>NC_032013.1:25890203-26203588 GCF_001865875.1 Lupinus angustifolius | reverse complement strand
ATATCGCTAACCTTGTTATTTTCCCTTTTAAAGTGATTCGAGTGGGGTATATATTAGACCACCACTTTGAGACATAAGGGATCTATTCTTTCATGTAATCATTTAGGTATATATTTCATAAATCTAGACTTTTAGCGCAGAACATATATGATAGTTAATGAGCATGTTTATCAACATTAACTAAATGCTTTTCTCATCAAACTTATTTGTAACTTATATTATTTGATACTAGACACACTCATTTTCCTCTAAAATTGCATTCCTATTGCTTGGTATTGGATGTGTACATAAGCATGCTATAAATTTCAAATATATATAATAGTTTCCACATAATATAAATTAATTTGACTGCTTTACAAATTGATTAAAGGCATTTTAACTTGTTTCTTACACAATTATAAACGTCGATCATGTTATTTTTTTGAGTTCGACCCTAGATTCGAAAGCTAATCTGACATTGAATGTCAACAGAGCTATTTTTTGAACTTGTATTCATCTTTACACTTGTTTAAATATAATACATAAATCTTTTAAATAAAGTTTTCGTAATATTACGTATTATTATTAATATGTAATTTAACGTGTATGAAATTATATATATATATATAGGTATTTTCTTAATCATTTATTTATACAATATATAATAAAAAAAAAGGGAATCAATAAATCATTTGTAGAGGAGTGCCTCCAAAGTTTACCTTCCCCATAACTGAGTGATTTAAGCTACTCATATATCACTCCTCCATTTCTGATCAACCAAAGAAAAGTTAAAGGGTACCCTCCAATCTAAGGGACTGTACCCTTCTCACGTTATCAACAGTATAATTATTATTATTGTTGCAGATCCAAGGGTGCAGAAATTATTACTAGCAGCTAGGTCCAGCTGAAATGAGTAGGCCAGGGGCAATGGCCTAGGATAATACTATAATAGGGACTTAGAAAAAACACTCACACTTAACTCTTTGTTATCTCTAGTTTGAATCTTGACTTGCTTCAATTAAAGTAACTATATCTATCTTGAGAAGAGGTGAAGAATGAGTGAAGTTATACAATATATATACAAGATCACTGTGCATGGGAACATGTTACGGGGAAATCTTGTACACCATGTTTGGTTTAAGAAAACGTTTATCTGTTTTGAGCCAAGAATTGTTGTATGGAAGCACCTCCTTCACCCCTCCACTTCTTGCCTCTCATAAATCATGGCTGCATATTCATTCGGATTGTTACGTTGCATGGCTCATTTATATCATCATATTATTCTTAGACCCCTCTTTCTCTATTTCTTCATTCAATCATTCTTTCTACCTAATACCTATCACCATCTGAATCTACCCAACTACAAGTTGGATTCTAGGGTTCAGCTATATTATCTGTTTGCGAGTTGAATTTGAAAGAAAATGAGGGGAATTGGAAAACTTTAAAGTCATATCGGCATTGTATTTAACGGCTCTTAAGCCATCTGTTTTCATTTCAACTCGGGAACAATCCTCTAGAATTAATTAAGTAGGGCATAGTGGGCCTAAAATGATACCAATTATTTGATGCAATGTTCCATCTGTGGGCCTGAATTTGTAGCAGTTTCCGTGTGTCAATTATTGGAGAGATTATTACACTAGACTGTGTAATGATCTCTCCACTTTTTTCAGGAAGTAAGATATTGTTGTAACTGAACTGAACATGATATTTCAACCTTGATTTTTTTGTATATTATTATTTTTTCCACCTTTTCATTTGCATACAAACAATACTGGTAAGTGGACAAAAAAGAAATACATAACATGAGTGTGCACTAACAAAATTTGACGTGACACTGCTGGGTTTAGTGTTGTAGATAAATGAAGGGTTATTCAAGTGTTTATGGAACATTTCTACAGGAAAACTATAGATATATCAGTTTTGAAGCCATCAGAACTACCAAAAGGGTCGGTAGAAGTCACAATATCTTGTGATGATACTTCACTTTCTCTACTTTTTTATGCATTTGAGATAGCCTGCAAAAGACATTCTTTCAGGTTTGAATCTGCATCCGAAACCATTTTTGATATGAGTTAAACTCCTCTCCATTAATAGAGAGATAAGTTAGGAGAAAATACACTAAAAACTCAATAGACAATAACATTTATGACCTTTACTTTTCCTTGAAATTGCAATTTTGACCTTAAAAATACACTACAAAGTCTTTTTCGTTTGATATAGATTACTTAATCTTCAAGTCTTGTGAACTTGGGCTTGAACAACTTACCATTTGTGCTATATGATTATTAGGATATTATAATTATGTTACTATACATATTTAGAAATTTATAAATTACAAGTTTAGATACTCGACTTATTATTCATGTTTTTTTAAATTTTTGACCAAAATTACTAATTATTCTACTTTACCATAAAATTGTATTATCAAATATCGATTATATACTTTATCACAAATTGTTGTTGAGAGATTACTCATTTAGAACAACATATGACAACAAAATGCTTATAAAATAAAACTATCAGAAATCATATTCCATATTTAAATAGATTTGAATTAGTTCTTCTAAAATTTATTGGTGCGTCTTTATCTCTAATAATTTAAGCACGTTTTCCTAAGAACATAACACATGGCAATCAAATCTTGAAAAGATGATTAAAGTGTATATATTCATTGACCACGTTAAGTAATAAACACAAATACTTTAAATAATAATAAAATAATAATAAACTTGTTTTTCCTTTTCTCCTTTTCTCTCCAAACTCTCGCTTCCTCTGTTACTACCTCATTCAACACACCCTCTTCAATCTCCTTTGCTTCTCATTATTTTTTCCTTATAAAGTTTTAGTTTTTAGTTTTTTTTCTTAATTCCTATTTGCACTTTTTTTTTATTTCAATGCATGGTTTGGGGTGATTGATTTCTGTAAAGGAATGTAACTGTAGAAGTTGGAATCGTATTCTGAATAAAAAGTTTTCATCTTCATTGTTGGGGATGTTAAAAAATTTGTATTTTTTTTTCTTTTGATTTCTAGTCTTATCCTTGTTTTACACCATATTACGGTTTTGCCCCTAACCGGTTGAATAGGTTGGGAAATCTCATTGGATTTGAGTGGATTCTGGAATAAAGTTTGGAATTTTGACCCAATGGACCCCTTAATCAGGTGATTATGTGGAAAAATTTGAGTGATTTTTTGGCTAGGTTATGCAGAATTAGGTTCTGAGTTGGGAACAAATCTGAGTACAAAAGGGTTGATATAGTTACTTTGTGTGACTGGTATTAAACGTGATTTTATGATGGATCATGTTGTTGGTGGCAAGTTTAAACTTGGAAGGAAAATTGGGAGTGGCTCTTTTGGGGAGCTTTATATAGGTATCTTCTTTTGAAAAATGTTAGTTGTAATTTGTTTTTGAAGCATTGTCATACATTGTTTTTAACATATTCCTTCTATTCTCTATACAAGCTGTTAATGTACAAACTGGAGAGGAAGTAGCTATCAAGCTGGTATGCTATGATCTTTTAGAGATTGATTAATGTTTTCCGGTTTCTGGTTGCATTTTTACTACTCAATTGTGCTTATGTGATCAAATCGCCATGATTTACCTTGTGGAACACTCAAATATGTTTTTAGAATTTATTTTAATACCACTTATTGATATTAGTTTGCTCATGATATTGTTTGTTCCCCCAAATTTTGCAGGAACCTGTGAAGACCAAGCATCCACAGCTTCACTATGAGTCAAAATTGTATACGCTTCTACAGGGAGGAAGTCAGTTTATATCTCTATTTCTTTTTAGCATTTTGGATTATAAAAGTATTAGCTAATGCAGACACTGAATGCTATTTTTTCGCATGGAAATTGTTCCTAAACCGGCATTATATATTTGTTCTATTTCCTTTAATCCGGAGGATAACCTCATTGGTGTTGAGGATCTCCTGTTAATGAAATCAGAAGCACTAGTCTTAAACCACACTCTCAAAGTAATATTAACTAATTACGACTGAAAAGGTGTAAATGATCGAGACGTGTCCTTTTTGAGTAATCCTTTTTTGTTCCTTATTGATGAAGCGTTTGGGGTGATTGATTTCTGTAAAGGAATGTAACTGTAGAAGTTGGAATCGTATTCTGAATAAAAAGTTTTCATCTTCATTGTTGGGGATGTTAAAAAATTTGTATTTTTTTTTCTTTTGATTTCTAGTCTTATCCTTGTTTTACACCATATTACGGTTTTGCCCCTAACCGGTTGAATAGGTTGGGAAATCTCATTGGATTTGAGTGGATTCTGGAATAAAGTTTGGAATTTTGACCCAATGGACCCCTTAATCAGGTGATTATGTGGAAAAATTTGAGTGATTTTTTGGCTAGGTTATGCAGAATTAGGTTCTGAGTTGGGAACAAATCTGAGTACAAAAGGGTTGATATAGTTACTTTGTGTGACTGGTATTAAACGTGATTTTATGATGGATCATGTTGTTGGTGGCAAGTTTAAACTTGGAAGGAAAATTGGGAGTGGCTCTTTTGGGGAGCTTTATATAGGTATCTTCTTTTGAAAAATGTTAGTTGTAATTTGTTTTTGAAGCATTGTCATACATTGTTTTTAACATATTCCTTCTATTCTCTATACAAGCTGTTAATGTACAAACTGGAGAGGAAGTAGCTATCAAGCTGGTATGCTATGATCTTTTAGAGATTGATTAATGTTTTCCGGTTTCTGGTTGCATTTTTACTACTCAATTGTGCTTATGTGATCAAATCGCCATGATTTACCTTGTGGAACACTCAAATATGTTTTTAGAATTTATTTTAATACCACTTATTGATATTAGTTTGCTCATGATATTGTTTGTTCCCCCAAATTTTGCAGGAACCTGTGAAGACCAAGCATCCACAGCTTCACTATGAGTCAAAATTGTATACGCTTCTACAGGGAGGAAGTCAGTTTATATCTCTATTTCTTTTTAGCATTTTGGATTATAAAAGTATTAGCTAATGCAGACACTGAATGCTATTTTTTCGCATGGAAATTGTTCCTAAACCGGCATTATATATTTGTTCTATTTCCTTTAATCCGGAGGATAACCTCATTGGTGTTGAGGATCTCCTGTTAATGAAATCAGAAGCACTAGTCTTAAACCACACTCTCAAAGTAATATTAACTAATTACGACTGAAAAGGTGTAAATGATCGAGACGTGTCCTTTTTGAGTAATCCTTTTTTGTTCCTTATTGATGAAGCGGGGATTCCCCATCTCAAGTGGTTTGGAGTTGAGGGAGACTACAATTGCATGGCTATTGACCTTCTTGGTCCAAGTCTGGAAGATTTGTTCAATTATTGCAACCGGAAGTTAACATTGAAGACAGTGTTAATGCTTGCTGATCAATTAGTAAGTCTACATGGCAACTATTATCAAATAAAGTATTTTAAAAAGCTATTTAACATTTTATTTGCTTCACATTATTGTTCAGATTAACAGAGTTGAATATATGCATTCAAGAGGCTTCCTTCACCGTGACATAAAGCCCGACAATTTTCTGATGGGCCTAGGACGTAAAGCAAATCAGGTATTTCATTTTGTTGAAGATGCTTCTGTTGTTATTCATATGAATGGAAAAGAACTACACTTTTTAGTGGTTCTCATACAGTCAAAACAGATCTTGGAATAAATGATTGGTAGATTTTAGATGATAAATATTAAAGTTGAACATGCACATTTCAGTTACTTAATTGTATTTATGTCATGATTGGCATCTCATTTCAGGTGTACATCATTGACTATGGTCTTGCGAAAAAATATAGGGATCTTAAGACCCATAGGCACATACCATACAGGTAAGTTTTGTCATCATCTTTTCAGGATATTAATGGTGCACTATTTATCTGTTGGACACATTTTCTAGGAGGCTAAAACACTTTTGGGACAATCCAATAGGTCTTGTCTTCACCTAAATGTAGGTAGTTTAGTAAAATTCCTATTTCTTTTGTTTTGAGAAGCATTGTCTTTCTTTCATAGGGAGAACAAGAACCTTACAGGCACAGCTCGGTATGCAAGTGTCAACACTCATCTTGGAATTGGTGAGTAATGTCGTGGTATTTATTCCTTGTTATGTTGATAATCAATATTTGGAAGTGAATAACTACATTATTGTACTTGGATGTTTGCTTTTATTAATTGTACTTTATTTTGCTCGCAGAACAAAGCAGAAGGGATGATCTGGAATCTCTTGGTTATGTGCTCATGTACTTCTTAAGAGGAAGGTATGGTGATATACACATCTATTTCCCCTACTAGATTTGGATATCTTTATAATATTTGCCTTACTATCGTCTTTCATTGTACAACCTTTTTCTTCAGTCTTCCTTGGCAGGGACTGAAGGCTGGCACCAAAAAACAAAAATATGACAAAATCAGTGAGAAGAAGATATCAACTCGTATAGAGGTATTTGATTAGTTAGATTGGCAATGCTTGTAAAGAACAATAATTTTTCTCAGTATCTAGAGTTTGATGCTTAGTTTATTTTGGTGTATGATGCCATTGAGGTTTATCATAGAAGACGGGTGAGGCCTGAAATCCAGTTCCATGATAGTTTGTGCTTTGCATGTGAATACTTATTTCAAACCAAAGTGCATGTTTCTCTTGTGCATTAGAACTAGGTTGATTTATGCTACTGATATTGAATGTTACAATCAACTAAACTCTCTCATGTTGATTTTCCCTTTGTAAGTCATAACCATATATTCTTTGCATTCAACAGTTTACATAACTTGGACATTTTGTTCTCGTCTTTTCCCCTTCTGATGTGGCTTTAATTTTATTGGTCCTGTTATTTTGTATAATAACAGGTGCTCTGCAAGTCATATCCCTCAGAATTTGTTTCATATTTCCATTATTGCCAATCATTGCGGTTTGAGGACAAGCCAGAGTACTCATATTTAAAAAGGCTTTTTCGAGATTTATTCATTCGAGAAGGTCCCTTACTCAACATCTAAACTTGATACTAGCGTTCTGAATAGAAATTGATTTGGATATTGTTAGTGCAGGCTATCAATTTGACTATGTTTTTGACTGGACTATATTGAAGTATCCACAGATTGGTAGCAGCTCTAGAGGGCGGGTTAGTACTTTTATATCTTGCTTTTTATGATTCTGCTTCCAGTGGAGGTCTCTTACTATAGTTGTTTAATAGCAGCATGATAGTGGCAAGGCAGCTATGAATCCAGGACCATCTGTACAAAAGCCAGAAAAGATCTCAGGTCCGCTCTCTTTCGGTAGAATAGGATAATCCTACTAAGGGATTTTTAGAAGAGCTTATAGAGATTGTTGGGAAGTAAGTCTCCCATCGCCTACCTCATTCTCCTAAGCATGGTTTAAATACTTGTTGGGCTACTCCTCTCATTGCCAATTGGTTTGAGATGGAACCTTTACATGGTCTCAGAGCTAGAGCCCAACCTTTCTCCCATTGTCATGGGCCAAAAGATGCCCTTTGGTCATGGGTCAAAGGTAACCCTTCGCTTGGTCTGACATATTTTCAAAATAACTTATTAGATAAGCGCTTAATTAAGTTTGATGCAAACACTCATTCTTATTAAGCCTGACCGAAAAACAGTCCTATTTTAAGGACCAAAAACTTAATTAAGCCTATGGATTTCAGAAAATAATTATCAATAGTGGTCAAACTACTATGCTTTTCCCAAATTTCTGTTTGTATAATTCTTGGTCATGCAATTGCTTCTTTCAGTTGGGAAAGAGATTCGAGAGAAATTCTCTGGTGCTGTTGAAGCATTCTCCAGGAGGAACCCAACAGGTTCTAGCCCTCGTGATGATCACACCAAACATAGGACTTCTGATGAAGTAGCAGTGCGCAAGGATGTGGTAAATCTTTTTTTTCAACAGTGAAGATGCTGCATGCTGCATAGTGCATTACTGCATACTGATGCCCATATAGCACCTATACAGAATTTACACAAGTTTCTCTATATATCTTTCTATTATATTATGAATTTTTCCATATCAAGGTATCTGAATGGTTCGTATTTGTGTCTAGTATCTGTATCCGTACTTCGTAGCTGATGGCCAACACTTTTACATGTTTATATTTTCTACTCAATCATTCTCACATTTAGTTTTTACCTTGGGTTTTTCAGTATCATGGTCAAGAGAAGGGACGCAGTTCGTCTCGATATGGCAGCAGTTCAAGAAGACCAATAGTCCCATCAGCCATTCCAAGTTCCTCAGATGACTATACTGACAGCCGTACTGGCCAGCTGACCTCAAGTGTCATCCGCCCATCTACAGCACAGAGAATCCAACCCATGTATGAGACAAAACAAGCAAGTTTCACACGCGCTGGATCGATTAGAGGCAATCACGATGATCCTCTTCGGAGCTTTGAGCTCCTCTCAATCAGGAAGTAAACTAAGCATAATGCTGTTTCTTTTTGTCAGAAGATATTTTCATGCCAAATTAGCTTTTATTCTAAGGGTGATCTTCAAGCATTTAAGGATTCATGCTCATGTAAATCTGAATTACCATGAGGTCATAATCAACCTCACTCCCTGATATCATTTTCTGGACCAAGGTGGACTTTTTTCTGCCTCCCAGATTGTCTTCTGAACAAGATTTCGCAGCAGCCGTAACATGTTCCGAAAACCTGCTCTAGACAACCCAATCAGGCTTCTTTTTCTTATTTAAATTTTTACTAGAAAAACATGTTTTTGGTATTTTAAAAACAATAAAACTAGAATTGTAGTTTATGATACTCTTGTTCTTGTTTCTCTAGAATGAAAAACAGCACTGCCTTTATTTTAATAACAACATCTTTCCCTTGTTTTGAAAGTTGATTTTGTAGTTAAGCTAGAATTTGATCTCAAACCACAGTAGTATTTCTTATTTTCTTCTATAGTCCCACCTCATATGGTGGATATTTTTTAGAAAGTGGATTTGTCTTGGTCTTGAACTCTTGAATGAGGATATTTCCAAGCTAGTTAAATCTGGCAGAGTAAAACATGTACAATGCTTAATGAGAAGTTTCTATTTAAGGGACACTTTATTTACTGATAGTATAAAACAATTTATGACAGCAAAGGGTAAAGTTAGATTATAACTTATAAGACACCAGAACATGCTTTTCTATTTTTTTTTTTGTGCAATGTTATAACAGGAAAGGGAAACTAATTCTTTTGGTGCAAAGAAATTATTGAAGTGGCAACAATTTTGTCAACAAAATATTTGTCATTCTTAAGACAATTCAGTTATGTATTGATAATGCTGGAAAAACAACTCTTGATAATACAAAGGTCTACATGAGAAATTAACTTGTGTGCAACATTTCATTCCCACTTAAAAAAAAACATATCTATCTCATTTACATAAAGATCACTTGAAATTTCTAAGTATTAACACATCAATCTCATTCTCAAATGATCTAACATTCCATTCCATGTGCAATAATGAAATGTATATGAAGAAATGTTTAAAGAGGGGAAAAGGTAATTTTGTAATAGTAGAAGATACATTGTTATTAAACTTTGTAGTTGGAGTAGTGTAACTCTTTACAAATTGTATCCAAGTATATATACTGTTCAGAGCTGTGTTATGAAATCCTGAGAGAACATAGTTCTAAAAGGAATTCTAGTTCATAACTTTGAGTTCGGGAATCACAGTCTCATGCAAAAATTATGGGTTTCTAAGAGCCGCCAAACGCTTCTCAAGGTCATCAATGCCGGAGCTGCAATGCCATCAAATTACCAAAGTCAAACAAACTAATAAAGAAGATGCAATATGTTGGTGAACAAATAATGAAAATAAGTTCTTTTTAGCTTATTTCATAATAGTTTATAGGCCAAACACTTAAATCACTTACCAAAACACAGCCTTAGATAGGGGGAAAACAGTAATGATTAGGGGTGTGTTAATACCTGCCAACATTTTCTGTGTTCTTTGTTTTGACTCTCCCTTTGGGAGCTGTTGATAACTGCCAAAGAGTTCAAAGACAACAGAAGTTAGATTGAGCAAAAGCATCATATCAGATGATACGAAATCAGGGATTAATAACAAGTGATTCCTACCTGTGAGGCAATATCCACACCAATTTCATCAAGGACCTGCAAAAAAAGGTGAAGTGAAATTGCAATTAGTTTTTTTTTTTTTTTTGTGATTTCAAAAGCTAATGTAATCCATAAACAGTAAGATCTTAAAATTCTGCTTATCTAAAATCATTAGAACTTTTGTAAATGTAAGAAAACAAGGTAATTGAAGGAGTACTTGATTTGTGAGCTCATCAGTTTCCTCTTCAGCTTCATCATCATCTATGGCATCATCTATAGCATCTGACATCATTTCAGTCTGCACATAAATTAACATTATATAAGATTACAAGTCCAAAATCTGTATAGATAAAAACAAAGATTTCATGTTCTTCATCTTACAGTCATATCCATCTGTGCCGATTGTTTCTGGAAATCCAGCATAACTTTTGCTTGCTTTTCAGGTGCCATTTGCTGCAAATGAATTTTTGAATTCAAAGGAAGTTACAAAAACTATTATCATTTGTCGTCTCCAACGGACACGTCCAAGTTCTTGTAATGTGGGGGACTAAGTTGATCTCCTTTATATGGGATTGTGCTTGAGAGTGTACTAGTTTATCCAAAATGCATAGCAGCTCTCAAGCACAACCATACACGAAATCTGCTTAATTTCCCACATAGCAAGACTTGGAGGCATCCATTCTAAATTTTAATACAACAATTTCATGATCATGCCCCTCTCTGTGAATAAACATCAAGCTAAAATGTATTCATGCACTAAAATACGGTGTCTCAAAATCATCATAGCAACAACAACCAAACATTTATCCAACTACATCCTGTTATCATCATAACGTTGTAAAAAATAAAAACAAAACTTTACTTTCTTTTTATGAATGGAGACAAACAAAACATTGCTAAAACGGACCAATCTAAAATATTGGAACCAAAATATTTTGTATGGACTTGAAATATTATCAAAATATAAGAATGAAACTGCTACCTTATTCATAGCTGCCATTGCCTTACTAGCACCTTTCATGCCAACAGCAACAGAAGAATGGGCATGCATTGCCTGAATGAAATGACAATCATAGCTTAAGAGCATAAATCATCTACCTGCTCATAAACAATTACACAAAAAAATCATCACAAAATCAAAGACTCCAACAATCTACCTGCGTGTGAGTCGCTATGCCTCTCATCTGAGCTCGACTACCTTGAAGATTAGCAATTTGTTGCCTAAGCCTGACTAGCTGCCGAGCTAGAACTTTAGTGGCCGCCTGAAAAACGAACAAGAAAAGAGATAATATAATGTCTAGTTTTAAACTCCACCACATCAACAATAGATTTAAATGTCAGTTAGTTTGAGCTTAAAAAGTTGATTATAAGATGCTCCAAAAAAATTAGATTTCTTGAGAAGCTGAAAAATATAGTTTCTCATAAAAGCTGAATTTCAGCTTCTGCTTTCATAACTAAGTAAACATGTAAATGTTACAAGTTATTTTTTTTATCAAAAAAGTGTGAAAAAAGCCTAAGGTGATAACTTCTAAAGTATGTCTACCTAATATCAGCACAAAAGAAACCTATGATCACAAGCATATCATACCTCATTTCCTGTCTTAGCAGTTCTCTTTATCTCAGCAACAAGCTTCTTTTCCTAATAACAAAATAACTTATGTTAGATATAAGACTAAAAGTTCAGGAAGAGGATAATCACTTATAAGTAACTTTTTGACATACTTCCAATTGTAATCCTCCAATTTCCCTCTCTATACCTGGAATATCATGAAACAAGAAGAAAACAGAATATAACACATTAACTTATACACACAGAAATGTCACATTTCTAACTTTTTGTGACCAGAAAGAATGAATCATAACCACCCAAAATTCAGAGGTGATTGATTTCAAAACCACCATCCACGTTTATGATATTTTATCCAATGTCAATAAAACTGTACTAATGGTCTATAACTCTATAAGTCTATAGTGTTTGGGTTTTACAACAAAGAATGCATTATGCCACATTTGTTAGTATTTTTCACATCTATTTAGTCATGATTTTACAACAAAGAAGAAGCTGCACACAAAAAAACTGAAATTCAGCTTTTCTAGAAG
Organism: Lupinus angustifolius; assembly: GCF_001865875.1. NCBI lineage: Eukaryota > Viridiplantae > Streptophyta > Magnoliopsida > Fabales > Fabaceae > Lupinus > Lupinus angustifolius. Next base: position 26,191,466 of record NC_032013.1, on the reverse strand, counting down.
CTGTATTTTTTAAATTCTCAAAAAAACACTTCCAACATGATAACTTTTGCAGAATGACTTTTTTTAAGCATTAAACAAATAAGCCCTTAAAATATAGAGTTTATGGTAATCAACTAATCATAATTGAGTAAGAAAGTGAAAGATGAGTTACCTCTAGTAGCTGTTGCCATTTCTCGTTTACTCTCCCTAAGAGCCTCTGCATAAAATAAAAAGATTGAATTTTTAACAAAAATCGAAGATGGGGTTTGAATTGGAAGATGAAATCAATGATAATATGGATAGATGAGAAAAAGGAAGAACCTTTGGAGGTGGGTTTCTTGGTGAAGATGTTCATGATGGATTTGAATGTGAAACAGAGGAAGAAGGTTGAATTGAATCAAATACTAATTATTGGTCAAAGGGAATAGAGAAGGAGAAGAAAGAAGGATCCTTGTAATTGCTAATTTCATCAAATCTTATTTCAAAAATATATACTTTTTGCTTCTTTCTCCCCAATTTCTCTTTTCTCATTCAAATTCTTTTTATTTTTAAAAGGTTTTTATCTTCTTTTTTAAGTGCAAAAAGTTCTTTTAATTTTAGACATTAGATGAGTTTCTGAATCTTAAAAGCTTGTGATCATGTACTTTTTTTTTGGTGCATTTTAAATCGGTTTTTTACTATATGAATATCTATTCGAGTCATTTTAAACAAAGGCTTAATATAAACTTCATGAATTCTAATGAAGATATGTTATAAATTTTAGGGTTGAATATATTTTTAATCTTTATAAATATATGTGGTTTTGATTTTAGTTGTCTAATTTTTTTCTTAGGTTTTAATTTGTACTTTAATTGGTCATTATTTTGTTTTTAATTATTGTGTCAACACCATAATTTATCACATCATCAAATAATATAACATGTGGTTAGTATTATGCATATCATCAATAAAAGTGAGGATGAGAGGAACCAATATATGTTAGTTTTGGTGTCTGATCCTGGTTTTTTCTTCTAAATATGCATAGCATAGGGATCCTTTTAATACTATAATAATATTAATAATGCAAAAGGTACAATTAGAATATTTCAATCCCCTACATAATGCATTAACAATTATGTGCTCCTTTCAATATGCATGCATTCTCATATCACATATACAAAGAAAATTGAGTGTAATAGTACATATTGCATTTACTCTACATGCCAAAAAACAAGTAGGAGTGTATATTCCTAGTAATAGTAATTTTCCATTTTAGTGTTAAGGCCTAAGGATAATAGAAAAATGATGAGAGTTTTGTTTGATTTGATAGAAGGGTTGATGTGGTTTTAAGGGACAGAGAGAGAAAGAGAAGGAGTGCTGCTTGTTGTTGTTGATCCGCAGGTTTTGTGTCCTTGTCTGTTCTCAGTTCTGACTATTCTGCAACATTAATCAAACCAGAATAAATCACTCTTCAAAGTTGTTACTCATACATCTTCTGTCCCATATTTTGTGTCAACCCATATATCATGAATTATTATTGAAAAATTTAATTATTAAATATTTTTCTAACTAATAAAATTGTGACTTAATATTATAAGGCAAAAAATGTGTCCCTTACTCATTATCTATGGTTTGCATATCCCAATAACAAAGGTTCATTGCCCATTATAAATTGAAATAATCATTACCATTTCTCTCTCCGAATAATCCAAATAATGAACAACAGCTCTAAACTCATTCTCTTTCTGTTATCTAATTCTAGACTCTATGTTTTGCAGTATTGTTGTTAATATGACCCAGAGTGTAGCACATACATGAAACTTTATCATCAAAAGATATAAAACATTTAATACTATTCTGATTATGACAGATATTCAATATTTACAAGCACAACTTGTATAAGAAATTTGAAAAAATGTGACAAAAGATGAATGGAACTCTATCGATTCAGGTGAAAGAAATTTGACAAAATGTGATTATTGAGTAATAAATCAACAAACAAACTATACCTTATGCTAGACTTGGATATGTGTCTAATAAATAAACAAACTAACTATACCCTTCATAATTATTACTTATTAGTGTAAGTGTGAAAAGTGTATAAATTAGTGTGAGATTAATCCTTTGCATAAACCAATGACAACCTTATAATTAATAAACAAAAAAGTTATCTAGACTGTCCTTATCTTTTATTTCATAATTAATATTACTTCATGTGTCATAAGTTATGAATTGTCAGAAAAATACTTAAAATTAAATTTTGAAGTTTATCACACATGGTGTGACACTCGTCATAGGATAACAGATATGACCACTTCTCTCCTCATTCCCTCCACCCTTATATTGTTCTAACCACAAAACATAACTTGTCACATCTCATCAATGGCTCTGTTTCCTCTGTTTTCTCTATTTCTCAATCTCTTCATTTTCACTGTCTTCTCCATTATCACTCCCTCTCATCAACAACCACCACTAGACCCAACAGAGCAAGAATCACTCTACAAAGTCCTTCACTCTATCAACCCCACCATTCCATGGCCCACTCTCTTCCCTGATGATCTTTGCCTCTCTTCTCCACATGGCATTCTCTGTGACTACCCTCTTTCCAACAACAACAACAACAACAACTACTCTCACATTGTTGAACTCAACTTTGGTTATGTCTCTGATGAAACTCCAAACCCTCCATGTTCCTTTAACTCAAAGCTCAACTCTCTTCTCTTCACTTCATTCCCTTATCTACAAAAGCTTCTATTTTTCAAATGCTTTAACCAAACACAAAATCAAATCTCATTCCCTACCAACATTACTTTCACTTTCTCTTCCAACATACAAGAGCTTGTTTTCATTGACAACCCTTCTTTGGTTACCCCTTTGAGCTCCATAATCCAAAACTTTACCAATCTTAGGAGGTTGGTGTTAATAGGGAATGGTGTTTGTGGCGAAATTTCAAACAAAGTTGATAACTTGGTCAACTTGGAAGAGTTGACTTTATCAAGTAATAACCTTTCTGGTTTAGTTCCAACAAGTTTGGACAAGGTGAAGAAGCTTGAGATTATTGACCTTAGTCACAACAACCTTGAAGGGTGTGTTCCAGAAAGTTTTGGTAACCTCACATACCTTGTGAAGCTTGATTTGAGTTATAACAGATTTGGTTGCAGGATACCAGAAAGTTTGAGATATTTGCAAAGTTTAGAGTTTTTGGACCTAAGTTTCAACCTTTTTGGTCATTTTGGGGTCCCTTTGTTCTTAGGAGAGGTTCCAAGTTTAAAAGAAGTGTACTTGAGTGGAAATTTGTTAGGTGGGGTGATTCCAGAAATATGGGAAAATCTTGGGTATGTCATTGGAATAGGGTTTTCAAAGATGGGACTGATTGGTAATATCCCAAATTCAATGGGGGTTTATTTGAAAAACTTGACTTATCTTGGGCTTGACAATAACAACCTTGTTGGACCTGTTCCTGAGGAATTTGGGCTTTTAAAGTTTGCTGATGAGATCAACTTGGAGAACAACAATTTGAGTGGTAGGGTCCCATCTTCAGTTAAAGTTGTTGGATATAAGCTGAAGTTGGAAGGAAATGAAGGACTATGTGTTGAAGAGAAATCAAGGTGTAGTGATGATAATAATGTATGCAGTTTCAGCCAACTGAAACAATGCAATTACAAGGCAGATATGGATGTTGTTAATGCTGTCCTTTTCAATAGTGGTGTGGTTTCTTTAGTGCCTTTTGATACTCTTATGTTGTTACTTGTGTTTATGTTGTTATTGTTTGTCTTTACTTGATTACTAGATTATGATGGTTCATATTTTCTTTCATTCATATCAACAACATGTCTTTGTCAATGATTTAGAGAGAGGAAAGTTACATGTTAGTTAGTAACTTAGTATGACCAGAAAGGATATCTCAAGTGTAAAGTGGAAGTGATAGTGACTGAAAATGTTTATTATTTATCATGACATTATTTGTTTACTTACATTAGTAGATGAGTTTTAATTGCAATGCTGTCTCAGAATTGAAGTTCTTTTTTTTTTACACTGTCATTCAGTTTATAGTCACATCATTAAACATTTAAAATCAGACATAGTATGACATAAAATTGTTTCACAGTGTAAAAAGATGTACATGAACAATGAACCAAAATTAAAGTGCAATAACATTGACTAATAAGATAGACATTTGACATTCATAACTGAAATACAATAAGATATATTACAATTTGAGATGTTAATTTCTTAACCAAGTACATGTAATATTTTTACCAAAACACTTGCAGGATAAAAGTGGAGCTCTAATTTCATTTTTTGTTAGAATGTGTGATACATATTTACCAAAACAGAAATGAACAGAAACAGATACTAAGAAAGGTTGTCTAAACTATAGCTAGAAAAAAAATCATCTTAAGAAAATATAGAAAAAGAATGCTAACATGCCTATTATAGTCACATGCACAGTTTCTAATTTCTATTCTTAACTAAGTAGGTTCTAAATAATGGTATAGAATTACTCTAATTTGGATAATTTCTGAAGATATTTTCATTACATTCTGTCTCAATTTTTGCATCTTTTTCAAAGGATTTATGTTTGCTCCTATAATGTGAAGATTCATCATTGTGGTCCTTTGTTTGGGCTCTTGATTTGGAAGGGTCCGATCTACCACCAACCGAACCATCTTTCGAGTTCGGCTTAGAGCGACACTTTTTAGGAGGCAAATTATTATTACTACTATTATTTTCTTGGAGTTGGAAAGAATCAACATGTTCTGTGGATTTGGTTACATTGGATGATGAATCCTTTGAATGATGTTTAGATGGCTTTTTTTGTTGCCTTGGTTTGTCTGATTTTTCCTTAGCTTGACACTCTCTCATGTTTCCTGTTGATTGTCTCCTAGACCTTGAAAACTCTCTCTCATTACCTTCATAATCCACATGCCTAGATGAACCTCCTCTGCTTGAATCTGTCTCAACAATTTGGTTCCAACAAATATGAAGAATATGTTTCATCAAAATCTAATTTTGGTATAACATATACTTACTTGCCTATACTTTAAATTATAAGATATAAAGTTGATATAAGATATAAAGGAGCCAAAATATGAATGATAATAATATATACCTTCATTTACTTGTCTTTCTGAATTGTAAGATCTTTTGCTATGAATGTCTTCATTGAGATCTACAGATGCTGATGACAATCTTGGAATAGATTCTAATCCATTCATCTGAGACAAATCAAACAATGTAATGTTCACAAAACTTGTTTGTTTTTGAATATGGTAACTAACACTTAAAAAGTGGAAATAGTGAATTACCAAGGTGACAGAAGAATTATCATAGTGATTATTATCAACTCCAATATGTGCTACATGCTTTACATCTGTGGGAAGACCAATCTCAATTTCTGGTTCTTTCTCAGTCTCTGCAAAATGCCACATTCCTTTTATTAATCACAATCATGCTTTTTGTTACTTTACATTATCATCAAATAGTTAAAACATTTTACTTACCAAATATCTGAGAAATGAATCTAAGGCCTTTAAGAAGGCCCTTCACCTTACTATTGTTGGACATGTTAAACCAATCTTCTGTGTTGGAACTTTCTTTGCAAAAGTTATAAAGCTTTACTTAACCTTTAGTAAAGCATGCAACATTGAATTTGAGAGGCATGTATATATATATATATAAGAGTAAAAGAAAGTTCAACATTTTCTATAAATTATGACATTAAGCATAACTTCACCTATGCATTATAATTAGGCCAACAATTCAAGAATCCAATCATTATTCAACAGATAGAAAAAAGACAAGACATATATTTGTACTATTTTCCCTTTTTTCCCTTAAGGGTCATGCAAAAATGTTCTTATATGATTGTTATTTCATGTGAAGAAAGAGGATCATTGTTAAAAAGTTTAAGGCAGTTTTTAATAAATGTAGAATGGAAGTGTCTATGATGAGAAAAAGGGGTGAATGTAGCAAGTAAATGTGTTTAATAGCATGCCCAATTTTAATTTCTTTAATTCTATGGTAATATTTTGCTTGTTGATTTTCACCTTCAATAAAAACCAGAAGCTGATCGAAAATTTAGGTGTGGCAAAGAAATCAATGTTATAAGTGCTAAGTATAGAATGATTATGTTGCCCAACTTTACATGGATTTCATAACTACTAAATTCACTCCTAATATTTATCATAGGCTCTAATTCACTGCTAATATCTAAGAAAATAAAATAGATTTGAGATAATTTATCTTCTTAAATTCATTAATTGAGAGAAATGAAATAAGACATGTAATAATGTAAAGTACAAACATCAAACAATTAAATAATGTGATACAAACATGTGAAAGCATATTAGATGATGATACGTAAGAAATGCATAAACCAATAAAAACACAACATGCCATATAACTATAATAAACATGGAAATTTTAAACATATAAGTTGATTGAGAAGAAGAATAAGTGTTCTTTTTTAGTGACTGTCTTGGCTTGATTTCGAGGTGTGTGATTGTTTTCTTACAAATAATAGATATAAGGAAAAAATTAGTTTTTTTTTTCTAATGAATTTGTTCTCCTTTTTTCTGTATATGTCAATATCTGATTTGTAGTCATCACCACTCTTCATCATTTTCTTATTTTAATTTCAAAGCAAACAAATCACATCATTTAAAATTGAGTATGTACATTATATTACATTATTTATTCTTTCTTAATTTCTATTTTATAATTATCAAATTTGATTAAAAAATATATAATCCATAAAAATTGGATGCTGAAATGTGTATATCTGGTTACCTGATTTCAAGTTATATATAGCTAATGTTGAAACCAAATTCAAACACTGCTCAATGAGATCACTATGTAAAATGTAATTATTGAATGTATGTGTAGTAATTAATAGAACTTACTTTTCAAAAAAGAAATCATATTCTCTTGTATCTTTCATACTTTAAATGAAATCACTCCTTCATTTTTTTCTTAAATCTTATAGGAAACTTATAACAGATTTTTTATATTATATATACACTGAAATTATGGATGAGCAATTTGAATTGGATATAGAATAAAACACCTAATTGTATTTGATTCAATATTCATGTTTAGTTATTACATAATGAAAGTTTCAAAACTAAGTAAATTAAATTTAGAGTTGAATCAGAACTATTCAAATACATACAAGTCACTTAGAAGTTGGATGTTTATAGCAGCCTATTACACATTTTATGGTGTATAAGTGTATTCTGCAAGTACCAATAATTTTATAGCATAACAAAAATATTACAATGAATAAAATATTCAAATTGTATTCAAAAAAATTGAAAACTGCTCTACTTAAGGTATTGAGTTTGTGCATCAACCTTCCAAATTATCCATTCCAACACTAGCCTGCAATAAGAATACAACCATTAAATCAAACCTATTTTATGCCATTTCTAAAAGGGTTTCATACACAAAACATACACACATATATATATATACGACTTTAGTGTAAAAGTCGTGATGGAATAATACAACTTCTGATGAAATTTAGAAGTCGTGATGATATTCTATTATCACGATTTCTGAACTTAATAGAAGTCGTATTGTATTATCATGACTTGTAGACAAAAACGGTTACCAGTCATGAATTTAACGGATGAGATTAAGGACTATTTGATCAAATGGGTAAAAAAATAGTTTGCTTGGAAACGAACTAACTTGTAGTTCGGAAGTTAGTAGCAACCATATATATAACATTCAGAATTGTGTCTAATAGTGTTGTATGGTATAATACATTTATGGTTAAAAGTGATACCAGAAACTTATGATTTTCTGCAAGCACTGAAGAGAAACCAGCACAGAATTTTTCAATATCAGGCCCAATGTCCCTTGTACCATTTGGACTGATTGTCTCCATGAATTTTTTCCTATCAGGAGCAAGCTTGATTGCAAGCTACAATTCAATTCAATAGTGTTAGAACACTTAATATTTTGGATTTTATGCTTTTCCAACATTGCAAACAAATAAGATTTGAAACATGCAGATAATGAAAGTGTTCAATGTATTCTGAAATTTGAAGCTCAAAGCTACTTAGATAAAGTATTTACATTGAAACTTGAAGTAGCTACCCAACCATGCCAATTTTTGAGTGTTTTCTTGTATGAATCAGTACAAGCACGTTGCATGCTCCAATCTTGATGTTCCTGTAAGTTGCTGAATAGTTTTACAGTGTAATCCATGCTCCTAACAAGTTTATAGAATACACCAAACATAAAATATAAGTCACATGTTATATTCCAACATGTTTGAATGTATCTACCTAATACAAGCATTGAAGAACAGTGATTACCTTGTTAACCATAGCAGACCACATGTGCAGCTAGATGAAGCTTTTTCTGTTTTAGCTTCAACTTCTTTTTGCACTAAACTATATAAGAATCTGTATTCAGAAGGATTGGACTGATACTTAGACTCCAATCTCTGAAAGAACCAAACAAAAGATAGTATAATTTATTTACCATAGAATATTTACAATAAGATACATGTAAGCTAAGAAATGAAGAGCATCTACCAAATGCAACAACCTAAGATAGTGTTGGTCGTAGACCGAACAGAATCGAATAAAATGTTCTTTTCTATTTGATTTCAATCTTTTGCCTAGTTCTGTTTATAAATACACCAAACATAATATGTTATGTTTCATCCTATTTTGATATGTACACAGAAACACTACTGAATTGTTTGCTTACCGAAATGTTACCACCAACATCAGATTTTACAACTGAAAATGCGCCTCCAAATTTGTCTGAAATCACACAAACATCAAAAGATTCAACATCATTATAATGCTCTTGAAAATTGAAATTTTAAGAAACCAAAAGTTGATTAGACTTATGTCCTTCAAAAGGCTTAAAAATGACACATTATATATACATAGCAATAGTTATTGAGGTTATTCATGAACACTTGAGTTCCAAAGTAGCATGAAAAATGAAAAAAACATATCTGGTGCAATGTCTAAGCAATGAATTTTCTTGCATTTTGAACTGAATAGTGATAAGAATGATGGAAATAATTTATAGAATTAGTTACTAGTCTATACCTACAACAGGTAGTAAATTCTTGCATATATCCAAGAAAGGTTGTGTGAGTATTTTTCCCTCTTCAGATCTAACACGACTTAACCCCTCCAAAGGGGAACTGAATACTGATTCTTCCATTCTTCTATTCTTCTGCTCTCAATATCAATAAGAATAATGTTAAATATAAGAGTCATTGTTGAATGGAACAAATTCATAGAAATCATTTCTAACTCTACCATTTTTCCTATTAAGATTAACAAAAAACATTCTTCTAATTGTGAAATGTTCATTTCCTTAAGGCTACCAAAATAGTAATGTTGCATTGCCAACAAAAAATAGCTACAACTTCAATCCAAAAATATTCTCTGAATTGTGCAATATTCAATTTCTTTAAGGCTCTCCATGTAACTCAATTTCAATGTGTATGAAGAAGGATTCTCAAATAATCTATGAAGATAAATTATGTACATTATTCCAACTTGGATAGATTCTAAGTAAACCAATCAAACAAATTAGAATTTCACAATCACCATTCACCATTGTTCATGGGCAACTTATGTTCCTAGCAAAAACAAACATGTACATAAATATAGAAGATGAATAAAAAAAATGGGAATTTTGTTGATAAAGAATAACATGTTCAAAACTTAAGCATTACCAACCCTTTCTCTTTGTGAATTCTCAGAAGCAAAAGCAGAAACCGTTAATTCTGGTACTTATGTTTCATTATCTATTAAAGCACCGCATACTACGGTTTCACATGTTTTTCTAGGGAATCTAAGAAAACCAACCCAACATATATTTTTGTCTTGCTTTGGTTTTTTCCTTTTAAGAATGTTGGTTTGGTTTTGGATGGAACAAAACATTCCAATAATTATGTTATCTAAGTTTGTAATGAAAACAAAATAGTATTTTATTCGTTCAAATAAAAACATAGAATAAATAGAAGAGAAGAAACAAGAGAATTTGTTAACAGACCAATTGTGCCTACGTCCCCGAGAGCACTGAGTGGCTACCCAGACTTTTTTACTCCTCCCCTTATATCGAATGTGGGACTCCTGAATAACCCAACAAGTAAAAATGCTTTTTTCTCTCATGGATTACATTTGGATCAAATAATAACTTGTATGTAATTAGATTTTTGACACACTATCTCATCCATTGAGATCAACACTTTTTCCATCTATGTATTTAATTTTTTTTTACCACACTTGAACATTTATAGCTGAAAAATTGTAAAGTATGTGTGTTTCTGAGAAACTTACAATGAGGGGGATATAAAGATTGAACAATGTGTACATATGATTACAAAAGCTATTACATCTACAAATATTGATTTAAAGCAAATTCAGGAAAAGATCTTAATCTAAATCACACAATCTATTTATGTTACATGTGAAGTAAATCCAGAAGTGTGATCTTGCTGAAAGGAACATAGTCTGAGAAATCAGCAGGTGATAAAAATGCTTGAGACACTTGATTCATGGTTGGTCTCAACAAAGGATCTTTCCGAATACATTTTAGAATCAGAGTTGCAGCCAATATTAGGAGTTGGCCGGAAATAGCCGCTGGAGGAGCTAGTCTCTTATCTAAGATATCTACAAGGTGCTGATCAAATCCCCCGGACTCTAGACTCGAAAGGAGCTCATTAGGGTACTTCCCTACCAGAATTTCTAATGCGACAATCCCGAAACTGTATACATCACACTTTTCTGTTACCTTCATTGTAAATGCAAGCTCTGCAAAACATTAGAGAGCCAAAAAAATGTATTTAGATTTTAGAGCAGCATGATATAGTAATATATTTTGTAGTTCTTTCGGATAACAAATTGCAGGTTATGGTGTAAGTTTCGGAACAAACCTGGTGCAATATAGCCATATGATCCAGCAGGAGCTGTCCAATTTGATTCTCCATCTTGTAGCAACCTTGCTGTTCCAAAGTCAGAAATCTTAGGCTCTAAATCCGAGTCCACAAGAACGTTGTTTACAGTTATGTCTCGGTGAACAATGATAGGCTTGCAATCATGGTGCAGGTAAGATAATGCATTTGCTAGTCCTTTTATCATGTTTAACCTGATATCCCAAGTCATGTTCTTTGCTTCCTCTTCTTTCTTCAGTAGCATTCCTAAAGAGCCTCTTTCTACATACTCATATATGAAGAATATGGACCTGTCCCAGTAACTGAAGCCACACATTTTTATAATATTCCGATGGCGGATATTAGTTAATGCATGGATCTCAGATGTGAAATTCTTTTCCTGATTTCCAGAGAAGCCTTTTTCCTCATGTTGGTGAAGCCGCTTCACTGCAAAGATTTCACCTGATGGAAGCATTGCCTTGTAGACACAGCCTTGTCCTCCTATCCCTATAGAATATTTGTCACTGAAATCCTCAGTTGCAGTACATATATCCGTGAACTCTAATTCCGTCCTATGATTCCATATGAAGAATGAGTTCATTCCCTTTGAACTCATGTTCTTTTCATCTTGATCAACTTTGCGATAATGCCTGACGATGAAGATTCGGAGCAAAACCAATAGAATGATTAAAGCAGCAAGTGGAATGACTACTGCAATTATCACCTTACGCTTACTCGATTTCTTGCTTTTGTCTCCACCACAAGGGCTCAAGTTTACATTTCCATCATTTGACGCAGGCTCGTTGCACAAACCAGCATTACCCATCAGTGCATCTGCTGAAGCATTATGAAAAGCTACTTGGTCTGGGAGGGGACCTTCAAGTTTGTTGTAGGATAGATCAACTATTTGAAGACTTATAAGTCCTTCGAGACTAGAAGGAATTGCACCAGAAAGCTGGTTATGAGAAAGATTCAAAACCTCAAGAGCTGTCAATTTATCCAGCTCAGAGATTATCTCACCATTTAGCGAGTTATGACTGAGATCCAAAAGAATCTGCAGCTTCGCCAAATTCCCTAACTCGTTCGGCATATGACCATCTAAGTTGTTCATACTCAGTTTCAAGGACACAAGACTGTTACAGCTTCCTATTTCGTTCGGTATTGGCCCGCTCAAATTGTTCGCTGACAAATCCAAAGTCAGAAGCTCTGAAAGCTCTCCAATCTCTGCAGGTATATTACCCGAGAGGTCATTGTTGCTCAAACTAAGTGTGAGGAGCAAAGAAGATGAACTAAAAAGCTCCACTGGGATATTTCCTGTGAGATTGTTGTCTGAGAGGTTGAGTCTTTGCAGCTTTGGCAATTTTCCAAGCTCTGGAGGAATATTCCCATGTACCTTATTGGAAGATATACTAAAACTTGAGAGATTTATGCATTCTCCCCAGTTGCTTGATAATGAACCGGAAAGCTGATTATATCCTAGATCAATGAAGTCCAGATTTAGATATATACCAAATGCATTGGTAATGTCTCCACTGAGAAGATTGTTTTCAAGCCGGACTCGGCTTAGTCCGGTGCAGTTTCTCAGGCTAGCTGGGATTGGACCATCAAAGTTATTTGCATTAGCCGCCAGGATAACAAGATTCCCTCCATTGCATATTCCTGAAGGGAGCTTTCCAGAAAAACCATTGTTGGAAAAGGTTGCAGTAGTTAAAAAAGGAGGCCCAAAATCTTCAGGAACAGTTCCAGAGAATTTGTTGGTATAAAGAGACAGGATACTGAGATTCTTCAACCGATTTATTGCAGACGGCAAAGTTCCTACAAGATCGTTTTCATTTAAGAACAGGTTCTGTAAGCTTTCCAAGTCACCTATTTCTGGAGGGATTGGTCCACTTAATTTGTTTGAGGCCAGAGTTAAATTGATGAGGTTGTGTAACTTTCCAATGGTTGAAGGGATGGAACCATTTAAATGGTTATTGTGAGATAGATCAAGATATTCTAAGCTTGATAAGTTTCCGATTTCGGGAGGTATAGGTCCATAAAACTGGTTTTCATAAAGGAAGAGGTAAGTTAGATTGTGGAGTAAACCAATCTCAGAGGGAACTTTTCCATACAATTCATTTGTATTGAGTAGTAAAAGAGTGAGTTCTGACCAATTGGAAAGAAGATATGAATGAAGTTCTCCTGATAAACGGTTATAAGAGATATCCAAATAATTGATCCTTGTTAATGAAGACATTGAAAGAGGCAATAAACCTGTGATGTTATTTACTGACATATCAATATATGTAAGGTTGGTACACAAGCCTATCTCATCAGGGATGCTGGAATTCACTCCTGAGTCATGAAGGTCCAATCTCTGAAGCCGTATCAGATTTCCAATTGATGATGGTATTGGACCTTGAAAAACATTTTCATGCAATTCAAGAATCTCAAGGTATGACAAGAGACCAATCTCTTTTGGTATAGTACCATTCAGCTTGTTTTGTCCAAGTTGAAGTTGTTTGAGGTTTGAAACATTCTTAATCTCTTCAGGAATTGGACCCTCTAAGTAGTTGTTTGTTAGGACTAGAATTGTGAGGTTCCTAGGACTAACCAACAAGTTTATTGGAATCTGGCCAGTGATAATATTCAATGATAGATCAAGAGAAATCAGCTTTGGACATTTAGAAACAAAAGTTGGAACCTTTTTTAAATTGTTGTAGGTAAGGTTAAGTTCTTTTAAGGACACCATGCCCTTAAAGAGAGTTTGATCAGGATCCTCTAAGTAGTTTCCACCTAGATCAAGAAGCCATAAATTCTGTAAACTACTAAGCTCAAATGGTATCTGATTCAAGAATGAATTGTTAGAGAGAATAAGAACTTGTAGCACTAAAAGGTTTCCAATTTCTGGTGGCATTTGATATGTAAAATTGTTGCTACCCAAGTCAAGTGTTATCAGATTTGTTAAGTTACCAATTCCTGATGGAACTTCTCCAACAAAGTTGTTCAAGTTGAGATTCAATGTAGTGAGATTAGGAAAAGCTGAAAAGTCAAACCTGTTGAGAGTTCCATCTAGGCCTGAATTTGGAAGCTTTATCTCAACAACACTGCCAACTTTATCACACTTTATGCCAATCCAGTTGCATGGACTAGTGTTATTATTGTTTGTAACATTCCATGATGGTATCATTGGAGAGTTCAAACTTTTCATCCATGTGATCAATGATTCTGCTTCTTTCTGTGCTGATATATCTGCAAGTATACATGACAAAACTAGAGAGAAAATTGTTAGCTGAGAAATTATCTTCATGCTTGTGAATTTGGTTGTTCTTTTCAATATATGAAGGGAATTGCTTTCATATCAAAATTTGGAGAAAGAGGAAGGTAATGCTACATTATATTCATGTGTGGAAATTTTGTCCTTCATTGTTGATGTTTTAATTTAATACCCTTTGTTTGGTTTAATTATTATGTTTACTATATATATATATATATATACATACACACGAGGAGAGATTCGTTTACACCCAGTTAAGTTATTCTAATTACATTTGGTTTCAGTCATTCATTTTCTGAAATCCAGCGGACCAGGTAAGTGAGTAAAATATATGATGAGAGAGAAAAAGAGAAATCTTAAATAACTTTTAAGTTTCATCAATTCTATCCGTTAGATTTAAGGAAATGAATGGTTGAGATTAAAAATAACTAGTATAATTTAACTTGAGTATCTTCTATATGTATATATAAGAGTGATATTGTGAGAAATGAGAACATATAATATCAATCATTTGGACCTTAAGTAAAAGATGAAGATTTAAAGATAAATGTTGGTATGTAACTTTTTATCTTAGTTTAATTGATCAAATAATTTTTATAATTATTAATAAGTGTTAACATTATGGTATGTATTAACATCTGAAAAATGTGAATAGGTAAGCAATGATGCATGGTTTGGACTAAACAACATTATTAAATGTGAAAGAGAAGATTATGCCAGCTACACAAACCTTGACTTTTATATGAGGTTTGAAATATGTGGAATAGTGGATGGATCTTTGTGTTTAGTTAAACTTAGAATAATCAATTTTACTCATTAATCTGAAGTTACTTATTAATTTCTCGAGATTTTGATTATTGAAAAAATATCATCCAAAATATAAGTGATTTAATTTCTCAACAAAAAAAGTCATAAATCCACATATATTTTAAGGCAAAAGTCAATTATACTAAATTATTAATTAAATAATGATAATGTGAACTGAGTGTGACATAACTGATTATTTGGTTGACTATTAAGGTGTTCTCAAGTCTTAGAGATTAGTCTATTTGGAGTTGTAGAAATTATTGAGTTTTGTCTGTATTAATAAAAAAGAATTCAAAGTATTTTTATGACTATAAGATTCAATATTTTAAGTGTTCCAGAACAAAGATTCTTTTTTAATTCTATCTGATACCTTTT
Source organism: Lupinus angustifolius (assembly GCF_001865875.1). Classification (NCBI taxonomy): domain Eukaryota; kingdom Viridiplantae; phylum Streptophyta; class Magnoliopsida; order Fabales; family Fabaceae; genus Lupinus; species Lupinus angustifolius. Next base: position 26,176,152 of record NC_032013.1, on the reverse strand, counting down.
ACTGAAAGAAACTACTTTGATTAAATTATCAACACACGAAATCCTTGTACACATGTTTCATAGTTGAGATATAATAGAATAAAGAATGCATAACATTGGGTTAGGACTTTTGAATAACATTTTAATCTCTTGTATTTTAAAGAAGGCTTATGACTTTTCAAATGCTTATATAGTGAATTCTTGTGTGTATTAGACTTGGATTCTATGTATGATGTTTCTTATCTCATCAACTTGTTCAGTAAATTCTGCATATGTTTCATTAAAGATTACATATTTCTTACACAAGCATAGATTCATCATAGATTACTGAGATATAAACAGAAGAATTAGAGATCATGTAACGTTGATTTATATTACTTTTGTTTGAGAGTCAATGATGGTTAACAAATCATTGTTGGATGATCTGCTGCTAGCGTAAAAATCACTTAAATGTCGGTGTATATATACTAAATCCAAGATATAAGGACAAGCTGCAAAAGATATGCTAATAATCAAATGAATATATAAGCTCTTCAAAAATGTTGCATCTACAATATCATGGGGATCTATATTCTCCTAAGAACTCTCCAAAAATGGAATCACCCAATCTCCTTCTCTTTTACATTCCTTATCTACTTCATACACTACACTAGTGTTCCCTTCCTTAACATTATCACAAGCTAACAATTGCTTAGTTTTTCTACGTCCTAATAATACGAGCTCCAACGTATTCCTACGTGCAATATATATGGGATTAGGATCAATCAATCTCCCTTTGCTATATGCCTCTCTAAGAAAAACTGTTTGTGTTTTTCCTCTTGTAGATATGTAAAATATTCCCGGGTGCCGAAGCAGCAATTCGCGCATATTAACTTCGATAGCCAAGTCTTTTCTAAAATGAACCAATTGATCCACCTCAACCATTTTGTCTACAGTCAAACTCAAGAGCTCGTGAAGAACGGCGACAGCCCTCTTCTCGTAGCGCTCAACCCCGCCACACGATCGAACCCGAATGACCTCTTTCCTCTCATAAGGTTTTGCATATGGAAGCCTTTGCCAATTCTTCAACTTCTCCCTAAAGCCTCCCACAATCTTAAACCCTGTTGGGAAATTGATAGGAAAAGCAAACTTGGTCTCAAATTCACTAAGCCATTTCTCGGTATACTCTTTCTCCCTCCATTTCTCAACTTCTGCTTTTCCTAATTCATCATCTCTATCAACCAATGCCACAATCTCTAAATCAACCAATCTGAAGTCACCACTATACTTGCCAAGAATTGAGTCTCTGAAATCCTCGGGAAGGCCGAGTTCTCGTCTGATCAACCTCAATGCGTGAATATGAAGAGTACCATTAACAGACATCATTAACAACCTTTTCAACCTCTTCACAGCCTCCATCTCCTGCTGTTTCACAGCAACCTTCTCCAACATGACCAATTCCTTCATTTTTCGCGTAACTCGACAACATAAATTCCTCCTGAAAGGGTGCACAAATTCATCAAAAACATGAGGGTATTTGTAAATAAAGGACCCCATGGTGACATTTAGTCCGACGATGTTCCTCCATCGAGACATCAGCTGTAAGGACACAAATGAACCGCGCTTACGGTTCGACATAAGGTGGTGGATTTTGAGGATACATTTGAGTTTGTTAAGGTGGACCATGAAGTTGTCCAGGTGAGGATCCCTCACCCGGTCCTCCAATCGGGTTTGAGCTGAAACAATTGGTTTTTTCCATCTCCTCTGTATGAAACGGTTGAACAATCCAAAGGAATTGTTTGATGAAATTGTTAAAGAATCAAATGAAGCATCATAATTGAAGATATTGTATCTGAAATTTGACAATAGCTTCATGTCATTGATTCATATCAAAATAGGTTAGTACCTGCAAGAACACACAAGTTTAATCACTTCATTGAGTGCATAACAAAGAATACCCTATTACAGATGAATCAAAAGGGTTATCCAAACATTCAAAACATCCATGTAAAACCACCAAAAAATGGTAAAAGTAACATTTTTCAAGCAAAAAAGTGAGAAATGATATGCAGAATATTAGGTTAATTAGGTTAATGAAACTATACGTGTCTTGAAAGAATATATATATATGTATATATATATATATATATATATATGTATATATATATATATATATATATATATGTGTGTGTGTGTGTGTGTGTGTGCTTGTATGCAATAGATAATGAAATATAAAACAGAGGATTAAAGTGTTGTTTGGTTAAGATTACTTTTGATGGAAAAAAACTGTTGCTGCTCCAAAATGAAAATCTGCAGAGGCACAAAGGTATTTGACAAGAGTATAAGAGGATTTCTACAACTGTTTTTGAATGAAAAAAAAAACACTGAATATTTTAGACCAGATTTTTGAACACTACAATTATCTAATAACATGATAATAAAGTAAAACGTTAATTCAGACATTGAGATTACAAAAAATGTGAACTTGGTCTTTGACTTTGCAAATAAATGATTTTGATCCTTGTGAGAATCTTAAAAATATTTTATTTGGGAATCCAATTGATTGAATGTTTGAAAAGTGAAGGAACTTTGCAATCTGATGGAGAAAAATGAAGATTTAATTAAGAATATAAAGCAATGAGACCCTAATAGCTAAAATGATAAAGTATGATGATTTAGTTATTATAGTTAATGTGAATAATGAGAAAGAAAAGAAAATATTGTATGAATTGGTGTAGCATAAACACATAATAAGGAGGAAGAAAGGGAGAGAATCAAAACCTGGAAATGGAGAGTGGGAAGGAACCCTAGATTGATAGATAGAATAAGAGAACGAGATTGTGTTGTTGCTTCACCCTGTCCTTTTGCTAGAGGGAGTAGAGTCAAACATAATATTCTCAAATTAAATTTTGTTACCAATCACATGTTTTGATATAGTATCCTAAGACCTCACCTGATCTCTACAACCGTGAAGTTTGTTTCCCGAGAGTGACACTTATTAAGATATTATGAATCTGAAAGGATTAGTTTTTTACCCAAATGAGTAAATAATACCATTGTCAGTACCAAAAATATAAATTTTGTTGGCATTCATTCACTTTTTGTTTATTTCGGTTTGTGTGGGTACCCTTCTCAAACTCTTGGCTGCTTTTGGATTTAGTAGAACTTTATATCACTAGACGACACTGGAAATTGACTTGGTTAATAATAAAGAATATTATAGATCAAAATAATGTTATTATAGTAATTAAATTTAATGTGAATCTCAAAAATCAAAATAACGTATTACAATATTACATATAATATAAGTGATATATATATATATATATTCATATTTGTTTTTTAAGGTAAATCTATAAATTTAATAATTCAGAAAAACTTTTCTGAAACTCATAACTTTTATTATTAAGTTTAAATCCAAAATCTTCCAAATCATTTTAATGCACAATCAAATATAATTAGATAAGTTATTTCCTTATATTATGATATATGAGATATTTTATTCTCTATACTACTTTTAGATGTAAAGAATATAACTTATCTAATTAAATCTAATCATTATTTAACATGAATCTTATTTCTCTTGTATCTAAAAGTCAAGTTTTCATTTTAAAATATTACAAAAAAAATATAAATTAAGGATATAGTTTTTTTCTCTTACATGTAGTACCATTATACTCCTTATATGGAATTATTCGCCACTTACAATATATTTAGATATTGTCAAAGTTAATAATTTTATTTCCTATCAATATAAATTATCATATTCTTTCAAGTTTTTTTAAAATTACTTGCTTTATTTCATTTATTTTATGATGATTTTTTAAGTATTTTCTTTTAAAAATGGGATACATTGCTATTTCATTGCTTCAATTATATTTACTCTACATATTTAATATTGCTTCAATCATATTTCATTCTCGACACAATTTTTTCTTGAGATACATTGCTTCAATCATGTCTATCTTATATATTTAATATTTTTGTTGTGAAATTGATGTTTTATGTTTTGTTTTTTTAGGATGCTATGAGTAAAAGCAAGTTATTTTATGATTATAGTCCAATTTTGTTAGTGGAATCCTTAAATGAGATTTGGCATTTTACAAAGTTTAGTGTCTCTAATGAAATCATTAGAGAGGGGTGAGTTACATCAAAATCAAATATGTATAATCGCAATTAATTTTATTGTAAATATGTATAATTGCAAAATCAAATATTGTATGTTTCAAATCAATATAAAGTCACTTATTTTGCAGCCCAAAAACACTTAAAACAAAAAAAAAATACTAAAATAACTAAGTAACTTAACATAAGATATGGTAGAATCGATCGAAAATAAAAGCTTAGTTATTGTTGTACAATTAAACGGAATTCGAAGGAGAAGACAAAGGAGTAGGATTAGGAGGTGGAGCACACCATATACAACATAACGCTAAGATCGCCAGTATAAATATAACCACAGGGAATCCAATATAAACATGTAACATTAGGACCATCTTTACTTATCACAAAATTACTATATGTTATGTTAATAATATATTTTCATACACATACCCTTTATATAGATTACAACTTAATACAATAGAGGGGGCATGGAGAGTATTATTCAAACTTCACACGCCTACATTAATCTACATTAATTTCATTCCATGTCTACAAGATTTTATTTCATTTCAAACTTAAACTCATCCTGCACAACATGTAAAATCGGTTTTTTAATTCATGTGAAAGATACTTATTGAGAGGAAAAATCACGAACCCTGAAAGATATTAGTTCGTTACCCAAGAGGCATGTAGTTTTGACTAAACTTGGCACCACCATTTATTAGAATTTATAAATGTGCTAACATTTAATATCCCTTCTAAGAGTTTTCAGTAACAAAAACTCTGCTACATATAAAGTTGTTGAACCAATAACAATGATCATAAAATATGGTCTAAGCCAAAGTTTTGAACAATGGTTGTAATAGTACTCTGCTTATCTTGATTTCCAAGTCACTACAATTGGGCTTCTAACTCTGTAAGAACCATTTTGAGTGTGTATCCATGTCAAACTCCCTTGTGCATAGTTCATTATATCAGCACTTTTTCTTGATATAAACCATACCTTGTAACCCAAGCTTTGATTTATTTGCTTAAAAACCAACCTCTTTGGTTTTACTATCACTTTTACTCCTTCTGGTGCCACAACTTCCACTGAGTAAATGGAGTTAGCACTTCCAACATTTGTTACTCTCCTTCTGATCACATTTGTTCTCATTCCATGCTTGAACATTACTGATATTGATGGATAGTTAAGGCTGAAGCCTCTATTAATCTTCATGATATCATTGCAACTCACATTTCTATGAGTTATACTGAATATCTCTGACCTTGTATAACCAATGCTGCAAAGGTGGTTGATGTAATCATTTGGCATAATGTCATAGATCAGGCCTGGGTTTAATGCTCTTTGTGGATTCACATGTCCAGCTCCTAAGGCAAAAGGTCCTGCTGGTTTATCTTCGTCGAGTATCGGTCTTCCGATGCGGTCAGTTACCTCAGCTGTTGTCATGATTGCTGATTTGATAGCTGCTGGTGTCCATCTTGGATGAGCTGAATGAATGAGAGCAGAGATTCCACTTACATGAGGACATGACATTGAGGTACCAGACATCACTGAGAAGTTCACTCTTCTAGTATCTTCTGCTAGGCCTGTAGGACCAAGGTTTTGAGGCCATGCAGCAATGATGTTCACACCTGGAAACAAGGACAAATCCATAGGCCAAATATAGAAAAATGTTAATCTCACACTACTTTTGTCAACACAACTTTTCACACTTTTGCTGGAATAACATAAGTCTTTTTTTTGGTTTCCCAACAGGAGGCAATCATGTCCGAGCCGGGAACATCTACAGGTATGTGGGACTAACTCTCCCAGCGGGTATTTTTTTCATCCACAAGACTTAAACCTGTGATCTTGCTTAAGGGAAATCAAGCATATACCACTTGAACCAATACCCGTTGGTAATAAGGTTCAATCATTGTAAATTAGTTGTGATAAGTGATGTTCAAATGTATATAAGAAAAAAACAGTTCTATATCCTCCTCCTACTAAATAAAGAGGGTATTGACTATTGAGTGTTTTTTCTTTCTTTATTTAGTCTTAGGAGGATTGATAGAAGAAAATAGCAAAGCTCATAAAAAATGCTACAACATATATATAACTACCTGGTGCTATAACATCTGGTTTGAGGATTGAAGGATTTGTAAAACTTGGTCCTCTAGCTGAAAATATTGCCACTGCTGGAGCTCTAGACTTTCCTATCACAGTTCCTCCAAACTCAATTCTAGCAAGAGGCTTCATTGTGGAGTTTATGTAAGCCTTTAATGTGACTGATTCATCAAAGCCTACCAAAGTTGCTGGCAATATATGAACGTCAACTGAATCCTCTTCCAAGTTTATCACAGTGTTTGCTAAAATCATAGCAGCACCACCTGCTTCCTTCACAACTTGACCCTTCTCTGCTCTTCCATTCACACCTCTATCACACACCACCATTTTGCCTTTAACTTTCTCCCTTGGAAGAGACCCTCTTAGGCAAAATTGGCTCTCGGTTTCGGCGTCTGTCAGATAAACAAGCTCAAGCTCCTTGCCAATGCTCAGTAGCTTGCTCATTGGATACATTGATTCTCCATAGAGAATTTGTCCATTTCCCATGTGAACTATTGCTGGAAAGTTCCTATCCATAGTGCTTGCACCAACAGTGTTAATCCAAGGAGCTTCATTGGCAACAGACATTTCTGTTGGTCCATTGTTCCCTGCAGCACATATAACTGAAATCCCATGTTCCATTGCTCTAAAACTTCCAATGGCAATGCTATCATCAAATAGAGGCACTGGAAATCCACCTAGTGATAAAGATAGAATATCCACACCATCTCTTATTGCTACATCCATTGCAGCCATGATGTCCGAGTTATAGCAGCCATTAAACCAGCACACTTTGTACACTGCAATGTGTGCACCAGGAGCCATTCCTCTTGCAACACCTTCTGCATAACCAAGCACACTAGCCATCGGCACCGGAACGCCACCAGCAGTTGATGAAGTGTGTGTGCCATGGCCTGAGGAGTCTCTTGGAGAAAGATACTCTGGAATTCTTGAAGGTGATACTGCAAGATGGCCTTTGGTAAAGTACCTTGCACCAATGAGTTTTCGGTTGCAATTGGAAGAGTTAAAGGCCTGTCCTGATTGGCATATACCCTTCCATTTCCTTGGAATTGGAGGCATCCCATGATCATTGAAGCTAGGACTCTCTGGCCACACTCCAGTATCAAGCACTCCAATTATAGTTCCTCGTCCGAATCCAGATTGATACCAACCTAGAAGCACAATTACAAATATAAGACAGATATGATACAACACAAATACATTGATCATATGAAAATTCATAAAATAATTGAAAGATATATACACCAAGATATTGACAACCCTTTTGAAGTATTAGTCCTATATAAATGCCAACAATTTTCTATGTAATGAAAATGGTTATAAAGATATATAGACATACAAAAATATCCTATTTGAGTGTAAAAATGACAACCCTTTAGAAGTGTGAGTAGCATATGAATACCAACCATTTTCTCTTGCTGAGTTGAGTCCTAGGAACTTGTAAGAATAGGTGGTGTGAATCTGAACCTGCTTATCAGGCCTAATGGAGATAACATCAGGCAACTTTTTCAAGTACTCCACCTCAGACTCAGTTAATTGAGCTGCAAAACCATCCATCGCGGTACGATAAGAGTATAGAAGGCGAGAAGAAGGTTCATGATCAGATGAAATGGTTTGTTGTATGAATGAAAGATGCCAATTGAGCTTAGAAGTAAACATAGAACTAGTTATGCCATGAGGGTGTAGTTGAATTATGTAAGTTTGAAGAGATTGTGCATGGATAGTTGTAGTAATAGTAGTAAGAATAAGGGTGTATAAAGTGAAGAAAAAGAGTATAAATTTGGATAAAGATTCCATTGTTTGTAGTAGTAGTAGGAAGAAGAGAATGTGTTGAATGATGCATGATTTGGAGGGGTATTTGAAGGTGTTGTTGAAAAATAAGAGCTCTTGATCACGAGGATCTTTTGTTGAAGTAAGAGAGAAAGTGAAGAATGAGTACAAGGTTGTAACTCAAAGTGTCACGAGATGTTTTGGTTTAGCTTTAATACAATAATACTAAGCACTGTGAAATCTTTGTTTCTTATTTTGGTTTCAACATTTTGCATTCATTTATGAAACAAACATGCATGCATGCACGCTCTATGTGTGGCTCCATCTCCTCTGTCTCACGTGCAGGATGTGCAATAGAAAAAAATGTTAAATCTGATAAAGTTTATATCAGTGTTGTGATAATCGGACCGGATTATGCCATCCGACTGGTTTAACTGCTAACTGGAATTAAAGATGACACTAGTTTTTAGTCTTAACCGAATAGGGGTTGTAATGCTTTGAACCAGAGAAATTCCGGTCCGACCATTTAAACTTGGTTTAACCGCAATAACTCGAGATGTGAATCGGATCACTTAAAATTTAAAATAAAATAAAATACTATTCTAATGTTTTGTTTTACTCCGGTTCAAAAAAAAATAGAAAAATATTATTTCAATATAATTATATTATATAAAATTTTGTATTTATATATAATTATATATTTATAGATAAAAATGATAAATTATATATGAAATCAGTCGGACCGGTCAGTTTAACCGTTTAAACCAATTAAACATAATTTAATAATTTAATGTTCCAACATTGATTTATACATAAGTTTGAATCTTGAAGGTAATGATATCCTCATATTCTTGCATGAATACTACAATCTCACATCACTTTTGAATTAACAATAATTGCACCATGCAAAAAGAAGTTTGACATAATAATTTCCCTAGCTAATGATATTTATGGTTTATGAACAGCATAATACAATACTAAAGTACTCCTCAAAAATAATGTTTGTGTGTCCATAATAATCATGAATGAAGGTCACTAATTTAACACAGTTTAACTGTGTTTATACCTTTGATGTTATTGTTTATGATTAAATTTTTAAAATATTATGAATGTTTTATTGGTTCTGTTTGTATAATGTTACTAGAATAAAATATAATGTAACACTTTGTATATTTAGTGTTACAACTTACAAAACAAAAAGAAAGGCGAGTTTCTATTAAAATGCTGTGTCAAAGAAATTATTAAACCTTGAATAATAATAATACATCTAGGAACCACTAAGGAGAATTCATATTATGGAAATAAGAAAGAAAAAAACTATATAACAAAACAGTAGAAAAGCAAAGAATATTTCTCCAATGGAAGGTTTTCAATGACAAAGTTGATAGCATGATTCATTTGAGTCTCCAATTATTCTGTACCTTCAATTCTTCCTTAATTCATGGAAATCATTTGAGTCTGCATTCCTCACTAGAAGAACATATTTCACAAACCTGCAGCTGCAATATGCACTTCCCCTTCATGAATCATCAATGACTTTTTTGCTCATTTTTTGAAGATTGTTTTGCAGCTTCAGAAGTTGAATTGCCGAAATCTCCATTGTCATCATTTTGTTTGGAGAAGAAAGGATCCCATTCATGAGGTCCAACTTCTCCTTGTCCCTTATCCAACAATGCATATTTCCAACTATTCTCCTCAATCAAGTTTTTATCTTCGCGATTTTCAACAATATCCTTCCTTAAATTGGTAACCTTGTCGATCACTGCTTGTACAGAAACATCGAATGCATCTTTAAGAGTTTCTAACTTAGAGCGAGGATCGGCATACACTAGTCTCGGAATGAGACTAATAACTTCCTCTCTCATGATCTTCACTTGCTCTATAGATATCTGCCTAAGCTTTTCCTCTATGCTAACATTCCTCTTACGGATATCGTTCTCTGGAATGAAAACAGAATACTTCATATAGTTCTTAGGAAGATGCCATGAATATTGTGTATATGCTGAACCTGGATGAAAGAACACAGGTATACATCCAGCCAACATTGAATCGAAAGCAGATCTTCGCGTATATGAATCACCTTGCGGTTGAAGGCAGAAAACGGAACTTTGAAACATTTGCATTATGCTGCTTGGAGAATGGCATTTGCTTTCACCAAAATCACACTCCAATAGCTTACCAACCTTTGACCTCTTGCATTGCTCAATTAACTTGCCCCTAATCGATTTAGGATTGTCAGGACGTGGCGCTCCAGCGAAGGAGAAAAGCCACTTCCTCTCCAAATTCCTCATCCTATCCTGCCAGATGAACACATCACCATCTTTTGCAGGATGGAAATAGGTTGGATATGGAATCCCGAAATCGTTTGCATTCCAAGGACTAGATTCAACCACAAGCATTGACATATTCTTAGCAGCAGGTAAAAACAAAAGCTTATTCCCCCAATCTGATTCTTCCTCACTCAATCTCCTGAAATCCCAAGTTATCCTACCACCAACAAGAAAATGATCCCTCCCATTCATAATTTCCCATTCCGGCTTCTTCGTTAACCAATCAACAAGACTAAGTGAAGCAGCATCCCTCATTGAAATGTTATAACCCCAAAGATAACGCGCAATGTCAAATCCAGCATAAAATGGTACAAATATAGCAGCAGCAATAGAAGAATCACTAGTCAAACATTCATATTGCTTCATCCTATTACTGAAAATAACATCAACAGCAAATTGGTTAGTAGCATACCAACCAGTCTCAGAGAAAACACCTTCAGTGTTGTTATCTTTTTCAAGGGGTGGACCAAGACCAGCATTGGTGATGAACTTGCACATATTGGTCCAAAGACTCAAACTTTTGCACTCCTTCAACATGTCCTCATTGAACCTAGAAGGAAGATCATGCACATAGATATACCTTCCTCCACAAGGGTCACTCTTATTTTCAGAAGTTCTAAGTGCCTTCATAAAGGTGAATTTTTTTTCCTTTGTAGGTGTTTGTTTATTCAAATCAGACAACCCCACGTTCGGATTTCCATCAATTAGTTGATTTCCATTGGTTACATGAGAAGGGGTGGATTCAAAATGTGTTTTTGAAACATGGTCTAAATGTAAAATTTTGGATTCATCAACAATGCTGTTTTTGTTGTTGATCTTGATGTTGTTGTTGTTGAGGACCATGAAATGGAAATAGAAGAGGAAGAACCAAAAGAATGCAGAGAGGGAAACAAGGAAGCAGATTCGGGAATTAGGATATTTGGATGCTCCTTTCTCCATTTGGAATGACAGAATATTTTGTCTCATTTCATTTGAATTGGTGATTCATTGATCATAGGAATTGAAACAATATAGAGAAAATGGGGTGAAAAATGAGATTTTGAGAATGGGATTGGAAGGGTGAATAAAGAAGTGTGATAATAAGAGAAATGGGTTACTTGAGATTGAAGAAAAGTTGGAAGATTTGATGAGTTTCAGAACAGAAAATGAAAGGTGGCAAGGTCGGTGGAAACATCAAACTATAACATGAGATCAGAGACTAGTTTGTTTCTGTTTGGGTGTAACTAAAAACTGAAAGTGTGTTGTTGCCACAACATTATAATATATATTTTTAAGAATGACTACCATTGAAAAAAAAAAAATTAACAAATGTTGGTTCAAATGGTACATATTTGCTTGATTCCTTTAAGCAAGATTTGAATTTGAGTCTGGTAGATGGACTTATTGCCACAACATTATAATATATTTGTTAAGAATAAATATTTCATCTAACTATGTTTTGAAAGATTCAAATTTGGTTCAAGTGGTACATGTTTGATCTCATTAAGTAATGTCTTGAGTTCGAGTCTTATAGATGGACTCTTTAAGAGAATTAGCTTCACATACTTGTAGATATTCCCAACTCGAAAATTACCTCAAGTGCGAGAATAGAGGTAGAAACCAAAGAAACTCAATTGAAAAACTTTGTTTAAGTTAAAGAGTGTATGCATTATAAATTGTAAAGAGTTACACATTCAATGTATCATTCGTCCGTGTTATTTTTTTTTCCGGAAGAGTTAATAATAATTAAACATGAATAATTAATAATTTACGGGTATAAAACTCAAACTTTGGATGCATACATTTTTCCCCCTCTAAGTTAAAACAACTTCCATCAATTAATTAAATGATCATTAATGTGCAAAAGGGGACAATAAGTACAAGGATCCAATGATTTTCATTTACCTAATAAACAATCACAAACTACCATTCCCAATTAATAATTATTCTTGAAAGTATCACATTGATGCATTAAAGTTTAAAAAGTTGTACAATGATCGAATAAAATACACGATTTGCTCAAATTTTAAAACTAATTTAGACAATGCTAAACAATCAATTGTCACAATTTACTTGGAAGTAAGAAAAAAATGAGTGAGATTATCTCAAATCAACTAAAACAAAGTGTAATGCTGCAGGATTTGCTAATATGAATTTTTAATTTAAATCATTAACTTAATGGTCAAGTTTTTCATTTTCCATAAATATGATTAGGAAAACTGTTTAAATTACACTACAAATACTTGTTACTTAGCCACAAATTTACATGAGCACTAAGCAATGAAGCAGGATCCAACTTAGGCACCCTAAACAAGTTTTACTCTGACACCACATTGAAGCAGGATCCTGCATAAGGAAATATTGGACTATGAAAATTGGATGCTCTGCATTAACTTCTACCAAGTATAACATGACTTCAACGGATAGAGATTACTTGTCCCATTGAAGTCTTTTTTAAGTTAAGTAGTGTAAATATAGAGTTTGTTTGTTAGCCTAGAGTACATCATGATTTCAACATTCTGATAGTTCAGAATACAGGTTAAAGAAAGATAGTATCAATACAACCATATGTTGAAGACAGATATCTAATCCCTTGGAATATAATCAGATGTCAAAACAATCCTTCCTAATGATAAATATTTTTTCTATACACATGAATTGTAGGACCCAATCCAAGCCTGAAGCTACTTACTCGAGAGATCTAAACCCTTTCCATTTTAATCTACATTCATTAATTAGTATTTTTGGGTGTTGGAACACTGCAGTCATACTCGGGACTTTATTACCAACAAGACAATAGTCTAGTGATATACAACCTTGCTAGATCATTGTGATGACCAAAAGATCAAGAATTCAATTCTTGAAAGCGACATTTGTTTAGAGAAACAATCACGCATATCGAAAGAGATTAGTTCCTTATACATAATTGATAATACAAATTAAAGACAACTATGCAAAAAATCAAATATCAACACACAAATAACATTGTCATATATTAAAGTTCTATCTATAGCTCAAAAATGAATTTAGCATACCCCTATTTTAGATAATGATGATGATGACTCTAGTTGAGAAGAGCAGCAGTAAAAAAAACAGAATTAGAGCTAACAAAATGAATATGAAAAGCCAAAAACCAAGTGTGTCCCTCCAACAAACACTTGTGTTGTTGTATCTGGAATTTCCTTTACCAACCTTAAAGTCTTCAAAGTATAAACTAACTCCAGGGTTTCTCATCTTTACCTCACTATCATGCAACACTGAATTTGAGATACCCTGAACATTGTTGTTTACATAAATGTTGATGCAACCACAATCTTTTTTTGGCTTACACTTGGTGCTTCTGTGGTGCAAGTGCATGGTTGCACCAACATTTTTTCCATCCAAGTTGATGTATTCAACCGAGCCATGCTTGGCTTTTGGGTCCATGAGACAGTCATCAACAAAGAAAAGAGTGTGAACATGAGTCACCTCTTCCTTCCATTTGGTATCTATGTATGCATAAGATTTAATCAAATTTGATGATTTCAGTTTTCAAGGCTTTTACACCTTTTATATGCAAGTTAAATTACATAAAAGGTTCCCTCATACTGAAGGAAACTCAATATTCTAATGGAATGACTTGAATGACACTCAAGTGGAAAAGAGAATCATCAAATTTTAAGCCAAACTACTACGTATGAGCTATATAGTGTTGTTACTGCATCATCCAACATTCATGCTTAATCATCATTGATTCTTTGAAAAAGTAATACAAATGAATGGCGGGTGATATACTGACTGTGTATAAATCCTTACACCAACCGTGCATAGATATTACACTCATTTTCTATATCCTTTGCAAATGATACATTCCTATTTAGCTGGGTAAAAAAAATTCTAACATTCTACTAAACATAGTAAACCACATTTCCAAGTGAGATGCCCAGAAATGTAAAATTATATTGACACCAAGCAATTACAAATGGGGAAGGCACCCCAATAACATCCTGGTTTAACAGCACCCGACAACCCTCCGGAGGATGACCAAGACAATGTCAGAGAAAGGGTGAGGCCGGGCCATAGTTAGCAAAGAAACTCTATACGGGTTGAACTCGTGATTCTTTACAAACCATACGATACATCTTACAACAAGACATCTACAAGTAACCACAAAGTAAACATGATCACTCTGTAAACAGAGATGGAAGAGAGTTAAGCTTGCTAGATGGGAATACTGAATCAAAAGATTCATTTTTGGGAGCGATCCATGCTTGTGGAATGCAGCATACAACTAGTTGCCTCTAGTGTAGAAAGGATGCCAAGCGTGGATCCGTACGATATGGAAGACCAGTTCGAGCTCCCAAAGCTCTACACTTGGAAGCTGCCTGCGGTCATCACCAAGAAAATAACCCCCACAAAAAGAAAAAATTATAATTCAATTTTCTAACTTTAGTTTCAAATACACTCTAAATAATGCAGTTTTTCTTTTTTATTTATAAAAAACTTAGATATATAGGATATTTAATGATGAGTAGAATGGAGTGGAACGAAACAATGTAATCATATCATTATTTCGATATTTTATAATGGAATGAAGTGAAAATATGTTGGTTCCATCTTATTTTACCCCATACATAAAAATGAGAGGGAAGAAAATAGAGGTATTGAATGGATTCATTCCAACACGCTTCATTGGATTTCATCCTATTTGAAAAAAAATCCGAACAATAATACCAAGTGTTATTCCATTTCATTATGCTTCTTTCAGTGCATTTTCACCAATTCAAACATAGCCTTAGGGAAACTTACCACTTGAGCAGCGAATGGTAACATTTTCTCTGGTGCCATGTTTGCGCAGATAGCTACAAAAAAAAGCCAGAGAGCATAATTCAGTATCCTGAACCTTTTAACTAATGTAAACACAAATGTCACTCTTGGTAGCTTCACTACTATCTTAATCTCAGAGGACCATATATGAGCTCTTTTTTCTGTCCACCTGGTACTCTGAGCTTACTCTGATTAGTTATTAGGAGAGTATCAATTTCAAACCATGAAAAAACCCAAATAATCTGATTTATCTCTCAATTAACATGCTTAGATAAAGAATTAAAAAATCAGCTTAGGCCAGTGAATACTCCTACCATAAATAATGGCTCCAATAAATGCATCCCCAGCACCAGTTGTATCAACTAGTTCAGAATCAGGTATCTTCTCTGCAGTTCCAATAAAGAATCTCCCACAAAGTGTCCCTATTCCCTTTCCTTTCAATTTTGTCGCCACCTGGGAAAATCATTAAGTAAAGATAAAAGGAGAAAAAGTGTTTTACTGAGTTGGTTTAATATTATTAACACAATTCTTGGCATCAATGAGTCGATCCATTTATCTGATTCCACTCAGAGGGATAAAGATTGATTGCTGTTATATAGAAAAAGTAAGCAAAATGAAAATGGAATACTTCTGTTGAAACTTGAAAGTAACCAAAAGATACGGGTTTAAAGACACACCCTAATATTTAAGCATATGTTTTTTCTTTCATGCATGTTTTTGCATTGCGCGAATCTTTTAGGACAAGGTTCTTTGATATCAACTATGAGTCTCCAAGATCTAAAGAAGTATGATTTTTTATACTTGGTCCTGCCATTCTACTTTCAACAATATATGTCGAAATAAAATATAAATTGTAGAAGTTATAGGCTCAACAATATTTTACTGATGATATGCAGGTTGGGACAGTCAAGCTATCATCTTTTCCTTTATATAAGAATTCTAAGAAACTCTCTGCATCCCTTTCTTCTTGGTCAGCATCCTCTGCCAAAAAGAGCATTAAACTTGAATGTTAAGCTAAATACTTGCTTGAAAAGGGAAAAAAAGCAAATCATAACTGATTATACAGCATCATGCTAACCTTCAAGAATTTAAAAAAAAAAAAAAAGTGAGATTAAAAGGCCAGTGGAGCATTTACCATCTGCACTTCTTTCCAACATTAGACATCCATCTTCACCCAAAGTCACAATCACAAATTTGATATTTGGCAATCTTAAAAGCATAGAAACCAATGCACTTGGGATAGATGGTGCCTGTGTCCAAGCCTAAAATACACCGACAAATCCCAAATAAAGTACACCAAAAATGACTAAACATAAGCAGCACCATAGATTTAAACATGTAACTAGAGGAGCACAACACCTAATAAGCAATTTAAATTCATCATGAACATGACAAAAAACAGTTAAAATGTAAGTGTACAGTGAATATGACAAAAACGGGACATTTTTATTTGGCATGTTTAGAAGAAGGAAATCTCGAAAACAACACAAAGTGTATTTTCAAACAGGTCTTCGAACAGATATGCCACTCTCAACATACTAACCAATCCAAACTTATGTAGTCCGAATAAATTCAAAATGCATGCAGGCTAATACATAAGTTGATGAAAGAGTTATAAGTTTCTCATACTACCTGTGGAAACCTCGCAGAGCATACAGCAAAATCAGCCAGCCCCAGGAGTTCATCCAATCCTTCCCTTGGTGATTCTGCCTCCACTAAAATAGGAATATTGTTGCGAGCTGCCTGTACTTGAAAATTCAATGACTACAATTAAATCCGAATTGTTGATAACGACTTCTTCCAAAAGTTCACTCCTCCCCAGGCACCCAGGATAGACCATGCTCATGCAGGCTAAGTGTGTTAAGTATTCTTTCAGTCTTTCCATCCTAATTTATAGATCCCATTCTCCAAGCTGGGTTCAAAATAAAAAGAATAAAAATCCGACCTACAGGACAACCCAAATCCTAAAAAGGGGGAGGTTTTATGTCCTATTCCCTATCTTGAACAAATTTGTAAGCGGCAACTGAGAAATAAATGTTAGTTATCCTTTACCAGTATGTGTGCCTTAAAAATTACTCTAGAATAGTTTAGAAACTCAAAGCAAAAGTAACATGGTGATTACCTCCTGTGCAACAAATAGAGCAGTTTCAGTAGACATTCCATCAAAATAAACTAATCTTGCTCCATCAAATGCAGATAATAAGGTTGACTGGGACAAGTCATCTGGCATCATGGGAGGTTCTCCTGGGGTGTAAATACTTGTACGAGTTTTTCTGGAAGTATTGACGCAGAAGTATTGTCGATAAAAACATACTCACAGGTTGTTATGTGACTAAATAATTGAAATACATTATATATGGGGAGGTGTTGAAAATTTTTCAAAGTGAACTCGCATGAGTATTTTTAAAAAGTAACAAAAACAAATGCACCTTTATGCATAATTCCATATTTAGAATATGATGAATAAAAATATGAGGCATTGATGAATCTGAAATACCCTAGAGCTCAAGCATACAATCATCAAACTGTGTTATGTGAAGTTCTTCTTAATATGATCATGCTATTTTAAGCCTTGAATCAGTAATCAGGTTGTTAAAGAAAAGCACTCATTTGTTATGGTGGGAAATAATGGACAAAACATAATGGTAAATGCCTTACGTTTGGTTGTCGATTAGTACATATGAAAATGTTGAACTACCACCCTTGGATACCTGAAAAGTGAAAGCAAGAAACTTTGAACTCAGAAAGTGGCCAATATTTTAATGTTTAAGGCTCATACACATAATTTTAAAGTCTCACAATTCTTCATCAACAATTTATTATCATGTTAAAGGTGCATACACATAATACATAGTCATGGAAGAAGGTTCTATCGTTGAGCGTACAAAAAAGTGTTTGGGCAGGCATAACATAGAATTGGGATGATGACATTCCAGTTATAGGCAGAAGCCTATCATACAAACGCATCTAAGTCAGTTCCAGCCTACAAATTGAATCAAATGAAGCACATAAAATAAATATGAGTGACAATATGGGAAAATTTAATTCTTATTTTGTTGTTGTAAAACATCACTTATCGCTTAAAATCGTGGAAGTCGTTGCTAAGAATAGAAAATGTGAAATTACACTGATCTTCCTTCAGATTTCACTTAATAACACTTGACATTCCTTTTGTACAATTACAATGACGTCACTTGATGCTTATGTTGACATTACACTTACTCCTTAATGTTTATGCTATCATTACACTTACACTCTTTACAAGTTACAACATAATCATTCATCATAAGATGAGATGTCCATGTAGTTTCTAAATTAAGAGGTGCCCCCAAGGGAAATTAAGTCAACCCTTAGGAGTCAGGAGAGATCAGTGTAATTCCCCCAAATGAAAAAACAATACACGCATTACAATCGGATAAATTGCATGCTAACACATTTAAACCTTTGCAAAAATGAGAACAGATTTACTTAGAGAGCAAAATAATCAAACAACCCAACAAATTAGAGGAATTGTAAGAGTTGATGTTACCACAATAAATGAAGTATCAACACCATCAGCTTGTAGCTCGTTCAAAATGTCCATGCCTTGAGCATCATCTGCAACCTTGGAGATGAGCTTGGGTTTCAAGCCAAGCCGAGCAGCACATGTTATAGCATTACCGGCATTTCCACCTCCTTGAACCTGCGAAAAACACAACATAACACATGCATGCAAATGGAAATTAGTCACAGATTAACTTTTCTATATAAAATAAACACAGACTACATGGAAATTGAATTCAATGAACCAAATGTAAAATGTATAGAATGCATCATAAGAAGCCTGCACATTTTCAGGCACTCTAAGTGTGTCTAGTAACATCACCAAGTAACTTATAATCTAGTCAATTAACTTATTTTACAACTAAAAAGCTACATATTAGTATTTGGTAAAGGGGTTTTCTCAATAATCTACAAGCATATAAACTAATAATCAATACGCTACTAGAGGTAGCTTCTTATCTATTGGCTTTTGTCATTTTACACTTATCAGCTAAGCCTTCACCTTTCAACTCTTAATTTAAAAGCTTTCAGCTTGTTTATCAGCCAGTTGAACCAAACCAAGCCTAACTGAATACTACAGCATTTTACATCTAGATCTTCCATTTTACTACTACATATATTGATAGAAATGTAATAATAATTATATAAATATAACCATTTTATATTATTTCTATAATTTACATGCTAACTTTAGAAATATCATCTTTTATGAACGCCAATACCTTGAAGGAGGTTGTTCGGACCTTGTCGTCCGGGTTCGGAAATCCATCAACGGTAGCTAAGAAATCCACCGTCGTCATTCCAAATCCAACCTGCAGCAATAATAATAAGTTTGAATACTCATTTTTGTAGCTATAAATTCACTTATACCAAATTCATCCTATAAAACATAAAAAACCAAAATAGAAAATTGTGAATATGAGTCAAAGACTAAAGTGTATCAAAAATTAGTTATTCAAAATTCCAGGGACCAATATAGTAAAGAGTTTGGAGGGATCAAAATGATTCATTACTCTAATAATAATAATAAAAGTAAATTATAGTGACACCTCTGAGTTTGATTGATATTACATAAATCATCTCTCCATTCTTTACACCTACGAAAACCTCCCTAATTTATATAAATACATTACATTCACTACCTGCATGAGAAATATATGATAAGTGTAAGTAAGTTAAAATAGTATACGAAACATTATATAATATGGAGACGTGTCGAAATAGTATACGAAAATGTATTGACTCATATACTATTTGTACGTGATATGTCTAATGTATGTACATTAACTCGGGTTTGTCGTGGGTATAAGAAATGGAAAAATGACTTGTGTAATTTCACTAAAATTACTGTTAGTGTAATTCTAACAGTAATCACTAGCACAAACTATCTCTTTCACTTTCAAGGGTTCTAAATTCCACCAAATCATCAGAGAAAACACAAAACAAAACGCACAACAACGCGGTTCTCCGGAGGAGGATGAGGAACGGCGTCGTGAGACGTTGACATCGACATTGAAATTTTGGCGGTGCGACGAAACCTGATCGAGATTAACTGAAACAAAATATGTAAAAACATAGAAATTAGAATCTAATCGAACAGAAACAAAATGAAGGGAAGAAAACGGAAAATCATACCTTAGAAGTAAAGGAATGAGAAGAAGGTAATGGTAACAGTAGCGGTGAGTTAAGATAATGAAATGATGGCTTTAACATTGTTGTAATGGAAGAAAGGGTTGCGATTTGTGGTGGTTCCGTTCAATTCTAGAGAGTGAAGTATAGAGAGGTTGGTGAAGGGGGTGATGAAGTACTTCTACTTCTTCTTAAATTAAAAATAAAGACATATTTTTCTGTTGTAAACAATTTCAAACAACAAGGTCGTTGTAGTATAGTGGTAAGTATTCCCGCCTGTCACGCGGGTGACCCGGGTTCGATCCCCGGCAACGGCGTTTTTTACCATTTTTGAGATATGTATAGTAATGGTATCATTATGTTTCGTGTTTGCATTTTTTTTTGTATAACTAATAGTATTTTTTTCTTTTTGAGTAATGAACTAATCATTTTTGGGGTTTGGGGTTCCCCTTTCAACAATTGTGGTTCTCAGGAATCAAACTCTCGACCTTATATGGTGTTTGCATTTTGCTGCTTCTTAACTTAAACTGGTTCGAAAACAAACAAGTCATTGTTTGATTGAGTAATAAGGGAGATGGACAACCTATAAGTGGAGAGTTTACTCTCCCACATTGCAATATTTTGACATGACCTAATCTTGTAACTATCAACATGATATCGGAGTCTAAAAGACCTTATTATCTATTTATAAAACCAATAACCAATTCAAATTAAATAGGATATCCAACCTTTACCCATGTCCCTGAGCCAAGGCTACAAAGCTGGGATGATAAAGAGAGGCTCAATCATAGAAGGAGCACAAACCAATCCATATCTATGACCATGATACATTACTCTATAAAAGAGCAAAGTCCATATATAACATGAAAGTCTGGAATCCGAGTAGGGTTCACAATGAATGAAACTGACTTTATACTTGTTTGAAAATCGTCTCTTAGTTAAATAAAGCTAGTTGATGAACCAAACAAATTGAACTTGAACTAATAATTGATTTCATAAAATAGACGAGTCGAACTTGAACCAAATATAATTGTCTTATTAGGTTTATGAGTTCATTAGATTATATATATATATATATATATATATATATTAGTAAAGTTCATAAACTTTGTATATGTATAATCCTAAAACATCATGTGGGCCTCTGAATTTATGCTTATAAGCGAGATAATTTTGAGTTTGTTAACCTGATTGAAAGTTCATAAACTTTAATTAAGTCGAACTTGAGCTGAAAAAACAATTCAACATTGAACTCAACTCGAAACTCACTTAAGGTCGACTCAACTCGAAACTCACTTAAGGTCGACTCAACTCATCTCCACTTTTAGGTGTATGAAGAACATAAAAATAAAATTACATTCCAATTTTTGACTCAGATGACCAATTATCCTAAATGTAATAATAAAACGATTAAATATAACGTATATGCGTTTAGGCTCTCATATCAGAATGGTTCATACATCTCCTTTACCTTGCCCCTAGATCTAATGAGACCAACACTATTTAGGTTCGACCATATGATGAAGACAAATCAAATGAACGAGCAGAGTTGCGTACTTGTAGTTATGTCTATGTAAAAGATTTATTTATTATAAAGTCAATACGTGAATGAAAGTGTAAAAAACTCTTATATTGTATACATTTTTTCTTATTTTCAAATACTCAACTATCCTCTTTGAACTATTTGGTATTGCAGTTTGGCCCCTAACCCTAAAAGTGGAGGAAATTGTTATATGACCCATGAAATACAGGTAATTTTTTTATCATCATCAAATCTCTTTCCACTCCCTAGGTCTATTCTCTTTCTTTGAATTCAGACTCTGGAGGCTCTTAATTGAATAGAGAGAGAAACAGATATTTAGAGAGAGAGAGAGAGAGAGAAATATATAACACAGAAAAGCTTTGCTTCTGTGTTTGTCTGAATTAATCGAACCCCTTTATCAGATAACTTCAAAAAATGAAACTTTTAATGTCTCTGATTGAGAAATTGAAACAATGAGTCTCATCCTTTTGTAATTCTCTTATATACCAGTTTGGATCTCAATTCTCAATTCTCAATCTCAATTTTCATAAATCTTATATGAAAATTGGTTCCTTTGTTCACAAAAAATGACGGCAATCTCATGGCCTCGTGATCAAGCATCTTCAAATCCTTATAATTCTAACAGCAGGTTATGATTCCACCTCTTTGTTGTGGCATCGATTTGATTATGCCTTTTTTGTTAGAAAAATTTGATTTTTTTTAGTTTCCCATTTTTGTTTTATAAACCCATGAGATATACTTGAATTTTGAATTGTGGGGTTTTTTTATTTGAAGTTTGAGCTGAAATTTGCATGATGGTCTCTTTCATCCGTTCTGTGTCACCTTTTGATTATTCTATATATTGTTAGTGATAGAATTTAGGAAGAGAATGATGTCCTTGTAATTTGAGTTAGCTGAATTTCTTAGTAGCTGTGTAATTATGCCATATATGCTTGAACTTGATTTCTATATGCTTCTTAGTTTTCAAGTTCGATCTGTCTGATTTAGTGTTAAGTAATTGTGCATGTTGTTCGACTTCAATTCGCAGTTTCTGATTCGAAAGGTCTGTTCCACTCTCGTAAACTTAGCTAGGTAGGTGCTTAGATGATCATAAAATACTTGCTAGTGTGGTAGTTTTTTATTCATGATCTGGACATGGCCATGGATAGTGCATGTGAATTTGTTGTTAAAATTTGCTGATTTCTGTTCCTTGAACATCATATTGGCCAATACTATGTTTATCATTGTGATTGGTCATGCCACTATAAGCTGATAACTCACAGGTATCTTAATATGTTAATCATAAAAGAAGTTTGTTTTTGTCGGCCGAGACAAAGTTGCACTTTATTCTTCTTTTATATTAAACTTGATGTTTGTTTTTTATATGTACAATATTTTTCTCATATGACGTGTCCCTTTGGCCAGTGGTAGCAATGTTTTTAGTTTGCTAGTACGGAGAGAGATTTCTCCCAGAACAAAACACGTAACAAAACGGCAATGGGGAGAAGCTTCTATATCAAAATCTGGCTCTTACTCTCGTCCTAAAAAAGTAGTGAGAGATGCTAGGCATGGCCTCCTATCATGGTACTCTTACTTAAATCTATAAATTATATTGAGGAAAAAGCAAGCCTCTCTTTAAAATTTGGTATTTCTTTTGCTTTCTTCAAGAAAAGTCAATGTTTGAGGAATAAACATCTCTAACAATGATTATTAGGGTTGAGGCTGAGTCATTGCGACATTTGTCAGCTAAGTATTGCCCTTTGTTGCCTCCCCCACGGTCTACTATCGCAGCAGCATTTAGTCCAGATGGAAAAGTTCTTGCATCCACACAGTAAGTTGTAATTACTTCATCTCTTTACTAATTTAAATAGAAGACTTTTTATTGATTGAATGTGTGTTTTTGTGACGTGCAGTGGTGACCACACAGTAAAGATAATTGACTGTGAAACTGGAAGTTGCTTAAAGGTGTTGGTTGGACATAGGAGGACACCTTGGGTGGTAAGCTTGAACTATGACTATGCTATAATTTCTTGCTTTTGTCGTTTCTTGTGCTGATTTTAGTTTATAGAATGAATCTTTTTTGGATGAAGTTTGATGGGATATACTTTTTAATAGTGACGATTCTAAGGAATTGGCATCATGGAATTCTCATTATTACCAATTAACACCATATGTTGCATCCAGTTTTGCTTACTGAATTCAGTATCCTACACTTCCTTGTTTTGGATATTCATTAGCATCGCCATCATCAATTATCAATTACTATATAAAATATGTTCCAGAAGGCTAGATAGGTGTTGTAATGTCATTCAATATGTAGTTTAACTGACACGTGTCATGGTTTCTTTATTACGATTTCAGAAACCGTAAATATCTTAGTAGACAGTTTTTCAAATATCAACTGGCATCGCGAAATTAAATTAAATATAGGTAAAATTTTGTGTAACACTTATAATTAAACATCAAGTGATTTCCTACTCTTTGTTCAAGAATGGGCTCTCCTGTCCGAAGGCTTTTTCGTCATTCTTAACTGGTTCTATCGTTTCATTATTACCAACTGATATCTCACAAAATGCTTCTGGTACCAGTTGGCTAATTACTGATGTCTAACAAAAAGTACCGCTCCGACTTCACAATTCAATGTTTATTATTATAAAATCTTCTCAATCTTTTTAAAAAAGCTTGTGTTTTTTAACATGTAAAGAAATTGATACCCGTATATTACTGGTCCATACGCTAGTCTGTCTAACAATAAGTGGCGGAGGATATTAGTTTCAGTAAATTGGGCTTTGTCCACTTTATGCCAGCTTCATGCATTGACCACTGACAAAGTCGAAGGCTCTTGTAAATTCCAAGCCAGTGCATGTGTTTAATATTATAAAGTTGATTCTTTGATGTAACTGGCGAGCACCATCACCTCCTCTTCTGTTAGCATTTTTTTTAGGAAGTACTTCATATTTTTTCTAATTTAAATTTTGTGCTAATTACAGGTTAGGTTCCACCCATTGCATCCAAAAATACTTGCTAGTGGGAGCTTGGATCAAGAAGTTCGTTTATGGGATGCTAACACATCAGAGTGCATAATATCTCATCATTTCTGTATGTTTACTTTTAAGCTCCCTTTTTCATTTGTAAATTAATCCAAGGCTACAACAACAACCAAGCCTTAATCTCACTAGGTGGGGGGTAAATTACTCTGATGCTGCTAATGAATATATTTTTTGCTCTTGTATTTATTGATTTCTCTCTAATGAATTTGTTGGGTATATTCTCACAGATCGTCCCATTGCATCAATTGCTTTTCATGCTAAAGGGGAAATTATCGCAGTTGCATCAGGCCACAAGGTAATGACTTTTTTAGAACATCTTTAATGATTTCTACATTTTTATGAAAATTTTCTTCTTCTTGATGTTGTTAAATTGCATTCTGAAATTTTGTGTCAGCTGTACATATGGCACTACAACAAGAAAGGTGAAGCATCCTCACCGGTATTTGTGTTGAAGACGAGGCGCTCACTACGGGCTGTGCATTTTCACCCGCATGCTGCACCATATCTTTTAACTGCGGAGGTGAACTAACTGGCGTGGTTTTGATTGCATATCTATGGATTTGGCTCCTATGAAGTATGGGGTGCACTTTAGAGAATAAAGTTCGGAATCCTAACCCTTTGATATTTCACTCCTTTGATTGTCTAATCAATGGTTAGGATCCTGTGCTTTAGAGGAGCCAAATCTCTTAACTACCTATGCTGTTTGGAATTTCAGAATATTAGTATTTGTATTTTCCTTTTTGGTTAACATGTTTGGATTGATGTGTAGGTCAATGATCTTGACTCTTCAGATTCCTCAATGACAGAGGCAATATCTATTGGTTATTTACAATACCCTCCACCTGCTGTTTTTGTCACAAATATTCATCCTAGGGAACATAGTAGTTTGTCCAGTGAACTACCCTATGTGTCATTGCCTTTCTTCATTGTGCCTTCATATGCTGTTGATGAGTCAAGAGAACCTCAGCATGCTAGTCATGATGCAGCGGGTTCAGGTAGTGTGCAAATTGAATCTTCCGACACACTGCAGTTTCAAGTGGACACAAACACAACAGAGCAATATGATACGGCAGTGTCTCCGATGGATACAGTCTCCGAAGTGCCTGTTAGCTCTCAAACCGGTAGAGAGTATCCTGCTCATACTACTTTCTCCAATGGAGTGCGAATTGGCGTCAATAACCCCACAATGGATGGTATGGAGATGGATGAAACCGAACCAGCTGAAGGAACTCAACAGGGAAACTCAACTAATGCTTATTCTCTTAATGGCTTGCTAAATGGACTGTCTAGGCAAACTGCAAATCGTGATCTTCCCTCGGAGATTGGTCAATTTCATCAGTTTTACCCTTCAGGAGATCCAAGTGGATGGGAGTTACCTTTTCTGCAAGGATGGTTAATGGGTCAAAGCCAAGTTGGTGTTCCTTCAATGCTTCCTCATGTGGATGTTAATCGTGACAGTCTAACTCAACAGCTTGGTTCGTCCAATCCTAATGTTGATGTAGCAATGCCTGTCAGCATCAGCATACCTGGATCTTCTCTGAGATCAGGTTTACGGAATCATTATTCACAATCCCGTATACCTGTATCCGAGTCTGGCAATCTTGCTGCTTCTGTTAATATCCCGCATGATGGGTCTGATATCCAAACCTACATCAGCCGAATCCAGTCAGAGCTTGCTACATCAGTGGCTGCAGCTGCGGCCGCAGAGTTGCCTTGCACCGTGAAGTTAAGAGTATGGTCGCATGACATAAAAAATCCCTGTGCTTCACTACATGCTGACAGATGTCGTCTCACCATACCACATGCTGTCCTCTGCAGGTACCTTTTGAAGTTATCATATGTACTCCAGCATGTGGTTCATATTGTAAATTGTGGTTTAAACTTTGAAACAAGATATTTTGCTCTCATTTTGTGACTTAGTTAAACAATATACTTAATTGAACTTATATGTGAAGTTCACAACTGTTTTTGCAGTGAAATGGGTGCCCATTTTTCACCATGCGGTAAATTTTTAGCTGTCTGTGTTGCATGTATGCTTCCTCACATCGAAGGTGATCCAGGATCACAAACTCCAGTACACCAAGAGCCTGGCATTGCAACATCACCAACTCGGCATCCAATCTCGGCTCACCAAGTCATGTACGAGTTGCGGATATATTCCCTTGAGGAGGCAACGTAAGGCTCACTTCCTTCAACTATTGCTGCCAAGAATTTCATTATCTCCCATACATTTAAGTAAATCCATTGAATTTGAGAGTAATTTTGTCATTTATATTTGAGCAGATTTGGTTCAGTGCTTGCTTCACGGGCAATTAGAGCAGCTCATTGTTTGACTTCAATTCAGGTCAGTTTATTACTTTATCATGTGGTCATACAAATGTACATTTAAATACATTCATAATACATACCTACACATCTATATGGTTTTTATAGTTATTTAATTATGCTCTGAGAAAATCTGGCTGGTACCGCATTTTTGTAATTGTACGTTATTGATACTTTTACATGTTCTCATCCTTTTGTGGAAACTTTTAATTAATCATACGTTGTCTCATAATGATATCTTTCCTTCTCTGCACATATCTTACCTCTATTTTGATATTTATGTTTCTTAAATTATGTCCCCTTTCTCTTGCATAACATACATCCATAGCTACATATATGTGCCCTTTTTTCCTAATATGTTTTGTTTGCATATAGCTAGTAAACCTCTTGTTATTACAATTTGTTACAATTATTCTTGTGAGTTTCTTTTAGTATTAATAGCCACTCCTGTCACTTTTCTTGAGTTGAATAACTCTAAGAAAGCCCTTCTTTTAGTGAATTGAATTTGTGCAACCACTTTTTTGTTTTGTAGTTCTCACCTACATCCGAACACATATTACTTGCCTATGGTCGGCGTCATGGTTCTTTACTTAAAAGCATCGTCATTGATGGAGAAACAACATTACCTATATACACAGTGTTAGAGGTATCATGCTCTCTTTTCCTTCAATCCTAAAATCATTTTCTCTTCTGAACTGCTCCTAGTTGTGAAACAACATGTTCACCCACCTATTGTATTATGAATTAAGCATTGTTTCTGGATTGTGAAATTTATATTCCGTAACTGCTGTTTCCACCACTGATCAACCATCGGTGCTTAGTCTAAAGGCTAACATTGATTGTAATCGGTCATCTCATTTATCCCTTTATTGTAAATATAATTGTTTTGATCTGAAGTTCTTGTCTCTGAATTTGTTTTGTCCTGTAGGTATACAGAGTGTCGGATATGGAACTTGTTAGGGTGCTTCCTAGTGCAGAAGATGAGGTCAATGTGGCATGTTTTCACCCTTTTGCTGGTGGAGGGCTAGTTTATGGAACAAAGGTAAGTTTTTATTTATTTTAACTGAACTTTCACTTTCATTCTTCAACCGATAATCTTTTGGTTCTGGTTGTAGGAAGGAAAGCTTAGAGTCCTCCAGTATGATGGTGCACAACCTGTGAGCGGCACCGGACCAAGTTACTTTCCTGAAGAGAGCATCATAGGAATCAGTCAGTGAGGTAGGTTATACATTGCTTCTTTATGGCATTTATCATGTTAGTTAGACTACTATAGAAGTGATATTCGTTTCATTATTTTTGTGTGGACAAATGTGTTACGATTACAAAAATGAAGGGAAGATGAGGGTTGGTGATAAGTTATGCTCAATTAGGGATACGTTATACCAAAACTCTTGGTGCTTTTGCCATGTTCTTAGCAATGACAATGTTCGTGTTGCTTACTTGGGTCTAACAAGCATGACAGTCGAACTCTTATTTTGAGGATAAATTAGATCAAAATTTGTTTTTAATAATATTTTCTCTAAGGTAGAAGTCAAAAATTGCTTTTCTATCCCTTCCACTCTTGATTAGTATTGTGATTCCACCTCAAGAAAAGAAGACTTGCAATGTCATTGCATTTTTCTGCACTGAACAAATATTTGATTTCGTACATCATTGTGTTGTGTGGTCTCTTTTAAGTCATGCCATGCATTTGGTTTGAGCAAATACTAGAATGGTTTCCTGAGTAAGAGATTATTGAAAACTTGGTTTTGAGAGGTACCATCTTGACTTTTTCGGTGGTATTCCCTATATGGCTCAACAGCTAAATGAACTTGTGTTGTTGACAAATCTCGAGAGCTCTACTATCCTAAGGGCACCCACATTGCAAGTCTTGTTAAGAGTCTTAAACTGAGCCTTGAAAATTCAAGACTCTTATTAAGACTCTACCATGTGCTCATGAGACTCATTCCCCCCTTGCTTGATCACCCCCTTGTGCCATGTAGCAGAACCTAAATAGTCTTCCCTACTTGACTCGGAATAGTCGAAGTCCAATGCGAATTCGGAATATGGAGGGTTCAGACCCAAAAAAATGTATTTTGGATGACACTAATTGTGATGTATAGTTAATTTATGCTTACAGATATTATCTGCATTTGTAGGTTTAAACATATGATTGGAAATGGAATTCAATGATCTGCTACTCTGTACTATCCATATCCAATGATGCTGAGGAGCATGTGCAACCCAGAGCTGGAACTTTATACTCATTTACTGCCATAGCCAATGTATATATTTTTTACTATCAATCATGTATGAATATATATGTTGTACTAAAACTATTATTATCCTTTGTTAGAACTCCCCCACCAACCCATAACTGGGTTTCTCCCTTTTTCACATTTGTGTAACAAAGTTTACTAGTTCCCTCAATAACAAAAGATGAAGAAGTGTTCTTTTATCCTCAGCAATTTTTTCAAGATAGGGAAATGCATTAAGTTACATCATATTGATTAAGAAATCAATTAGTGATTAGTAAATAATGATGATATTTAGAAATAAGAATATGAAATGAGTAGAATAGGTGATGATGATGTTGTGACTCTAATTATTTCTCTATCATTCATGTTTCCAATACCAAACACTATGGAATAGTAAAAATTACTAATATTAAAAACTTTTAACACATAAAGATCATTTGGTTTGAACAAGACATGCATTCACTGATTTGTTGTTCTTTTTCTTTGACAGACAAAAACCAATTTCAATGAATAATAATAATCAGAAGATTAGTTAAAACAAATTATACTATAATAAATGTTATTTTTTCTTCAAGAAGACTAGCTAAGAAGATGATTGTGAAGAAGTAGTTGATTGAAATTTGTAGTACTTATCAACAGCAACAGACACATCCCAAGTGCAACTCATTCCTTTTGGTATAGTAACAAGGTCTCCTGTTCCAAACTCTACAAATTCTGATGACCCTTTTGGATATGCTTTCACTTTCCCTTTCACCAAATAACATATCTCTTCTGCATCAAACTTTAACTGATACTTCCCTGCTGAACAACCCCATCTTTCATCCAAACAAACTAAGTTACAAACATAAAACATACATATACATAGAGAGTAAAAAAGGGTAGGAAACAAAAGAAAAAGAGAGGGAGAGAAAATGCATATACTTGGGCCAATATTTGATGTTCAACTCATCTAAGCGTGACTGAGAAGGGTTTCTTTCAATGATAATTCTAAGGTTTGGATTGGAATCTGAAGCCATGGAATGGAGTAGTGGAACCAAATATGAAGTGTTATGGACAAAGTTGATAACACCTTGACCTCAGCTAGAAGAATACATACATGTATTATGTGACAGAAAATAAGTACTCTAGTGTTAGAACAGGATAAGATTCTGCATACTTTCATATATGATCTTATAAAAATAATATTTTGGATATTGTGAAGTAGTCAATATTTAATACTTTAACCTATCACATCATGCCATGTGTTCATCACAATAGGGTGAGGAGAACCTTGCCTTATCTGCTAGACCGGTTTAGTCCGATCATGATTGAATTTGAATTGACTGAGTTTCATTGAGTCCAGGATGTCCAATAACATAATTTGATCAACATTTGAAATCGGATAAGAAACAAATCTTACCTGACTCATTGTCAATTCTAACTAGTTGTACCATTGGATCTTTCCTTATTCTTAATATAAAAAATTTATTAATATGTTTTCATCAATGTTTATGACTATGTTTACACAATGATTCTGCAGAGCTTGAGCTAAATTGTACAATTTCCATACCAACTTTACCCATAAGCCTCACACAAAATGGAGTTCTAGAGTTTCAAATGCCCAAAAACTATGGATAAATTTGAACTCCGGTTAGCATCTTTATAAGAACAAATAAAAGTAATCATTGTGTTTGATCAATTATATAATAACAAGAGTAAAAACATATTGATGATATATAAACAATAGGGGTAGAAAATAGTATGTACCAAAATTACTGAATCGTATTTTTGGTACTACAAAAGGTATATCCTCACCCTTTCTGGTTAAGAAACTAATCCATTTCGGGATGCGTGACTGCCCAGAAATTTATAATAACATTATCAGCTAAACCAAACAACATATCCCTCAATAAAAAATTGGGACAGTGATTCTTTCAATTGGGTCAGCACCAGTATTCTAAGTATAGGACATTTACAGCATATTACTATGAACATAACAACTCAATGTATGTCATTCCAAACATTGGACTCTTGGATTAGCAAAATTTTCATATGGAATTAAGAACCATATTGTCCTCTTTGGCAACAACCATGGCTAACAAATATGTTGCACCCTTTGGTCCTAAAATAATGTTGAGAAAGGACTATGACTTTCCACTCTCAAAGCTTGAAAGATGAGCATCTGATAAAAATGTGAAGAGTTGTGTATCTACAAATAGCTGCATAGCCAAGGATTCAAAAAATAACTATTATTGTAAGCATAATAGAATGATAATATTTATCTAATTATTGTGACATTTCGATTTATAATGGTATAAAGATTTGAAAACTAAATGTAAGAGTTGTAGAATACAATTACGAGTGTCTGAAAGTATTCGCCAAGTGTTCATTATGAACACGTGTCCGACATGAATAGGGCATGGACAACGACTATTTTGAAACGTCTGCGTTGCATAAGTAGGATCACGCATAGTCAAGATTATAACATAAAATCATGCCATTTTTAAAGTAATGTGTGATTTTAAGCACCCCAACTATATGTCACAATCATTCCAATGCTAATGTAGAAGGAATCAAGGAAAAATATTTCATATGATTTCTCTATTGAAGAACAAAAGGTTGCTACCTTAATGAATGGTTGGTCCCTATTAGGAAAGGAATCAATGAAACTATCTTTAAGAAGTAAGGAAACCTGAAAAAGAATACAAGATCAGCTAGGAAAATGTAAGCAAGGTACTTATTCTTCATTATTTAAGATTTTCCATGAATATAAATAATGAACATGAACTTAGTTATTGTTCTTAGTATCTTACCCTGTCATTATTTGATTGTACACTAGTTATTGTATGTAATCTCAGTTCTGAGCAAAGTGACTCCAAATAGTGCCACATGATATTCAAAAATCGAGTAGCAGCATCAGCCTGTGTAAATAAGTATACATTACTGGTTTTTTATGAATGAATTATATGTAGATATAATATAAAAATTTCTTGGTTAATCTATACTTTTTGGTCCTATTTGTGATGCTCATTTTCAGAGGGTCCCTGTATGTATAAAAGAAGATCGATTCGATCCTTATATCTACACTTATTTTCAATTTGGTCCTTGCTATACCACCGACCGTTGGAGTTAAAGTATAAGAATCGAAGTGGAAATAATTGTCACTTAAAAAGGACCAAAGTGAATGAAAGCGAATAGCATATATACCGACCAAATAAGTATATGTTTGGTGACATGTCACAATCATTTTCGAATTGATTCCGAAACCTTAACTCCAACAAAAGGGTGTTACTAGTTATAGTAATATAATAAACGGCGAGGACGGCCTTGAAAATAATTGTACATGTTCGGATTGAATTGAAATTTTTGTTAGGAGAATGCTGATAACAATTGTCACGGACCAACAATATATTTAAACTTCATTTTTTATGAACTGAAAGAGAGTGAAATCTTTCAGTATAGGAACTAAAAGAACCTGAACTTCGTTGCATCTATGTACAGGATTCTTTCTAGCAATTGAACTTTCACATTTAAGTCTAGCATGAATTGGACCCAACTGAGACAGAAGCTCTCTATGTTGTGGAAGTTTCGGCAGCTGACACATTTTAACCTACATAAAAGGAAAGTAAATATGAGAGAAAAATTCAATATGGTATAGCATATTCTATCCTTTGGTTAGAAAACATGTTCAACATTAGGGTCTAAATAAATGTATATACAAAGCCAAAGTTTTGGAATGTAAAGGTAGCAAAAGATGTTAAGAACCTGATTCTTTAGTACATCAACAAGAACTAGATTACTTGTTTTCATATTTAAATCTTTGGGTTTATGTGGTATACCAACCTGCAAAATCATTAGAAATTTGGATTAAAGAGAGAAAACGGTTATTGAAAACTCGGTAAAACACATGTATTGTCAGCAAAAAATCTAAGTTCTCACATGACAGAATCAAGGTGGGAAAATTTTAGTTTGAAGTTACAGAACATGCATGAATTTAAAGTGATGATGAGTACTAAAGTAGTACTCTTATTCATCAACAACAAAAAAGTATTCTTTAAATGATGAGTAATAATGAGATAATTTATGAAGACTAAAAGTTAGAGTCCTAATATAACAAAAACATCAAATAAAATGAAACTCACAATATATGGCACTGGTGCATCAAGAAAATCAATCATTTTCCTCGGTAAAACCTGATAAGCAAGACTAACATAAAGTTAGATTACATGTGAAAGCGCTAGAAGGAATATCTCGACCAGGGCTTGTTTAATGCCATGAAACTCACCGGAAGCAATAAACTCTGCCACTGAAATGGACGAATCATGGGAACAAGAGAAAGCACGATGGCAGATAGAACACCCTGCATGTGTAAAAAATGGCTAAAATGAATAACGAATTATATAGAAATCCATATTAACCTACAATAACAAGTATTAAAGCAGACAGCATTGTAAGATGAATCAACGACCTTAACTTAATACGATTGTTTCAAAAAATTACCAGATTCGGGCACACTACTACAACCTGTTTTTCCAACAACACTCCTGCAACTAATGCCAGCACCTGCCAGTAACATTATGTTTGAATAAATAAAAATATTTTAATCAACCTAGAAATTGTCGATATTTTCAGCGTATATAGTAGTAAATGGAAAAGTCAAAATCTTCAACGTTCTTTCTATAAAGAAATTCTGACAGACATAATATTGTTGAACTTCACCTAGAATATGAGCTTACACTTTCAAGGGACAGAACTCGACAAGTCGCTGCGGTTGTCCATACTGATAATGCAAGGGCTTCCTCGGCATCAGCTAGCTTCGCATTGACCTTTTACCAAGTATAGATGTAACTAGTGAACATAACTGAGGAGAAGCACCGTCTTATAAATAAAGCACTCAAGAATTACCTTGGCAGGTTCAGAACAATTTAAACAATTTTCACTAAAGCCAAGAGAAGGAACTGAATGTCGTATATACTGAATAGCTTGTAGATGTTCAAGAGGGCGGAAGATAAATTCACTTCCTCGGGGTGGAATAGGTGAAGCGTGATATCTACACACTATCTGTAGCAAATCATTCTTACTTTCCTATAAAACCATTCACAATAAAGAAAACAATTTAAATACCAAAAGCGTCATCTTAGTTTAATCAACGCAAAATAAATGGACAACCATTTTACACTAACCATAGCCCATTCCATTAACAATTCATCTCCACAATCTGTTTCATTGTTTGCAAAAAGATCATCCTCATCTTCTGAGATCACGCTTCTAGCTGGACTGCCAATGAAAATTAAGATAAAAAATGATAAACGACTAGTGAATCAAATCTGAAAAACTACTGCTAGAACCATGTCTCAGCACAATAAGTTAAAGAAACAAAAAACGAGTGATGATAGTCTATCCAAAAGTAAAATTGAAAGCTAGGAAACTATAACCATATATCTACCACCTGAAAAGTGAGTCAAAACTTCCAAGGCGCTCCAATTTGTGACTCCGAGCAGAGGAAGGTGTTCCAACATGGGAAGAAAGTTGGTCACTTTCACAATTCCAATTCATTCTTTCCATAGAATCATGAGTTTCTGGTGCCTCAAAAGCACAATTATCATGATTTTGCTGATTCTTCCTAC
Source organism: Lupinus angustifolius (assembly GCF_001865875.1). Classification (NCBI taxonomy): domain Eukaryota; kingdom Viridiplantae; phylum Streptophyta; class Magnoliopsida; order Fabales; family Fabaceae; genus Lupinus; species Lupinus angustifolius. The sequence goes on along the minus strand of NC_032013.1, from coordinate 26,141,183 downwards.
CATCCTTATCTATATCCTTAACCGGAAAAAAATCTGAAGCATCACTAGTGGTCACACTTGCAGGAGATTGAGAGTGAGAATCCCATATTTTGGGAGATAACTGAGGGATTTTGTCATCAAAAATAATCCCAGCGGCGGCAGCAGTAATGGCTGCTGCACCATCAAGAGGTATTGCACAAGACATCCAGTCATTAAGTGACTCCCTCTCCGGGGAATTAGCATTTGAACTCATTTGGTCATCTAGTTTCGGTGTTGATGGAATGGATCCAGTGAGAGTCAACTCATTTACAAACTGACTTATCCGATTCAGACGCTCCTGTGCAATGAGACTGCATCCAAGTAAGGCATAATGACTTCTATTGTTATCAAGCGAAAACCAAAAAACAGTAGTCATTGTATGCAACAAAGCCATTCGTAATATGCTAACCTGTTTAACATTTCAAAGTGTAACTCAAAGAAAGGAACTCTAGTTAGGAGACAGTAACAGCGAGGTGCAGAAACTAGAAAACGGCTGCACATCCCAGATGGATGAGATTGAGGATATGATGTGCCTAATATACCAGGAGGCCTCTGAACAATTTGAGGTGCATGTAAGCAAACTCCATAGAGTGTTGCATTATCTGCTGTCTGATCAAGGCATGAAGATAAACATAAATGAGTTTCCGCAATCACCTAGCTTTGTTCCCCATACAAAACATTGTACAATAAAAAGTAAATGAGAAACAACTGAAAAAATCTACTTATGTATATAATGCCTCTAAAGTCAAAGTTATATCATAGCACAGGGTATGCAGTATGCTTATGCTCCATCCGTGCTTTCAAGCCCAACGAGTTTGTCCATAAGGGAGTCTGTCACAATTAAAAGCATATCCTTGGTCCTCAGTTCTCACAAGCAGCTTGAGCTATAACATTAGGATGCTCTTTGACATACCAAATGTTTGAACCGTTGAAACAATCTTTAGACAAATACAGACACATGCTTCTGAAGTTTTATTGCTTGGAAAAGCAAAGAGTAAATATATTGTTACCCTCCACTCAATCATTCTTGAAAAGTAAAGTCAATCTTTGCATAGTATGAGATGTGAACCAGGGCACAGTTAAGTCAAGTATTATCAGAAGTTTTCAAAAGTAGTCACAAATTATATCAGTATAATCACCTTAAGTGTAAAGATAAATGATAGATCATCTCTTCCTAAATGCTCCTGTAAAGAATAAAAAAGAAGAAAAATATTATCTCTCTGATTATATGGTGATCGCTCAATAGAGGGTTATTAATACAATAAGATTTGGCCGAGTGTGCTACTTTTCTTACCTGTCCATAGACAAGTTCATTTAGTTCACTTAGAGATGGACTCCTTTCCAACATAGAAGCCTGTAAACCAGCATATAATAAATGACACATTTATGGTAAAATTAGCAGCAGATTTCATAACTTCGATAGACCTATGGTTTATCAAAAGTGTTAGATTCATGTTTGTAAACAAGACGCCAACAAAATAAAAAGAAAAATATGGCGAAGTTATTATTTACAATTGTCACATTGTACAAAAAGGGCCAGAGTATTAGTCAATCTTAATAAGCTTAACCTATAGATGCAAGTGACTATAACCAACATCGACTTGTATAGGTTCTGTAGATATCTATACAAACAAAATATAATAGAAATTTCAAACTTCATGAAAAATCAAAACAATTTATTAATAGCAAATTAGTAAATAAAAAAATTGTTAAGTGCATATCAGAGAAGGGGCAAGAGGAACAGACAACGATAGTAGGGAAAGTTTCTACTTTCAATTTCAAACAATGGAAACAATATAGTAAACAATTTGAACGATACAATTTAATACAAAAAGATTTTGACAGATCTGATTAATTACGGATAGCTTCAAGCATACCTTAACACCTTCAGGAAAGCAGAAGGAGGCTAAATCCTTCAGGCGCACTGTTAGCTTCTTCCCAGGAGGATATTTGAAAAGTATCTGCATGTTTACAAATCGATATCAGCTTGAAAGAACCTATTGATCCAGATCAATAGACTAAATTGTAATCATAAATCGGGGGAACTGGTTTCAGTTTCTATGTTAAGAAATTTTACCATCAAATTATTTGTTTTCAGAGATCCTATGTCTTGTTAGCAGAATGACTAAAATAATTACCATTGACCACCGAAATACTGATGTAAATTCCTAAATGTCTTTCATAAATGTTATGAAGTTAATCCTAAAATTTCTTATATGCATGATGCCTATAGCACTAACTCATGAAGTTTACCTTAAAATTTTATAACCTTTTCTATTTCTTATATGGTATTAGCTATTTAATTTCTTTCATTCTTTGTTTCCTTTTACTTCATCAGCTTTGGACTGATATCATATCATCCCTTAGTTAAAAATTCTTTCTTTTCTCTCTGATAGAATTTCATTTTCTATCAAATATATCTACTAAAAAATTTGACATGTAACAAACCTGCGGTTCCAAAGTCGTTTCCAGCAGCCGTTGTCGCTGCAGCATTCTGTAATCTACAAATTCAGATTTTTCCTTCTCTTTTTCCCACTTCTTCCTTCTTGCAAATGCATCCTCCACGGCTTCCAAATTAGCATCTTGATGAAGCCCCACAATCACAAAATGTTCAAAGAGCGAGGTTGGCTCCTTATAATCTACACGATCCTACAGTAATATTCACAGTGACTTACTTCAACAGACTGATAAGTTCACATTTCTAACAAACATGTGCAAGGGACACAAAGACACCGCCTAAAAGCTAATTCAATAAAGCATCATTGTTAGTGTTTCTCCTAAAAGCTAGTTCCAGCACTAACAATATACCTACTACTTATAGTACCAGCAGGGCATGGTAAAATATACAAATATAAGAACCACTTGAGCAATCAAAATATTCAACACTCATGCTCTGAGTTCTTTATGATAGTGTTAGACTTGAATGAAGAAACAATGACTACCGATTCCTTTCAACGGGAAATGTAGCATGCATAAGAATTAGATTTTTTGAAACAAAACAAGAGAATTCAAAGAATATAGTTAAATTTCTAAGAGGATAAAGAACTGAAGAAGTTGCCTGAATAAAGTAGTGGACTTTGTGATCAAAGAATAAAGAACAAGTAATTGAAGGGTGGAAAATGATTTTCTACTCTAAGGTGAAATATGATTAACATGAAGTGACATGAGTTATTGGAGATTATTAACATGACAGTACCATACATTGCCGAATTTAAATTAAATTATATTACTATTTGCAGATCAATCAGGCAAAAAACAAATATGGTACATGAAGGGATTCTCAAATGGAATACCAGATATTTGGGATGAAGCTGATACCACTGGCGTTTTTGGTTTGCCAAGATCTCGGGGTTGAAATTTGTCTCTTCACGATACTTGCTGCCATTCCACCGCCACCGTTTCACATGACTTTTTAGCTTCTGAAATCCGTTACTATGATGAAATCCTTTAGCAACAATTTCACTTTGACTGCGTCTATGCACACCCGACCCTGTTTGTGGCACACTTGATCCACCGCCACTGTCACCACTACCACCACCACCACCATAGTACATATTCTGCAATGCTTCCCCGGCAGCTCTAAAAGCCTCCTCGGATAAATGATGCAGCATTGACATCGACGAGGGGTTATCCTTGTGAGGTTCCCCCTCTTCTTTTGAGTCCATGTTTATACACACACTCCTAGCTCAGGCTTCCAAGTTTCAGTTTCACAAATCAATTGGAGCATCCACTTAATTTCTCAACCAAATTCCAAAACCAACACCCCTTTTGGAACATTCCACTAAAATTGATGATTCCACCGGATACTGAATTGAATATGAGAACCCCAGATATAAATTATCACCAAAATTCAATTTTTTGGGATCATTCCACTAAATTTGATGATTCCAACATACACTTAATTAAATAAGGGCACCCCAGATGGAAATTATCCTCAAAATATAATCTTTTGGCACCCCTTTAAATCATTACTGATCCTCCTTTCCTTAAAAAAAACTGAATCAAAAGAAAATTAGATATGCTTCAATGATGAAGGAATCTAATTCTTCTGTGCATGTAGTTTTTCTTCAAAATTTGAAACTTTTCCACTAGGATAATAATGGGAAGCACCTAAATGATTCTAAAACAAATAATACAAACAATAATAATGGAAATAACCAAATATTTCTTAAAAATATTAATGAGAAACACACTACAATGAAGAGAATAATAAAAGAGGGTAATGAAATGAAACCCTCCAAACCAAAACGTAAATAATGAGTTGTATTTTGTAACGGAAAAATGGCCAAGTAAATGCAGCATCAGGGAAATTCAAAAAAGCTTTGAAAATTGTTGTTGTGGTAGGAAAGAAGAAAAAAATGAGATGAAGGAACATAAATGTACCTTATTTTGTTAAAGTGTAGTCATTTATGGTCCTTGTTGGCGTTGAACGAGAGAAGAGGGAGTTACTAAATATAGAAGTGAAAGAGGAAGAAAAGTTTATTAGTATGTGGAGGATCAATGAATGCATGAAGGAAAGAGAGAAAGACAACTTGGAAATATATAATAGAATAGAAATAGATCATGAATGCTAATATAATATATATAGATTCAATACATTATTTATAATTCATTTTGTATTATTTTTGTTGAATAAAAGAAAGTCTGATAAATATTAGATGATAGTGTAAAAAAATTTACACATGTAATGGTATAAGTCTGCTTGACTGTAAAATCAATCGGTCGAATAGAGACGAAAGTCGGGCATAGTAATCTAGGAGTCCTATATGGAAGGGCTTTCACTCGATGGATCAAAGGTACGCCAAGGATGACAGGTTGATGACTCCCAAGAGCTTTTATCGACAGAGTCATTTAGCACATCGATATCGACTCATCACATCCTTGGGTTGAAGAAGGTCCCAAGGGTTTGGTTGTTTGGCGATTGAAGTTGTATGTGAATTGGGTTTAGAATGTCGTGAGATAGTCTGGCTTATAATTAATAAACATATATAATTAGATAGAACATTATGAAAGTGAGCTAAGTTAACATAATTTTGTTAAGGTTGATTTCATCCTTGTAAAATAGTTAAAAATGAACACAAGAATTAAACCTTACTTTATAAAAGTCACCTTGTAACTGGGTTTCTAATGGGATAAACTAATTGCAAATAGTCATATAAGGAAATTATAAAATCTTTATCTTTGTATTTCTTTTTTCCAGTTATTAGCAAACAAAGCATTAGATTTGAATTTATTTATTTGTTTATTTTGGCTTACAGGGTGGGCACAAACCCACTACATCAAAAAAGAAACTCCACCAAGATCATGAAGAAGCAAGGTCAATGTTCTTATGTACTTTATATTTTTGTGTATTTACATTTATACCCCTAAAAAATTAATTTTTTTCTCCTCTATGTTTTAATTTTATTTCTGTCTTATAAAAAATAACATAATTTTCTTCTTCTCACTTTCTGTCTTATTTACACACGTTTGTAATATGTTAAATTTATGTGAAGTAGATAGAAATTAGATGCTAGTAGATTCATTATAAATAGATATGCATGACAAGAATCCTAATTACAAAAGACTTAGGCTAGTGTACTTCACATAATGATCAGCCTCAATTTTACATGAAATTTTGACATTTTCATAAACTTATTTGGTGACACAAATCTTTTAAGGACCTAAATGGTAACACTCTTATCTTTGGAGGACTTAATTGATGATTTACTATGTAAAATGTATTGCATTGACTATATAACTTAAACAACTCTTGCTGGATGCTCAGCCGCACTAACAACTATCTTCGGCATGTTGGGTTTATTCAAGTGTGAACTTTTACATTGGATATGTGATGAGGAGTGAAATAATTTATAAGTAGAAAAAGGTTTATGAAACTAATGTCTTAAGGTTTTGGTTCAAGACGTGGTGTCTCACTCGTGCCTCTCTACTCTTCCTATACCACGTAATAGTGGAACTACCCGATGGTTGGAGGCTCCCGGGTCGCAGTCTGATCCAATAAATAGTATATGGTTCGGTTGGGACATGGTGGACTTAAGGGGGAGCGGACTGGTCGCAGTCTGGTCCAACACGGCAAACGTGTCCAAACCGGTCATTGGACCGTGACAAATGTTTGCCATAGTTTGCTTGGTGGGTTTGCTGCAATCACAGCAGGTGTGCTTTTGTGGACCCTTGGGCTGCAATCATATCTGTTCTTGTGGCTGCTTGGCTTCTCATTGGATGCAATGTTCTAGCAGAGAAGTTGAAGTATGATGATCCACTTGAGGCTGCACAACTTCATGGTGGTTACGGCATTTCGGGCCTAATCTTCACTGCCTTGCTTGCCAAGAAACAATATGTTAGTGAGGACTCCACTTGAGAAAGAGATGGCTGAATTGGACTTAACTTGTCATGGTGGATTGGAATATCAGTATCATGTAGAGGTTGTTCTAGCTAAGAAACCTGAATTTGGGGCTGCAAAGGTAAATTCTTCAGCTGTTTGATTCAAGAAAAATGAAAACATTCTTATGAGAAAATCATCTAAATAAAAAGTTAGATAAACTTTTGGAGTTAACATGTATCAATAGTTGTATATACTATATAGCATACCAAACAACATGCTATTTATACAGCATGTGATACAACAGAGAATAAGCTAAATAACTATATTACATCTATAGTTAAAGTATGGTTAGTATCACTCAGAAATTATTCAAACTATTAGATGATTGAACAGGTTTATTCCCATTGTTTAACACAAGAAATTGGCTCTATGTACACACTTTTCATCATAAACATTTCAGTTTCTGATTATTACCCATTTCTCTGCATGCCATGTTTTCCAACAAACTAACCAAAAGTTACAAACTTTCAATCAGTAAGACTATACAGTTGAGTTAGTTAGCAACAAATATCAGAAAAAATCAGTTAGTTTGGATCAAGTGTGATAACTGATCTAACACAAGCATATAAAAGGAAGCACTTTCTTCTGGCACTCAATTGTTTTCTATCTTGTTGGTCCATTTTGATAAGGCCATTATCAACCAAAGACATTTATGTTAATTTTTTTCTGTTCAAACATAGATTTAAACTTTGTAGGGTATTCTATCTAACACAAAAAAATGGCCTACAAGTTCATTCAAGAGAGGAATCATCTCATTTTAGGAAAAAAGATGGATCATTCATTCTAAACACATTTTTGGATTTTGGACAAATTCCAAAGGCACTTATAAGTTCTAACTTCTTTCCTTTCCTTTCAATCTTATGTCACATCCTACTTAACCACATGGAAACTTGGCTAGTTGCATATTCATCCATCTTTGCTTTAGTCTCAGAATATAGAGAAAGAGTACCCACCCTTGGTTAGTATTACTGCTACATTAATCTTGAAATGTGCATGCATAGTGAGAAAGTAATCTTCTTTAGGTTCAAAATCAATTTCCTATTTAGCTATCACATAATGTTTCTCTCCTACTCATAATGTTTTAGTTTCAAAATCTGGAGAAACCAGGATACAAGAAATAGAGCTCTCATTCAGGTTAGTGTTGCTACATTATCTATGTAAGATCTTGCATGCAAAACATGTATATCGGATACTCGTATCAGTATCCGTGTTTCATAGTATATAGATGCATGTTATCAAGATTGTATATCTTTCTTGCTTTGATAATAAAGCAAACTTTTTGATTTTTTAACTTTGTGCAAATACGAATGGAGAAGAAACGTGTACGAGTTATGGAAGCCGAAAACAAAGGCAAAGGCCTAATGGCGCCACAAGACTTGGCCACAAATTTAACAGCACTTGTTGTAGATGACGATAAACTTACCCGAATGCTACATCAAAAGTTGCTGAATAAAGCTGGAGTGAAAAACCATGCTGTGGAAAATGGCAAAGAAGCCGTAGACATTCATCGCTCTGCTCAAAGTTTTGACATGATTCTCATGGACAAGGATATGCCTATCATGAATGGAATTGAGGTACATGATATTTAATAATAGGCTAAGAAGTTGAAAATATAATCTTACTATCATGAATGTGAATGTATAGTGAGATTATTCATATGTTGCTTGTTTAAATTTTATGTAGGCAACAAAGAAGCTTAGATCAATGGGTATTGGTAGCATGATAATTGGTGTATCATCATCCTCTAAGGAAGAAGAAATAAGAGAGTTTATGGAAGCAGGGTTGAATGATTACAAAGTGAAACCCTTCACCTTCACTATGCTTAGTTCAATTCTTGATAAGATCAATTCATGAACTGTGGAATGGATGCAAGAACAACTAGTTTGTTTTAATATGCTAGCAAGTAGAGAGGAAACACAAAAAAAGATCTCTTAATCTCTTATTCAATTCATCAATCTATCTTAAAAGTTACAATGGAATCTTCCGAGTTTTTGGTATAATCAAGGGCATTTCTCGAGATGCATATTTGTACTTCACAATAAATGTTGCTCTTCTGGTTTCAGTTTTCAAATAATATCGACCAGTTTTTTATTTCTTGTGTTATATGTGCTGTTGGTTTCACTGTATAATGTTCATTATATATCTATACATTAATGATCAATATGTTATAGAAACGATTGTTCATTTTGTAAGAAGATTGATATTTATAGTTTTATACTATGCATGGCCATAGAAAAGAAAAGCACTTTTGTAATTGCATGTGTTGTAATAGCATTGGAGAAAAGTCTGATTTTGATGCATTGTTCACTATAATACTTGTAATGCCATATATAATTGAATGCTAATGTAAGATGTTCTACATTCATAAATGGTAACATTTGAATAATTGAATAGTTTTCAATGTTCAATATTACATATGACAATATATACAGATACTAATATTCCAGCATCATCATTCCATGTGTATTAATATTATAAATATAATTATGTAAATAATTATTATGAAATTAATGGACTAACACTGCATGCAAATGCAGGAGAGATTAAGTCAATAGATTAATGGAACATAATCTCTAATTTTCTTAATGACTAATAGATATATGAATAAAGATTTGTTGTCTCAAATCGTATACTAATATAAATATATTTTCAAAGTTTAATATTATTAATGTGGGATAGAATTAGAGATAAGTGATCTTCATTCCATAAATATGGCGTGTACTTTTAAATATTGCTTCATTGAAAGCTAAATCATTGGGGGAGTCATAAGGTGGTTTGATGGTGAAGAGGGTGGTCGTAAGGAATGGAGTGTAAGAGGTTGGGTTTGGATAGACATTTACATTCTAATAGACGTTTGGATAGACATTTACATTTTTTTTAATTTCCTAAATATAATATTATAGATCAACATTATCCTAAATAAAATTTTAAAAATAGAATATAGAGATTGTTATTAGTGATAATAACAAATTTAATTTTACAGATAATAGGAATATAATATAGGTAGAAGATATAATTTTAAGTAAAGACAAAATTATCATATCTAACTACTAATTTCTTATCGTAACAATATACATATTTTAGTTATTATAATAAGAAGTAAAATTATCATATATATACTGCTTTTGGTCATTGTGTATGTTAACTCACAATTTTCGTTGATAATCTTAATAGTATAAATTAATATTTTTATAAATGAATATATATTTGCTAAAAAGATTAACATAAAAGATATAAAATTTAAAAAAAGTGATAGTAAAAAATTAAGTTTAGATGGATATAAAAAATATAATAATTACTAATGATAAAAATAGAACATTTGAAAATCACATCACCACACTTAACCATTTATTCATTTAAATCTTGTTTTGAAAAAGTAAATAATAAAAGTTGAAATTAGATAACAAAAAGATCTTTCTAGATAACCTTCCATCATATGTTAGTATTGATAAAATCATAAATTACATAATCATATCTTTTTATATAATTTATCACTTTATCTCCTAATAATTCTAATCTAATCAAGTACCTTATCTTTCAACACAAGTCATATTAATATATATATATCATGAGCCATTCTAATAACCCTAATCTTGTTTTGGTGTTTGTTTTTCTCTTTTCTTATCTATGGCTTCCACTGTAGAAGAATCCACAGATCTTCTCAATGAAATCCTTGTTCGTTTGCCATTGAAGTCACTTCTGAGATTCAAATGCGTTTCAAAACGATGGCTATCTCATATCTCTACCTCATACTTCACACGTTCCCACACTCTTCATCACTATACCCCTTTTCCTTCACACATCGTACACAACTATATTCCCAATGACACTTATAACAGTTCTTTCTTAACCATGCCTTGTTCAACTGAAAACACTGATCCTTCTAATCCATTCACTGCAGACTTTAACTTTCTTAATGTGCCTCTTCAACAGCATACTTACATTGAACAATCATGCAATGGAATCCTACTTATCCAAGGTTCAGATGAACCAAATAGTTACTATGTGTGTAACCCTGTTACTAAACAATTCCTAGCCCTTGATTTGTCACCCCCAACATACCCTAATCACACTGGACAAGAAGTTTTTCTGTCTTTTGACCCTTTGAGATCGCCCCATTATAAACTCATTGCCATCAGGTACAAAAGGGATAGTTTATCATCTCCACTTCATGGAATCTTGGGTCCAAACAACAATACTTACTTTACTTTTGAGATTAGTATATATTCCTCAAAAACTGCATGTTGGAGTGGTTTTGGTGTTAGTATTCCAGCTGAAGAAAACACTTTACATGAGTATGGGATTTACTGCAATGGTGCTGTATATTGGTGTAACAAAAGTGAAAAGTGTTTGTACTTTGATGTGGAAAAGCTATGTTTTAAATCATTCCCAATGCCACAGCGTGGTCAAATTGAGGATGAACAGGTTTCATATATTGGTCATTCAGGTGGTCATTTGCATATAATTATCGAACAATCCAATATACTATTGTTTGATATTTTCGAGCTACAGGAAGATTCTTCTTCATGGTTACTAAAATTTCACGTGGATCTTCAAGGATTGTTTGACAATTCATTAGGGTTGTTTGAGGAATCATTTGATATATTGTGCTTGTTTTGCCAAGAGAAAGAAGAGGATTTGGTGCTTGTGTTGGTCACAGGTTACCAAATTATATTATATAATATTTTGGATCGTACATATAAAAGACTCATTGATTTCAACCCTAGCTTGAGCAGATTTGTTAGAGCATTAGCTGATTCTGGTTGTGCATTTGAATTCTCTAAGAATCTTTCTTGGGATGGAGATTCCTCTTATCGTCTCGCCTCCACCGAATCATTTGTAAGTACCACTCCACCTTACACTTGTACTATTAAGGATCAAAGATCGGAAATATAATATGAATTTCATCCATTGAATGAATGAATTGAATTGATGAAATTCATATCATATTTTCGCATACAACAATAATTAGAAAACTTCTTCTCATGTTGATGGTCCTGTTTTATTCCAACTAGTTGTTAGAGTTTCACTTTTTCCTTCATACCCTAAGTCTAGAAATATTATTATATATGTTGGCTAAAATAATTGGTTGTTGTTGGACCAGACTGAGATCGAGGAGATTGAGGAGATTGAGGAGATCAAAGAGCCTTCAACACCCGAGAGTTCTGTTGTTAGTGGGGTACGTGAGAAGAGTGAAGAGTCACAGGTTAGATACTACGTCTTGAACATTTGAAAGTTAAAATGTGATATATTTGATGTTTCTTTAGGATCCATCACGTTTACATTACTTGGATAGCTAACATGTTAATGAATTATATTGTTTGATGGAGTAGTGTTAATTATATTTATTGTATTGGTAATTTTTGCAATGTTAGCAACATAATTGCACAGAACGTATTTGGTAGAATAGTTGTTTGAAGTTTTTTTAGGTGCATGTGTGAATCGTTACATAAAATCTGTAGTTTCTTTAAGTATAATGCATTGCACAAATTGTAGTTAAAAGCATTTGCTGAAGAATTGAAAGAAGTTGGAATTGGTGACGACACTGTTTCACTTTTTTTTTTTGTTCAATGAAATGTATTATCTCACCATATTGGGTAAGGAACTAATCTATTTCAGGTTGCGTAATCTTTTGACATCCTATAGATCTAGTGAGACCTTACAACACTAGATTAAAACATTATTGGTTAGTGTTTCACTTCTTATGTTGAAGATAGTGTCACAATTGTAAATCTTGGGAGTCATAAAGTGGTGTGATATTTAAGGTGAAGGCGTTGAATGAATGGGGCGAAAGAGGTTATAAGTTCGAGTCATTTTGCCCACAATAAATAGTAACATACTAACATTTGCCGATAAAGAGTAATAAAATTGTATGCTGCTCATTTTACCTTGGTTCTCTTATAACTTATATTAATAGGTAACTGGAACGTTCATGGCTAATTATACCTTATATATGCTTTATTATATGGCTAAGAGAGATGGATATTTTGTAATTATACCTTATATATGCTTCAATATAATTTCTTTCAGGCACTCTTGCATCATCCAGATTCATAGGTACTTCATTTGGATGCTAAGTTTTGCATATGGAGCATATCAACAACTTGTTAATTGGACTGATCAACACCACTTGACAACAAAAGATAGAAACAAAATATTTGTTAAATAGCTGAAAAACTCAGGAGTGTGTGCAATGTTTTTATTTCTGTTTTTATGGACGGTTAATGTTTGAACCATTGATCTATTAATATTTGTTTATTTTCTGTTTAAATTTTTTTATATCTTTATCAGTACTCAAACATTTATTTATAACAATAAATTGCATGGTCTAAAGATTTGTTTTGGTCATATAAATGTGATATTACTATAATAGTGGACAAATATGAATTCTGATCAGGTTTAAAATTCTCTCAGTACATGTTCTATTGCATAACGTGATTTAGTTGTTAACACATTATTGATCATATCATTCATCACTTAGTATGATATGTTGGTATTAGACACAATTTGATATTCCCAAAGTATATAGTATCATTTTGAATTATTTATATTTAAAATTACTACAAATTGGATTCCCATAAATTAAAATTTCAAACAAAATACGAAAACAAAAGATGATTCGAGTAAATTTTGAATCATCCTCTATCAATTTTTTATATCGAATTTCTGAAGAATAAAATATATTATTACTAAATAGTAATAGTAAATGTGATAGTAGAATATCATTGATATTTTCTCAGGATATTATATAAATAATAATATTTTAAAATAAATTATATATTTTTTTTAAATGAATGTTTTTTAATTCTTTCTCAAACTATTGTTTGTAGCTTAAAGCTTATGTAACTTTGAAAGTTATAAATATGCTAAATAAGTTTCAAGAAATAGTTTTGGAGTCTAGCAATATACTTTTCACTCTCGAAAGTACAATATCATTTTCAATGAGAAAAATTGATACCAATTTTATATGTCATTTAAAAGTACTACTATTTTGGTTCCAAACAATTGAATTTCCAAAAAAGAAAAAATTGAGTAAATTATGAGTCATTCTCCATCTCTTTAATTTTATATTGAACTTTTGAAGAATAAAATTAAGTCATTAGTAATAGTAAATCAAGTATGTTGTAATAGAGTATAGTTGATAGTTTCTTAAGTGTATTATATAAATAGAGGTATTTGATAATCTAATGTAGAAATTTTAAACTAAAATGATTCATTTTTTTAAATGATTATTAAACTATTGTTTGGAATTTAAAGCTAATGGAATTTTCAAAATGCAAATATTCTAAATAAACTTGAAAAATATACTTTTTGGAATCTCAAAATATATTTTTGACGATCCTGAAGATAGCATTTTCAAGGAAGAAAACTAATAACAATTTTATTTTTTTAATTTAAAATTATTACTATTTTGATTTCAAAATTTAAATTTGCAAATTAAAAAGGAAAGTAACTTAAATATAATTTGAATAAAATAGAAATCATCCTCCATATTTATACTTTTACGTTGATATGACAAAGTATAATAATATATTGTAAGTAATAGTAAATAAATTACATGATAATAGAGTTGATATGTTTTTATAATATTGTATGAAACGTAGTATTTCAAAATCAAATTAAGGTTTTTCAAACAAAAATGACCATTCTATAATTTTTTCTTAAACCGTTCTTTAGAATTTGAAGTCCATCTGAATTGATGAAAAATTTAAAATGTCAAACAAGGTAAATAATCATAAAAAATTTAGTTTATGTATAAAAATATATATTTGACATTCATAACTAATAATAACATTTTTATTAATCGACACTCATTTTATTTTATTATTAAAAATTTAACTCCCAAAAATGAGATTTCCAATTGAAAAAAGAAAGTAGAAAAAATGATTTGAATAAATTATGAACCTTCACTCATCTATATAATTTTATATCGAAATGTTAAAGTATAATAGTACAATATTAGTAATTAGTAACACTTAATAATACAATATTAGTTTCTTTTATTAACAAATTTAATCTAGTGATAAATATACTACCAACTTTTATTTACTTGAAAATATCAACATTCATATTTATAAATAAATAAATACAGTGATGCTCTATTCTAGCTAAATTATGATATTTTATTTTAAATTTACATTTTTTATAATATATATATATATATATATATATGTGTGGGTATATAAGTTATGTGTATATTTTAGTAAAATAAGTATATTACTAATTAATGTATGAGTGTAATACGTATGTATTTCAGTGTCAAGATTTATATATATTTAGTACATTATCTATTATTGATACAGTGACAGTATACAAAACTTATACACTATCAATGTATGCATTTTTTTTCTCTTAATATTGATAATTGAGTAAATAAAAATGGCCCATATTCTTATTTATTGCTAAATAAAAATATGTGGGTACTCATATTAAAATTATATGGAATGTGGTGCTAGTTGTAAGATATACTTAGGAGCATTTAACGATCCTTAGACATTGCAAAAGTGATATAGTATTGTTTTTTGAATTAATGCAATAACTTGATTCAACTAATGTGTGTGAAATATATAAGCTTGATACACTTAATTTGCACCGTACTTGCTCTACCACTCTTTACTACCAAAACATAGTTATACTATAAAAAACATTAATGTATTATTATACATATCTTGATTTATACCAATATTAATGAATATTTTTATAGAAAACTTGTTTGTATATTGAACAATCATATGCAATCTGGTCAAAAGCGAGATAATTGATGATAATCAAAACAATATTATACATCACATGTAAGTTTTTCAGTAGTTATTAATTGCAAGGTCTAAATATTCCAAATTTTAATTTAAATAGTCCTTCCATGTGGTCTCATGTGTTTCTTAGGAGAGTCCACTTCTCTCTCTAGTGATGCTATATATTTTCAAATAAGTATATGGTCAAATAGGTTTTATATGATGATACAATTAATAATGATTTATAACATCAACAAGACGTTGATATAGTAATATAAGGTTTTATTGGATCATCAAGGTTCGATTCCTATAAATGACACTTATTGGAAGGGATAGACACAAACTCCGAAATAGATTAGTTCATTACCTAAAAAAAAGGTAAGGAGATACCTTGATAGTACAAAAAATTAATAATTCATAAGCACATAATCCTTAAGCCATGTTCTTCCCTTTATTTTGATAAACGGCCGGTCATGTTCTAAGTGTATTTTATTTCCTTCTTCTTAACTAGTCAATTCAACCAAACAATTCGATATGATTTTTAAGACACTAGGTGAGATACGCTTAATTAGTTTATATACTATTCATGGGTTTGTTAATTGTATAATTGTTAGTTAGTTAAGTGTTATATAATTAAGAATATATGATAATATTATTTAGAGATGATCTCTCTTAATGCAATTAAATAATAGGAACAAGCCAAATAGTGGCACCAAGATTCTAACTACAAATTAATTAACTAAGCATTTAGTCAAATTGACTAACAAAATTCTAATAGCCATATTTGTAGGGTGTGTATCTTTGTTGCTAAGTAGCTAATGTTGCTGGTGTGATTTTGTCGTGTTATGTAGATGACTCGATTGTGTGATAAAAATCGATTTTAATTAACTATAAATTGATGCCTATACATTTTATTTATGTAGGACACAACAATGATGGATACTTGACCGTTGAATTTTCACACCAAACATATATATTTATGAAGAAAGATTTGAGCTTATCTAAGCACCTAAATTTTAGGATTTTTATTGGGAATTTTAAAGTCAACGTTTTAATTTACCATATGAGTATCAATGGGTATTGGTTGAATGGTAGATGTTTGATTCCCCTTAATCAATATTTCGAATTTGAATTCGAGTCTTGTAGATAAAAATAACCGACCCACTTTCCTTATCCTATTATTAAGAAACTAATCATTTTTAGAATATATAACTGCATCTCTTAACGATTATCATTCACAAAAATCATATACTGATTTTAATTTTTCTAGGATTTAGTAAGACTCGGAAGTTTTTGTATTGTTGCATAGAAAAATCCCGTTTCTCTCATATCTCCAAAAAGTATGAATATTCCCAATATTAATTACACCATGAATATATATTAATTCTGATTTTTAAAATATATTTTCAATCTCTCTCCTTATAATTTGATTAAAATGTCCCACTAATTTTTCTTAGAGTTAAACTCGCAAACCCTAGCTCTTCATCTTTAAACGATGAAGAGAAACTATTGAGGGTATCTTGTTCTTTCTTTTTTGTTAGATAGAGGATATTCTCTTACCTTATGATTAAGGAGATAATTCTTTTAAAAAAACATCGCATCACATGTCTTTTTCAAGAAGTGTCGCGGCTAGAAATTTACATAATATTATTTTTTTGTGTACATGAGAATTTATATAATTTATAGACATATATCTTTCCTCTTAAAAAAATCATATAACTTCTCTCAAGAAAATAAAATAAAAAATAAAATTAAGTGGATGATTAGTGGGAAGAGCTACGTGTAACGTGCATGAATCTTCTCTCATCTAATACAGCCACATAGACATATTAAAGTTGTGATTTCTGAGAGTCCCCTTATAGAAACAAAACCTAGAGATTCTAACTTAATTATCAATAATATTGTCTTACATCCGAATTGAGACTTCCAAGAACCCTATATTATTTGGATTTAATATGTATATATTGATAGCGTAAGTATTTTTTATACTAACAATAAATTATTTATCATTGATTTGTCAATTATCATTGACTTTCAAATAAAAATAATACAAATCAAAGTAAGTTTTATTAGTGTACACTTACTTGTTAAAGGAGATAAATTTTACAAATGTATCATATAAATGTGATCTATTATTGTTTTTCATTAGTAAAAATATAATTTGGACCACACATTATGATATGGTATATACTACATAGTCTCTCTTTCTTAGAAATGGAATTTTGTAGGAAAACGAGGATTATAATTCTTAGTATATGTGCAGTGGAAATGCGAGGAGTAGTACATAGTTGTTTTCAATGCACATGTTGAGCACAAAGTTCATCAAATTTTGGAATTAACAAGATGAAGCTTAATCCAATCCAACATTTCGAAATACACTCATCAATCACTTCAATTATTGATACATATAATTTATTAATCAATTATTAATAAATAAGATATCATTTTATGATATATGTAATTTTTTTATTAAGTAAAAAAATTTTAATAAGAGAATATGTTATTTTCTTTCTTCTACTAATTGTTGCTATAAGAGCACCAAATGAGGTGTATAGGGAGTGATATTATGATTTTGAGGTTATGATATTCTTTTTTAAATTGCATGTATATTAATTGATATTATTACGAAAATACATTTACATTAATTCAGTGGAAATTAAAAATCATTAATTAATTGAATGAAAAGAAAATATTAGTGAGTTTCAATAATGAATGGAAATTTTGGAAATATACATATGATTACTAATAAATTTAGTGATACTAATAATATTAATCAATTTCTTAATTTGTACAAAAAATACCCAAAATGTTCTTATATAAATAATATTAGAAGTAGTTATTTTTATTGAAAATATACACATGTCTTTCTAATGTATGATGTCATATTTTAAGATACCCAATAAAAGATGAGTTTTATTGAAAATTGTGAATACTCGTTTATTTATGCATATAAATCTTATAAATGCATCAATTTCTGATATAAATTTATTTTTTAACATACATTTAAAAAACTCATTATATACTCTTTCAATTTCTTAAAAGTTAATGTTGTAACATTTTCGTTTTTTTCTTCCGAATCTCATATGTTTCGCTCTCATCTGATAAAGTAGTACCATGTGAAAGATGGATATATTATTTCCTTCCAAATAAGTAATAGTTTAAAAGAAAAGCGTGTATGGAATTCGAGGATTTTGTTATAACCATGGAAGAGGGTCTCTGAGTGTAGCACCTTGGATGAATAGAAATGAGGGTTTAAATTAAAAAAATAAGCACATTTTACGTTAAGAAAAAGCTTAAAACAAGGTCAATAATAATTAATTGCCACATGCAAAGCCATGGTGGTGCCAGGTGCAATGCCTCTAGCATTGTAAGTAGATGACTAATAATATTAAGGTTACTTCAACTTCAAACTTAGTTCACAACTCTTACCTAACTCATCCACCCAACGCTACCTTTTGAAAATTTCTTACTCTTTTTTTATAACTAAAGAATGACATAATGGATGTTTACCCGATTACAGATTACAAGAGTGTTTGATATATATAATAAGATCAATAAATCATTGCGCGAAAGAATAAGATTTAGAAGCAACATTGTTAAAAAGTCAAACTCAAGATCTAATCTCGATCAAATCTAAGATTTGTATAAAATTAGGTTGCTTCCTCCTACAGATGACATCATTTCGCATACTTCAAACTCACCAAATTACAATGAATCACATCATTCTCCACATCAAATTTCCTTCACGGTACTTCCACAAAGACTCGTGAAGTTATAAGAAATCAACAATAATATTTGAGATAAGAACCTGAACTTGAAGCCAATAAAAGATCTTCCAAACATTAACAACAAAATCACATGAGAGAAATAATGATAATTGTCAATGAGTGCCTTATTAAGAGTGTTTCTTAAATAAAATCACACCGATTTCATCCATGGGTTACAACATTTATCTATTGGCTAAGTGAAGACATCACATCTTGACCCAAAATCTTAAGGCATTAGGTCTATGGGTCTATCCACTTATATGCTCTTTAACTCATCCATTTTTGCTTAATGTGAGATTTCTTCATTCACACTTGGAATACTCAACACTATCCAATGAAATTACATCAACTAACATAATTATGTTTTTATAATTCTTTATTTAATTGAATGATATATTATAATTGGTAGGGATACTATTAGAGACACAATCTAGAACAGAGGATCTCCATTCTGAAAAGTTGACACATGACTAAAAAGTGATGGAACTAGCTAAATAATTAGTAAATAAAGTTGGTGATCAAGTGAGACTCACAATTATTGTAAAAAGGCCTAGAAGATTTTGATTTATCAATCATAAGTTACTTTCATTGATTATCTAATAGGTTAGGACATTTAAGTCAATGACTTTTTAAAAACACTCTCAAACTTAAATATGTGAGTAAGCTTGTCGAGTTTTTCAAGTAGTAATATGTGTACAAAACCTATATATGAAAGTTAACAATACACTAACATTCAAAACTTAAATTATCTTAACCAATAATATCTCTGATGATTAAAAAACTAATCATTTTTTAAATAAAAAGCTAATTACTTATATTGACCTTATATAATACATGAGGATTGGATATATTTTAAACTAAATCTTCAAGTATATAGAGCTTGATTTCTCCTCTTAAATTCAAATAATTAGATTTTAAATTGGTTTGTCTTGTTGAAGTACATAAATTTTGGCTTATATGAGACAAAAATCCCACCCAATTATAGATAGCTTATATTTAATACCAACCATATTTACAACAAGATTTTGTTCTCTAATCGAATATATCCAAAAAAACACATGCCATAAATATTCCAGTTAAAGAAATTTAGTACTATAATTTTATCACTTCAGCATCAATGAGGGTTTTTAGTTCCTCACATGACTTAAAAGAGTAAGAAACCACATTTTGTGGAAACAAAGAATCCTTTTTAAGGTTCCTGTTATGACCTCATAGATTTGTTCAGATTTTCTTCGTTTATTTTAGTATGTTTATGTTTTAGTTTTCACTACTATTATGGTACTCTACCATGTGATATTCTATGACTGTTCTCTCTTATTGATTGTTCACGCCTACGCTTTTCATGATTATATAAAAATTAATTCAAGTAGCTTAACCGTTATTAAATTAAAAAACTTA
Organism: Lupinus angustifolius; assembly: GCF_001865875.1. Classification (NCBI taxonomy): domain Eukaryota; kingdom Viridiplantae; phylum Streptophyta; class Magnoliopsida; order Fabales; family Fabaceae; genus Lupinus; species Lupinus angustifolius. The sequence continues at coordinate 26,120,886 of NC_032013.1, read as the reverse complement.
GTCATACATATATACTAGCTCGACTTTCATATTTAGCAATTGAAAGTTGATTTACTACATTAAGTTTTCATTTACGTGTGAAGTTTTTTAAGATATGAGTATATTATTTATGCACTGATAGTATAAAGATTTGTACTCAGTCATTGTATTATTTATTATTTATTTGTATTACTTTTATTTAAAAGTCGATCAATAATGCAGTAATAATATAAAAAAACTCTTATATTATCGGTATATACATTTTTTTTCTCTTAATGCAGGGTGAGTGTGAGAGAAAAAATTTACCCACAGCTTATATTGTTAGTTTAAATAACATATCAAATATATGATAATATAAAATAGTGATGATTACAATCAACAAGCTATTAAACATATTTATGTATAGAATAATAAATTTACAACACAACAAATTACAAAAAAAAATAGCATATAAACTTGTCACAAAGAGATAAAAGTAGTTGTACAACAAGAAGGCGTTTATCCTATTAGATGGAGTTAACTATATGAATTAAACAACATCATAATATTTTATCGTTAATCATGTTCATTAACAAAACATTGAGCTTTAAGCCTTTCTTTATCATTTCCCCTTTGGTTTTTCTTAGTTTCCTTATTCTCTAGGAAATGAACTAGCTTTCATTTGATCTATTATCCTTATAGGGGTTTTACCAGTCTCCAACACACATGTTTGATCCACCTAAAGCACGACTCTATCATCTTTTCTACAACATGAACTACTCTAACTTTCTCTAATTTGATGTATTTTTGTAATCTTATTTTTCTAGTCTGTGCACTCATTGAACACAATATTTTCATTTCTTCTATGTAATGTCTATTCTCCTATTAATATTTTATTGTCCAACATTCACTCACTTATAAAATTGCAGATCTTATAATCATGTTGTAAAACTTTGTAGGTTTTTACCATTTATAACTCATTTTATTGAAAAATACCTTTAATTTATTGGCTTTAGTCAGCATGGAAATTATATAACGCATTCAATTAGATGAGTAATTAACTTTATAATCAAAACCAAAGGGGCATGCACTTTGTTATTATCAAGAACAAACATTCCCCTTGTGCATATTGCAAGAGACAGAGTGTATAAACCAAAAAAAAACTTCTTTTTTTGGTGACACGCCTCACTCGGTTCTCGTCCCTCTCGAATTCCAAGGTGAGAAATTTCTTAGCAGCAGAAGATATAGAGTATTGGAGATTATGTGTCTCAGATTGTGTCCTGAATCGTATCCCTACCAATTATAGTAATAGTTCATTCAATTAAATAAAAAAAATCATAAAAGCTGAATTATATTAATTCGTGTAATTTGATTAGATAGAGACAATAAGAAATATGGTTTTTTTGGGACAGATAATCTTACTTCACACACCCCATAACCTTATTCCAATACAAATGTGAATGCTAACTTTCTGTGTAGGTGAAGTTGGCAATTGGAATTTCAGTTATTGAAGTCATAACACCTTAAACTTCCAAGAAGCTAGCCACTAATAATATTATCACAAATATATGTATCCCAATGATATCTCCTTTTTCTTTAATTACGCGTGGCTGAGACTCATTGCACTCTACTTTACATGCAACTTACACCTTTTCTTTATGGAATCTCTTAAAACACAACTATATATACTGAAACTTAATGATCACATGCAACTATAGTTTAATATATTCGATTAGCTAGTAACCACCACCACTATGAAACTAAACAAGAGTAAGAATTCTCTCCATTAATAGAAAGATGAATACTATAAAAAATAATGGAAATAATAATATAATAAGATATTTTTATCATTTTATATATTGAAATAACATTTTTATCATTGAAAATACATGTAAAATCAAGTATTTGCCGATCCATTACCGTTATTAGAATAAAGCTTATACATGCATTCTTACTAGACGCGTTTATTTTCTTTATTTTTTGAATATAGCAATCAAATAATCTCAGCCGACTACAGAAAGCTTAAAGTAGCTAGTTAATTAGATTCTTACTCGTACTAGCTTGCATACAAAAGTTAAAGAACGGAATCAATGATAATTACAGGGAAAAAGTAACATTTGATCCCATATATAGTATATAATATATATACATACATATATATATATACATACATATATATATATACATACATATATATATATATACATACATATATATATATATATATATATATATATATATTAACATTAGAGAAAAAGGCCTTGTGCAATATGGAGGGCCTCCCAAGCTGGCTGTGGAGCAGTGCAAGGCTGGTGTGAGAAGCTTAGGGATAAGAAATTATACATATTTCTTTCATATTTTATATATATAAAAGTTTAGGAGAATCAGATTTCAAGAACTCGATCTCAAACTCAAAGTATTATACAAATTTCTTATATTTAGAATGTGATTTGAACTCACACTTTTATAGAATATGAGTTGAATCGTACTAATTAAACCAACCACACACATATATATATATGTATATGTATGTGTGTCATATCATGATATATGCAATATCTCTAGCTAAAAGGAACATTTATCTATGTATATTCCATCCTCATATATTTTGGTGTGTAGGCATTGTAGCCATTTGGATTTTGGAGTATTGTTTTTTGGAGCATTTGAAAAGATGATATAAAGAAAGATTGAAAATGATGGTGGGCATAGCTATAATATCATTCATTCATTCATTGATTCATTTCAAAGCTAATTTTAATAATACTATAACAAGACCTTTTGGGAAACGCCAAACTCGTAGCTTACAATCTTTTCATGAAAAGGAGAGACTCAATTGAAGTTCAAATCTTCATGCACATGCTTCCCTCTTTCCCATGAAATTTTAACCATTGCTCAAAGTGGAGTAGTGGGGTACACCATCATTTTCAGAAAATAGCTTTTCATATGCAGCCACAAAGTTTGTACTTGCATGTATATGACCTATCAATATTAGGAGTTAAGACTTTGTTTATAAGTAAAAGGTTTATTTAAAATTGAAGAGCCTCAAAAGTACAACAAATTATAAGGGTAGCTAAAATTAAAATGCATAATTACAGCTATTGTCTAACCTAGGAGTAGTAGGAAATTAAATATGTGCATGGTTATAATTCCTTCGGATGTATGACATGATAACGTGTTCTCTTTTTCCTTGGATCAGAATGATATGATAATTTCATCTTCAGTCTCATTTCTTCGAATAGTCATATGATGTTCCAGAACTTCCGACACTTGTTGTTAATTGATAGGCTCATGGATATTATGAAATGTTGTTTTGTATCTCGAGGAAGAACTATTTCAAAATTGAATCAATTATATATTATCTGCCAAAATTGATATGTGAAGTTGCATAATAAAAAAAAATGTTGAGAAGTTTCTAGTTCCTAGTCATAAAACCCACAATTAATTCTTCCTTGTAATTTGTAAACCCTCTCCAAAATTAGGAGTGAAGACTATAGAACCCTAACTAGAGATAATTAGGTGGTGCAATTTATTAATAACTATTCAGTATTAAATCGGGATTAACAATGTGTTGGTTTAGTGGTGTAAGGTTTCATTGAATTCTTAAGGTCGAGAGTTCGATTCCTGGAAACGACGCTTATTGGGAGGAACAAGAACGAATTCCAAAATGGACTAGTTCCTTACCTAAAAAGATGATAAATTATACTTGATAGTACCAAAGAAAATGATTGAAGAGGCTTGTTTAGGCTTACTTTATTAGTTCAATTAGTATACTTTATCACTAGCATATGTACATTGAAAATTATATAATTGATTGATTAATTAACTATTTTCAACACACAGAAAGTGACACGCTTCAATCATTTCTTAAGCCTTCCACGTATGAGGCACATAAATGCACACTAAACCCTAAGTTCATATGTCCTTCAAATTAATGTGTGTTGCATTAAGGTGCAACTTGCCTATAGAATAACTTGAGTGTGATGTTAAAGCTAATATTCCAAACTATATAGCTACATCAACTCTAGAATATAGTACTACTTAGATGAAATACTATATAATTTCTCAGGGTTTTGTTAAACTTGATTTAAAGCTTGTTGATAAAGAATTCGAAAAGAGGGTAAAGAATTCTTACAATTGTGCTCTTCCCCTCTCCCATTACATAAAAAAAGTTGGCAATAAAAAAATAAGTAAATCATTTGATTTCTTAATTAAAGATGGAACAATTGGCACTCTTTAATGTGCTTATTCACACTCCTTACTTACAAAATTATGATTGGTGAAAAAACCAAGAAAACTACTCCATCTATTTTATCATCTATATCTTATAACATAATTACATAGATTAATATAATTGATTGATATAGCTAATTCTCATACAAGAAATACCAAATACTTTTCGTACTATAAAATTATACATTTATATTAAGGACATAATTATGAAATTAATTTAGTGTTTTCTTTCTTAAACCTTCTAAATGGACAAAAAAATAAGCACAATTTTTTGTTTGAAAACCATAAATTTGGTACTCCTTTGTTGTTGCTAATTAAGGTTTCTAAAAGAAGGTAGGAATAGATGTTTAGTGTTGAAGTAGGAAAGTGGAAAGTGAGTGAAGAAGTATAGTAATAGTAGTTGTAGTAAGGATGACCATGGCCATGGTGTTGGCCTTAGGGGTTGAGGTCATGGGGAATAAGAATGTTGTCCATGTCTATTAATGGAGATACAAATAGTTGGTTTTACTCATATTTTTAATGATAAAAATGTGATTTCATGGTAAATAAAATGGTAAAAGTGTTATTACATGTTGTTTTTATATGTTATAGTATGACACTTAACTCTACATTAATGGAGATGATCTTTATTTGTGTCCGGGTAGTATTGAGTTATCTATGACTATCATTTACATATATGCTCATCCCTCCACGTGGGTCTTGCTCCCTTTGGACCTATCCTACATTCCTACTCATCATTTTTTGCCATGTAATATTATACATTTTTCTTTGATTAATATGTAAGTGGGGATGTAAACCATCACCTTTTGTGCTAAATGATTTTTTAAGTACAATTTTATAGAAAAGAATAAAATGAAGAGGAAAAAATGCACGTATTAACAGTGTAAAAGTTTTATACATTATTAGTTCATTACAATCATTTATTTTTAATTATTATTAACTCTTCAAAAAAATAATATAAATAAATAGTAAATTATATAGTGACTAGATATAAATATTTAAACCTATAGTACATAGATATTACATTGGAATGAATTTTTTATCTGTATAAACTTTTGTAAGGTAATTCATAAATATCTATTAGGCCCAAAATTATAAAAAAATTAATTATTTGAATTTTGTATCTCAAATTTTGAACAAAGTTGAGAGTATAAAATAAATTGTGAGATCAAAATAAAAAGTGGGGGTTCACTTACTCCAAAAGTAAGTTTTTTAAACTTACTCATCATCATAGCCATCAATTCTAGAAAAATTTAATGGTTTAGATCTACTCACTAATTCAAACCATGGAATTTCCCTAGAATTGATAACTAGGATGAGGAATAAGTGAATCTCCTCCAAAATAAATATACAATGTTATCAAAAGAATTTAATTAGATCTATTTTATAATAAATTTTAAATAAAATAGGAATCTTAAAATTTGAGGTAATGTAAAATACATTTTTTTCCGGACCTTGAGTCTAATATATTTATGGAAACCAACTTCTTAATGAGACTTAATCGACTTCATATTTTTCTCACCACAAGTCAAATCATATTTCAGTGTGCCGCTGACATGTGACACATCAGAGGATCTGCCCTTAGTGTATGGAACCATTAGAATCAATAAGGATGATACCTAACCGTTAATGCTCCATTTGGTTGAGGGAAGGTAGTAAGAGAGAAATATGTGAGAAAGAAAGTGAAAAGAGAGAAGAAGAAGAGAATTTTTTTGAGAAATATAGTCGAATTTTGTGTTGTTTGGTTGTATAGATAAAGAAGATAAATAAGTGATTAAACTCCCCAAATGAAGATCACTTATCCCACTTTGATGTTCCATTTGTGTATCAATCTAACGAAAAAGTGACACCTAAGTAAAATTAAAAATCATAAAAACAGAAAATAATTTTTTTATATTAATTATTGTAATTGTAAGTGATTAGCTTAGAATATGGAATAAGAATTTGTTGGAAGATGTGATCATTATCCAAATTCCCCCACTTTTCTCTTCACATGTGAGAAGAAGAAAATTTGGTGGACCTCATTTAATTTTTTACTCTCTCATCAACCAAATGAGAGAAAGAAAATCTTTCTCTTCAATTTATTTTCTCTCGTTTTCTTTCTAACCAATATCCTCTATACCCAAATATTATTGTCTTCATGTCCCAAACCAATCAAATTCCATCAACTAACATAAATAATTATGTTTTGTTTTTACGTTTTTTCTTTTTAAGTATGTGACAATTTTCAATTGAATGGGGACACAATGAGACACAAAAAATGAAACAGGTGATCCTCTTCCATTCTCTTTCACAACTTCCAAAGCAAGGGTTAGTGCCTTTGAATTTTCCTTTTACTTCTTGGTTAACCATTGCATTCTGCCTCCTCTTTTTTGGATTTTACTCATTGACCCCTTCTTAAGTATTAAACCCTTCTCACAGGTTGATAACATACATTGTATCATAGTTTATGTCACTTTTTGTATCACAAATGCATGATTAATAAATAAATAAACTACCAAGTTATTGAATATTTAAAAGCTATTTTATTTTCATGACAAATCACAAACCTAAAATATATAGTGACACAAATGATGCTAATACCTCACAAGGAGGCCCTCCCTAGTTGATTATTACTTGAGTATTGAGTGATGAAAATATCATACCTTTATGAATTATGAGCTACCTAACATATTTTGTATTTTTTTGTTTCTCTACATATATATTCACACGGTAGATAATTATATCCGAGTTAGGAACATCCACAAGTATGTGGAGCTAACTCTTTCAACATGTATTTTTTTTACCTACAAGACTCAAACTCAAGACCTTCCTTAAAGGGAATTAAACATGTAATATTTGATATTCATAAAAAATATTAAAAAAGTAAGACTCACTATGATTGTAATGATGAAGGAATAATTTCAAAGGAAAGAATAATAATTCAATAAATCCTCACAAAATTATATGCTAATCTTTGCACAATATTTTAACAACTATAACGTAGTATGATCTAATAAAATAATGAACAGAATATAATGTCATAAAATATTCACATACCAAAGAAAAATAATGTTGTAAATAATGTTCTATCACATGCACCTATGATACCGAATTCATCTATTTAAGCCACTTCAACCCCTCCACATTCTTCATTCAATCCATAACTCATCACATTCTCAATACCATAAACCAAACCAAAGTTTCTCTCAACCATTCTTCAACTTCCAAACTCAAAATATTTCAAAAAATGGAGAACTTATTTCGCCTAGTTGATCATGAAGACTTCTTCTCAAAACGTTGCATTTGGGTGAATGGCCCTGTGATTGTAGGTGCAGGCCCTTCAGGCTTAGCCACAGCAGCATGCCTTAGAGATGAAGGGGTACCCTTTGTTGTTCTTGAAAGAGCAGATTGTATAGCCTCACTATGGCAAAGAAGAACCTATGATAGGTTGAAACTTCACCTTCCAAAGCAATTCTGCCAACTTCCTAAACTTCCATTCCCTGAAGATTTTCCTGAATACCCTTCAAAGAAACAGTTCATTGATTACCTTGAAACCTATGCAGAGAAATTTGAGATCAACCCACAGTTCAATGAGTGTGTGCAATCTGCTAGGTATGATGAGACTAGTGGGTTTTGGAGGGTTAAGACTGTTTCTTCCACAAGTAGAAATGAGGTTGAATATATTTGTAGGTGGCTTGTGGTTGCAACAGGTGAAAATGCTGAGTGTGTTAGACCTGATATTGAAGGACTAAGTGAGTTCAAAGGTGATATTGTTTATGCTAGTGATTATAAATCAGGTGAACCTTTTAAGGGTAAGAAAGTGCTTGTTGTTGGTTGTGGTAATTCTGGTATGGAGCTATCACTTGACCTTTGCAACCATCATGCTTCACCTTCCATGGTTGTTCGAAGCTCGGTAAGTACTTGTATGCTTTTTTAGTCTCTTTTGTTTGTCTTCGTCTAACAACTTAAGTTACATCGTATCATAGTCTCTACAACTTAGTCGTGTAGAATTTGATCCTTGTTGTCTTAAGTTTTCGAAATAGTTTATTCATGTTGCATTGGATAAACAACTTAATTAAGCGTTTATTCGAGAGTTTGCGACCTTCATAATAACTATTTTTAGCTTATTTCAGAAATAAGCTAAAAATAGTTTACAGGTTTTGAATCGAAATCTTAAGCACTTGAATAAAAAAGATGAAATTTTGAGGATAAAATCTAACTGGGTTTGTTCTGTTTTTTCCAAACAGGTTCATGTATTACCAAGAGAAATTTTCGGGCTATCAACATTTGAATTGGCAGTTTTGATGTTGAAATGGCTACCCCTTTGGTTAGTTGACAAGCTTCTATTGATCTTGACATGGTTTATTCTTGGTAACATAGAAAAGTATGGAATAAAGAGGCCTTCAAAGGGACCATTAGAGTTGAAGAACACAAAGGGAAAGACACCAGTTTTGGACATTGGTACCTTGGAAAAGATTAGATCTGGTGGTATCAACGTTGTACCAGGAATCAAGAGGTTTAATAATAGAGATGTTGAACTTGTTAATGGTGAAAAGCTTCATGTTGATGCAGTTGTTCTTGCAACTGGTTACCGCAGTAATGTCCCTTCTTGGCTTCAGGTAAGAAAATGTTTCAACACTGAATCTAGTTTTACACTAGAAAAGAAAAAGTTCTTTTTTTTAATTCCATTTTTTGAATATTCTCATCTCAGAAGATTGTCAGTTCTAAAAGCATTTTGATGCAGATTGGTTCTGTTTTGTTTTGTCCTTTTTAACTGTCACTAAAACTTTGACTTTTTTAATAAAAATCTTGGTCCTGTTTTAGAACCTTCTTCTTTCTATTATTAGTATTTTCTTTTGTTCTATTTTACACTATTTTTAGCACTAAACTTATGCTTGTTTTGGTTACTATAATATGACAGGAATGTGAATTTTTCTCCAAGAATGGATACCCAAAAATGCCATTCCCACATGGTTGGAAAGGAAATTCAGGACTTTATGCAGTTGGGTTCACAAAGAGAGGGCTTTCTGGTGCTTCATCTGATGCTGTGAATATTGCTCAAGATATTAGCAAAGTGTGGAAACAAGAGACTAAACAAAAGAAACAAAGAACTATTGCTTGTCATAGACGTTGCATTTCACAATTCTAAGTTGCTAATAAGTGCTGCTTAATTTGTTTTAGTCTCAGGAAATTGTTGTTCCATAAACAAAATAACATTATCTTGTAAAAAACACACACATAATAAACACAGCAGATAGCACAGACAGAGACATAGCCCTCACCTAAGACCCAAGTTGTTTTTTTTATGTATTTGGGCAGTGTTCTTAAACCAAGGATGATGAGGCTTTTCACATTTTTTTTATTTACCAATATTCATGTAATTGATATATATATCTATGTAACAAGTACCATACTTCATAAATAAAGTTAAATTATGTAATTGATATATATAATTTGTGTATGTAAGGGACAAAATAACAGTTTTTTTCCTGAAAAAACTAGGCAGTGATTTTAAATATGTGAAATCTATGAGGAAAATAATTTTTTATAGCCAAGAAATTAACTTATCCAAATTTCTGACACTAAATTGTTCATGTGATGTAAGGTCCAATATCCATGTTCATCTGACACATGCAAATATAAATGTTATAACTTAGACTGTCTTTTACCCAAAATAGTAGGGCAGGTTATATCTAGTAATGGCCCACAGATTCAATATTTGTGATTGACAACTACCCCAAAAACTTATGAGTAGGGTATGGTCATAAATATGTTCACCTCCAGATAAAGAATCTATTCATAATAGGAAATAACTAATCTTCTATATATATATATATACACGCTATTTCATTTAATTTTAGAAATATTTTTATAAAAAATAATTGAATAAGACATATATCATTATTTTAATGGCCTAAGGAAATATCTCCTTATATTAATAGATATTTTATTGTCTTTTATAATTGGTATATAAAGTTTGATCCACATAGAGAAATACTGAGAGGTTGCAAACAACTACTGCTGCCCTTGCACATGCTTCAAGCTTAGAGCCACAAAAGGTCTTGTGATGTAACTTACAGTCAAGTCATTACTGTAAAGCATAATTCCTAACTATAATACAGTTCATATCACTAGGAAACTAATTATTAAGTCATATGAATTATGATATTTCACACCCAAAAAAGTAATGAAGTGTGAGGTTCAATTTGTTTCTTTCTTTTTTGGGTACATTCTCAGGTTTACTTGGCTGAAATTAATGGGGGAAATAGTATCAAAATAAGGCAAAAATGGTGAAAATTATGTATATAACCAACAATTCAAATGAGTGCCCATGCTCTTTGATTAAAAAAAATAAATAAATACTCATTTTAGTCTTTCATATTTTTCTACCTTACCAGTTATCCCTCAAAAATTGAAAAACTCAAAATGATCTACAAAAATTTCATATGTGGGTCAAATTAGTCTTTTTTAGCATGTTTTAAAATACTTGGTAGAAACTAATTTGATTCCAAAAAGATAATTCGACTCACATTTGACATTTTTGGAACCATTTTGAATTTTTTTAATTTGTAAATGATCAAACTAGTAAGATCGAAAAACATGAATGATCCATCTAAATTCCTTACCACAGCAACCTCTCAAATTTGACTGCATTTAACAAATGCAGTTTGTGTTGTTTCTCTTGTCTTTTATTACAAGTTTCCAAACACTTCTAATTGAAGACATTCACTAATAAAAGCATTAAAAATGACCACATGGGATAGCATTTACTCTTCTTTACCACAAGGCCCTACCATTCTTATTCTTCCTCAAACTATATAATGTGCAAATCAGAACTTGTTTTCTTCACATGGTAATGTCCACAATGGACTAGAGCAAGTGGGTCATTCAAAATCCAATAAAACATATTTCTTTGGGTAAGGGTTTGTGTTGTTTTTCAACACTTAATATACTTAATGATAAATGAATATAGAAACTTGTCTTTGTCAAATAGGAGTGTTCATTAGTTATACTAAACTCTAAGTTGATGGGAGTAATAAAACCTAACATCCTTAAATACAAGAAGTATCGACAAAGATAGGGTCTGAATTGACCCAAGTTGGGTAGACAAGAGTAGTGCCCTTCATCCAACGTTGTAACCCTTAGTGAGGCAAACCTAGTTGTCACCCCATTCCCATGTTTTACTATATCACCATCTCCACTACTCAAGTGTGGACCATGCAAGAAGGGGTTGTAAGACTTCAAGGTAAAATTCCAAAACCAGCCAACTATGACTAATTATCGTAGCTTGCAACAGTTTTAAATGACATAAAATAATACATATTATCAAACATGCTGTCTCTAGGATAAAACGGTCCAGACAATACACCCACCATAATATCAATATTAATTCTCGAAATACCTACATTATAGCTACTGGTGTCAATTCTGAAAATATTCACAATATGGTTACGAGTGTCAATTTTTGAAATAATCACAGTATGGCTACTCGTGCTAATTCTTTTCACACAATCTGATTACCAATGTCAGTTTTCGAAATTCCCACAAGTAATTGGTTGTTTAGGCCAATTCTTAGCGTCACGGAAAGAAATAGGAAGAAGTTTGTCAGAAATGCGTCAGCGGAAATTATGAGGGAGAAATAAAAAGTACGTTGAATGAAAATGCATTCAACTTTGGGCAAGAAAATATGAACGGAATAGACTTTTATTTATAAGATGAAATTTTTTCCAAGTTTCTCATCTCTCTTATGTGGGAGTTTGGGAGTTTGTTTGTTTTTTCCAAAAAAAAATTTCTATGTGAGACTCGAGAGTTTTTTAGATTTCACACTTCAAAGTTTTCACTAATAGCTTCCAACAAAGCAAATTTCAACACATGATGATGCCTTGTTGGCTGCCAACAACACTCACTAAGAGTGACATTTTAAACAATTTTCAAGGTTAGTATAAAAAGAGCATTCCATTATACAAGACTTTCACTTAGTAAAGTTTGAAGATGGTAAATATACATGGTCTTTTTCCATAAATGGATAGACTGTTTCTAGGACATGAACTCGTAAACTCGTATGCATGCAGCAACCTTAGTGATGATATTTACTTGTATCTAACAAAGCCTTGTTGATATTTGTTATAGTTTGTATAAAACAACATTGCTTAATTTCTGATTTAGTGATTTCAATTAGAAAAGTGAGGGAAGTTAAAATTTCTGTTTATGAACAACTCCACATATAGAATGTGGTGTATATAGATAAAAAGGTAGAGATAGCATGAAAATCCTTAGGCTAGTAACTAGAATAGCATAACAAGTGTCTAATTATAGTTAACATAGATTAATCACTCATTTTACTTCCTCAATCTCATCCAAAGCATAGTTATTTGTTGATACATTGGCATGGTTAACTTTGTTGAATCGAACTATAACTGGGTACTGGATCTTTGGATCCTGCATAACAAACAAAATCAATGAAACAAGGGCCTTGAACTATAATTAATTGGGTACATTATATTCATGACTTCATTAGAAAAAATTGAGAAAAATTTAAGTATAAACAAACCTGATCAACAGCAACAACTGAACCAATACCATTGAACCAGTAGGATTCCTTCCTAAGAATCTTAACCTGGTAATAAGTGCAACCACTAGAACATATAAAAACATTTTTTTAATGATTTTATTGATGTGTGTAAAACAACTTAGACAACATTTAAAAAATGAAATCGAATATTTGATATTGAAGATCTAGTGGGACCTATACTACTAGACCAATGCCTCGTTCGTAGACAAATTTTATCATGCGTCAATAACAATGAAGTAAAAACAGAAAAATAGTAAATATTTAAATTTTTTAATCGACATATATATTTTCATTAGTATATGACCGAGTTAAGATATAATTTGAGACAGGTGATTGTTTCTTCTTTAACACACTTTGATTGATACACTTATTGTTATGGCCATATATGCAATATATAAATTTCCTAATTGGGTAATTAACATACAACTAAAAATATGAGATGCTAGTATATACTAACAAAAAAATACAGTAATAATAAAGAGTTATTCATGCAATTAAAGTATTTCATTATTCTCACTATGCTTATATTAATTTGAGTATGGTACAAAGGGTAAGTTCAAAGTCCAAATTATAAAAAGCTATTCCTATAACTAAAAAGTTGAGTGTAAGTAACTAACACACCTTAGAACCTCTCTTGGGGCCAATTGGTGGTGGCTTGGGTTTAGAAGCAGCTTCACCTTCAGCCGGAGTTGCGGCGGTTGCCGGTGTCACAGCCTCCTCAGCTACCCTCACAACAAGCCTAGAACTTTTGTTGATAATCAATGTAGGAAACATCAACATAGTGATCCTTGATGCTGAATTATTATTAGTAATAACATTATGTGACAACATAAAACATGAAGTAGTTGATGCCATGTTCAAACTTGCCATAATCACTTACACTTTTACACACACAATGACACTATTTTTCTGTGGTAATCTAAAGTTAATAAGCTTAGAGTAGAAGCTAAATTTGTTTGTTTATTTTGGAGAATTATCTAATCTTGAGAAATGTGTATCAATCTTTTCCACCACTATGGTTGAGCCACCTATGCACCATATCCAATTCCTTATTGGATAATGTTATTAAAATAACAACTCATAGTGGTTAAATCACTTGGCCACAATGCTATACATTATGCACAACAATATAATTTTTTTTAATATTCTCTTGAATACAATATTTATTTGATGAAGTTTATACATAATAATGATTAGGTAGAACCTTTCAACCCAAAAAAAAGATCCATTTGATAGAAAAATCATTCATATTCTCTTAAAATAATCCACACTAAATTCTTACAGTAAAAAAGGTATTTTTCTTTTTATTTCTAATATTACTTCCCCTACCGTACCGATAAACTTTCATAATAAGAGGAGACATTTATCAATGGACGTTAGTTCAAGTGGTACATGTTTGATTCCCCTTAAGTAAGGTATCGGGTTCGAGTATTGTGGATGAAAAAAATGTCTGTTGGGAGAGTTAGTCCCACATACATGTGGATGTTACCAACTCGGACAGGATTGCCTCCAGTGCGAAGATACACAAAAAAAAAGGAGACATATTCATTTCAAAGTACGAGGTATGAAGTGATGGACTGGGCTTAGGAGTCCACTATGTTGTATAAGTGGACTTGATTCCTGATACAGCTATACTGGGCCGAAGGCCCAACAAGTCCATAAAAATGGTGAATGATGATAATTGTCCTACACTTTATGTCACTCCATATGCTATGAGCTTGTGATTGACCGTAAAAAATATATATAAGTCAAAATTTAATTATTAAGTATTTTTCTGACTAATTACAATCTCATAACACATGGAATGACACAAAATGTGGGACACCAAATGTACTCTCATCAAATCACTATAGCTAGTGCAATGTAAATTAGCTTCGGTTTAATGTGTTTCATGACACTGTTGAGTAGTTGAGTACTCAATCTTAACCATATCTTATCCAGATTTATTATCTCAAATGTTATCTCATACGTTATTATGGGTTAATAATAACAAAATAAAAACAACATTACTAATAAAGATTTAATTTTTTTTAATTAAAATGATATGTATTAATCGGTGTGGGTCCTTGTAATTAAACATAATATCATGTTCAATTTGCCTATTGTAATTAAACATAACATCCTTAAAAGCAAAATAAAAACTTTTCTCTCTAGTCCAAATTTTTTGTTCCTAGTCCGAAAATACTATTACATACAACAAATTTAACAACATTTTTATCCTTTAAAACAAAAACAAGAATTCCCAACAGAGGATAATGCCTTGTAGGCCATCTTTTATATTCTTTTCAAAGGTCAAACCATAATACAAGATACTTTGCGTGTGCAAATCTTCATAAGAGGTTTTGTGTAATTAAGACTTTTTTAGGTTTCATATTTTTAAAATACATGAAACGTTTGTGACAAGTTCCATACTTTCATTCCTAGTATTATATCTCTATTTGGCTTCCAATCTTATTCTTTTCAAGCTATAATTTAATATAAGATTTTCCTACAACACATGCCAAGTTTGCTAAGTAAAGTTTGTGATCCAATGAAAATTCAAAAGTTGAAACAAATATCTCCATTAATAATTTTTATCATGTCCCATCATTTATGATTACATGGGCAAAAACAAACTTTGTGCCGAAAAAAACAAGTCATCCTAAAATTATATTTTGTTAAATGCATATTCTTATAGCTACAATTGGCTTTGGTATGAGGTGATGTAGATCAAAGTTATGAGGAGTTTTATTATATATATGAAAAATAATGCTAATATGGCATGCTCTTATGTCAAGTTTTGCTTGGAAAGTTGACAAATCATAAAAACATCCCTTGAAAATTAGTGATGATTAATCAAAGTTTTTAAGAATAATTAGGAGATAAAGATGGTCAACTTGTATTATTTATCCACATAACTTGAGGAATATAAGCTTATTTAAAAAATGAAGTGAGAGAATAATTATCTTAAGCACATCCTTATTTAGATCCTAAAGTAAAAGTTGCATGCAGAAAGCCACAGCTTACACATGATTCTTGAAAGGGATTGAAATTTTCTTTCTTGCTTGTCATTTCTCTATCATATATAAACAATGAGAGAGATGCTTCAGAGTTATATGGATAGAAGAAGCTTTTGCTTATTCATTATAATTAAGGATTATTCATTATACATAAACATGAACAATGGATTGTCATGTGATTTAACACAATTCAAGAGGCTAAGCACCCAATATATATATATATATATATATATACAATGCATGGTTACATAATTTCGTATAGCTCAAAATTATTTAGTTAATTTTCTAGGCACATAATTTTGGAAGATAAATATAAGTGGCACCTATCATTTTTAATATAAAATAGTTGTGCGGTAGAAGAATCTAATTATTTAAGTGTTGATTAGTTTAGTCTAGACTATTGTATAAACAATGTCTACACAAGTATTTCTACACACACATATTCACACATATTGTTGGAGAAAATTACGACTAGAGAGCTTCCAACCATCATGGAGTTCCATTGTTACATAGATATGGGAAGAATAAAGAGGTCAAAAGTGAGACACCACGTCTTGAACCAAAACCTTAAGGCATTAGTTCGATGGGTCTTTCCTTCTTATAAACTATTTCACTTCTCCCCGCATATCCAATGTGTAACTTCACACTTAAATAAACTCAATATATATATATAACCCCAATCAACCATTCGAACTAAGATTAGGTCTCATCAACCATTTAGTACAAGTATCTAGCTTATCTTTAAAGTTCCATGGTAACTAGATAGAAGGTTCTCAAGTAGCAGTTGGATCAATTGGAAGATTTTGTAAAGGCAATATTATACACATTTGTTCTTATTAACAAATGCCCTTGGTTAAGGAATCCAAGAAAAACAATTTTAAATTGAAAAATGAATAAATATATAACTTCTTAAAATAATAAGTGTATTAGGTTCTAATACATAGTTTATTTTCTCAATTCTTTAACCAACACTTATGACATATTTTATGCATTAGAGCATCCATAATGGTGCAACCATTTTTTCGTTCTTAAATAAGTCTCACTGATTATTTTATATTTGTTTATACTTTTCAACAACTTAAACCAAAATCACATCAAATGGTGCAACTTTATTTCGTTCTTATCTTGACACCACAAACATACTCACATTTATATTTCTCTCTTATAACATTTTTTCCATTTTTTAATATTGACTCATAACTTTAAGAACGTTGCTTATTTAGTTTACCGTTGCAAAATAAAAACAAGAACGATTTCTCTCCAGTAGCAAACTTGAACGAATAATATGTTTTAATAACACATGTAATTACTCTTTTGATTATAATGAAATTCCACTTTTGTTGTTAATTTTTTTTGGGAGAAACATGCAATGGTAATACTTGTTCATGCTATATATAGCATTTTCTAGAATAGAAGGAGTAAACTGAAAGTAAAGTAAGAGCTAATACCATTTTTTATATTAAAGAGCTATAATCAATGATTCAACAACAAGAAGCTTTCATATATATAACAGATTTTCAGCCAAACAAACATGGGAAAGAAAAAGAATTTTTTTTAGGGTTGCGAGTTGTTTTTTTTGAAGGGTATGAGAGAAATGGAACAAAACAATATTATGAAGACTCAATCAATCCATAAAATGAGATATGAATGCATTGGGCATTTCAGTGTAATTTTTAGTTGTGGTGAATGGTTGCATCAGTTTTGTTCTAAAGCTTGTAACTATTTTGCACAAGTTGCTATTTCTATCCCCTTCTGAACATATAGCAAATCATTCCTTAATTTGCTTTGGAAAATATTGCTCTTTTTTTTTTTTGTTTCTCACGTATATCTCATGGGAAGCAATTATGTTCGAGCCAGAAATATCCACAGGTATGGGGGCTAATTCTCCCAGCGGATATTTTTTTTATCCACAATACTTGAACCCGAGACTTTGCTTAAGGGGAATCAAGCATGTACCACTTGAACCAACACCAGTTGATATTGTGACATCGCTTTTAATACAAGTGGATTTTCTGTTTCACATGTTTGCATGTGAGCTCTTAAATTTTCAGATACACGTCAATGCATACTTGGAAATCACTATGGGAAATTCATATGGGTTTAATTTTGGGTTTTCAGAATAGCAAAATATAGTTATAAGGAGAGTTTATCTCCTTTAATTACATTTTAAACAAGTTAGTATCATCTCCATTAACGGATAAACAAGTACTTCAAACAACAAAGAAAAATACATCTTTTAACTACATATATTTCTCTTTGATTATAATAAAATTACAATTTTACCATTAAAAATAAAGGGAAAAACAATTATTTGCATTGTCTCTCAATTAATGGAGAATATGTCATTTTAAACTTGACTTTAGTTAATTGGAGTTTAGGGTAACTTTCGAGAGTTAGGATCTTCTCTATTAATGGAGAGGCAAGTGATCACTTTTACACTTACACGTAGCGGTAAAAATGTTGCTTCATTATATCTTGAGGATAAAAGTGTCAAGTCATATTACATTTTTTTTCCTTCATGTTTTAGGTATATTTGTCTCTCCATTATAAAGAGTATCCTAACTCAACTTTATAATAGGCTCTTAAACCAAAAAAAAGTTAATGACTAACTTGTATAATTAGGCTTGTCCTCACTCAAAAATTATCACTGTGTATGTATGTGATATAGTTTTAGATATTATAAATGATTCATTATTTAATCAATTGGAGATTTTAACATTTAATCATGAATTCATGACTAATCATTATGCATATGCATCTCATAAATACTTGAATTGGAGTGATCTCATATATACTAAGAAGCTATGACTAAGATGCCATGGGAGTTAATAATTCCTTCAAAGCTTTTTGAACAATAATTATGTAGGAATATAATCTAGGGTCCTTTACCTCTAAAGTATGGGGTTTCACTTTAATATTGATATGGGGCCAACTTAATAAAGTTATTGGTTTCATAATAGTCCTCTTATCTTTTTGTTGTCACACCCTGCATCATCACAATACCACAAGAAAATAACCATCTTAGTCATGGTGATGTTAAAGATGAAAAAGATACCCCACCCAATAGAAGATGTCTAGAGGTTGTTGTTTTTTTATAACAAATTTATAGTTTAAGTATGTTGATTAAATCAATGAGAGTATTTAGCCATAGAAGAAGTGAGAACAATGATGTCCCAAAATATATAGTCTCTTCTAGTCTCTATCCAATCAAATTATATTAAGATATAACTTTGATTTTATGATTTTTCTATTTAATTGACTAATACATTTTAATTGGTTCGGGACACCAATGAGGATGTAAATATGAACATAAAATCTCTATTTAACCAAGTAAAACTTTACTTATAAAAAAGATACCATTGGGGAATTATTTCAAGAATAATATATATCATACATATTTTGTTTCTCCTCAACAATGACCTAAGTTTGAAACACATAAAGAAAAATCTCATTGATATTTTATTCTATAATTATTGGGGAATTATTTCAACTCACTTTAATGTCTCATTTCAATTTTATGGGATGACCTTGAGGTGACAAATTTATTCTCCCACATTTTGTGTGACTTTATATATCAAATTAAAGTAGGGTGATTAGTCAAAAACTTGTAATATTTTGAATTTATTTTATCTCAATCAATCGCCAAACTTCAACAACCTATAAAATAACACAAAGTGTGAGATGAGACTTCTTTCAATATTCTAATGTAAAAAAAATGGGTACACTTTAGGTCACTAAAAACTAACCATTAAATCCCATCTTACAAACGTAGACAATTTAGTTCTTCCTTAACTTCTAGCAAGTAGCAACATGATCGGTTACTAAAAAAAGTAAATTATGTAAAAGTAAATTACTAAAATTATGTAAATTATGACTTTTATTTTTCTAAGGATCGATTGATAGAGTATCTGAACTATTTTAGTATTTATTAAAGAAAAAGTTTTGATGTGTTTATCTTGAACTATGTCCAAAAGGGTTGTTGATTTGGCTTTGTCATGAAGTTAGGCTTTTCTCTTCTTTATGGCTGTTTTCCACCATCCAAAAAGCTCATCCTTTCTAAAAATCTATTTAACAAAACTTATATGTGTTGAGTTTATTAAGTGTAAAGTCTAACATTGGATAAGTCGGGAGGAATGAAAGAGTTTATAAGAAGGAAATGTCTATGAAACTAATGTCTTAAGGTTTTGGTTCAAGACGTAGTGTCTCATTTATGACTTTTCACTCTTCCGATACCCATGTAACAATGGAACTCTGGTCCAACAATATATAATAATGCCATTAAAAGACCCGTGAACAAACAAATAGAAGTTATTAATTATTTGGTAGAACTTCTAATCTGTTTTAATATTTGTTGTGCAACCATCATTACATTATGAAAATGTGGAGATACAAGGTATATCATGGGACCAATTTCATGTCTACTTTGCACGCACCCATTGGATGACAACAACATGTTAAACTTTTGCATTAGCTGCATGCTTCAATAAAATAAACTACTTATAATGATTAAGCTAGTAGAAACAAATATATAACACATCACTCCCTCTTTATTTAATTAAGAGCAAGGTTAGAAATATAGTCTAGTAATGTAAGGTTATTAGATCCTCAAAATGATTAAAATATCAATAATTCAATTCCTGAGAACAACACTTGTTGGAAGGAATAATCATACATCTCGAAAGAGAGGGTAAATGTATACTATTCAATAGATTTATGTGATTTAATGAGTATCACATCAAGTAGACCTAGTTATAGAAAATGTATCAAAAGAAATGTTTTGTTAGCATTTCTTAAAAAAATTCTATTATATATTGGGACTATGAATTTATTGTAATGTGTGTTGCATATAGATATGTGAAAGTAAATGAATACCATAGTTCATTGATGCCTTCATTTCAAGTCACTCTCCAACAAAAGCTTGCTTTCAAGCCTAATTTTATCAATAGATTGGTTAATTCAATCCATGAAGGAAACTGTTCCTAGTGATTATTTTAGAATGATATCTAACCACTACTTTCAACTTTAGGGTTTGTCTAAAAAAAATATAAAAGAAGATAATGTCATGCAATGTGTAGTATATTTAAAGAGAAAAATATATATACACAGATAATATAAAAGTTTTTTATACCGTTACTGTATCATTTACCACTAATTTTTAATTATGTTTGACTTTTCGAAAAAAGTGATTCAAATAAATGGTGAATGATACACTAATTGTATATAATTTTTTATATTGTCAGTACAACAATATTACACTCATATTTAAATTGTTATCTTATTGTTTTACTTGCAAGACAGTCACTTATAATATGTTACTTCAAGTTAATATATCTAATCATTTGTAACGTGAAAGGTTCTTTTTTTTTGGCAAAGGGTTAATTAATGTTGTAATTTGTACTTAATTGAGAATCTTATCTCAAATTTATTCTTCAATTTTAAAAGGAAAATTGATGCAGAAACATTATAATAATTTTATGTTAAGAAAAAAGTGGCTTTAGCTTAGGTTCAATGTACCTACGACAAAAGGTTTGAGAAACTGGTTGGGGTTTGGTAAGGCATTTTAGTCACAAACTCACACGTTGTTGTTGATAAATTAATATCAACTATTATGATGTTAATTATTACATCTCAGCTTAATAATTATTTTGTTGGTTATGTGTGATAACTTTAAAAGCCTAAGTGAAACAATTAGCTCTTGTTGGGGATGGCAACATGTATTAATTTTCCGATCTCAAATCCACAGTATTTATGGGTATCTATGCGGGTAGTGAGTATCCACTACTCAATAAGTTTTTAATTTTAATTGTATATTTATATACTTTGTAATAATGAATATGTAAAAATAATTATCATATGAATAATATGATAAATTTATAATCATAGTTAAATATGCGTAATTTACTATAAAATAATAATAATATATAATTTTAAAATACTATTCAAAATTTATAATATATATATAAATTTAATTAAAAACTAAATTTATAGGTACTCATCCTAGTTATGTAAGGGAAATATATGGTGGCAATGCTATCCCTAATATTTGAAAGAAAAATGTTAAACATCAAGAATTGTCAATTTGGTTATCCAAATATATATATAGTATCTTAAAAGTGATTTAGTTAAATTTGTCATGATTAAATTATAGTAGATCAAATATCATTGTTCGTTTGAAAATTTGTACAAGAAGTTCGTCGATTGTTATTTAAATCAAGATTAGACTTTCAATTTATTACAATTAAATATTGGTGACATTAATTTGGATATTAATGAAACATTACATCATTTACTTTTTCAATCCAAAAAGTGGAACTAAAGTCGTCTTTTCTATTACAAATTGTGTAAACACAATTAATGAACTAAATTAATGTCATTGTCAATTTGTATATTATTAAGCGAACATAAATAACTTTTAAACAATATCATTAACCTTAACATTTTTTTCAATTTAATCCTTACATTTTAAAATAAATTCATCCTTATACTTACCAATGAAAAAACATTATTGATTCTTTAATTTTAGTTATAGAAAAAATCAATAAACTTATAATATTTTTTTCATAAGTTTGATTGAATGATTGCATATAGAATAGTTTGCATGGAACATTTTGAAGGATTATAATCACAACTCCCAATTCTTTTCTCATTTATGTCCTCATTTAATCAAAACAATATTATTTAATTGAAAATAGAATTATAATAATAAAAATTAATATTTGTATATTATTCTATAAAATTTAATTTGCTTAATACATAAGGACATAATTTTCTTGAAACAGAAAATCCTTCTCTGCAATTGACATGTATCACCTTCATTGAAGTTAGTGATGCCTCATTCATGTGATCTTAGATTTAAAGGACTATTAAATTGTTACCTAGTATGTAATCTAGCTTTAAAAATTGAAAATATATATACTTATTTTGCTACAAAACTTGATAACGTTTATATATTTGCAGAATAGGGCTTGGTCAAAACTTTAATTTGCTAAAGAGAAAACTTTAATGTTAAGTATCAAAATAGTTTTAATAATAAAGAAGATTGAAGAATCGTATATGAAGAAATAAAGTATGACAAATTTTATGTGGTGGCACGATGTTGTCCCTGAAGATTGCAAGTTGTTGAATGTTGGGTTGCAAAAAGCTAAAATCAGCAGCAACGTCACCAACAGATATATCTTAAAATGAAATTACTCGTTTGTAAATATATTATCAAAGAGGACTTTATGTGTAAATGCTTTAACAACCGTTTGTTGTAAGTCAACACGCTCAGGGACATTGATGCATTGATGCCAACCATGAAGTTTGAGCCATCAACAAATCTCCCTCGAATCGGTTGTTTCAAAGTTTGTAACACTTTATATACTCATTGAGAATCGTTTCTCATTGATTTGAAAAGTAAAATATGAAATTTTTAACTAATAAGGATGAAAAGTATATATAGTGATACACATTTTGATTTGACGTGCTCCCGTTTACCATATTAAAATATATGGCCTAAAAAAACTAATTAAATTAAATCAATATAAATATTAAAATAGTTAAAATAGATATCTTGCCTTTGGTACATATTTTCTAAATTTTGTAGTACTACTATGTGTATCTTACACTTCTTGGTTAAGAAACAATTCTCTTTTAGGGATGTGTGGTTGCTCATTCCAACAAGTAATACTCACATAAATCGAACATTTGACTTTTCAATCTTTCTGGAATTTAGCAGAATTTTACAATACTATACCAACAACTTGTTGGTTAAAGATTTTCTAAAGTAAACTTATATTAAGTTTATTAGGTATATGAAAAACATTTTTTTCCTTCCAAACCTTCATTTTTTCAAATTGATCTCATATATATATTTTTATCAATTTATTCTCTTCGTTTTACTATTAAAAAATATACAAGACCAATTTTTTGATTACAAAATAGAAAATGAATTTAAAAAAGTGGTGCTAAATGGTAAAATTGAAAAAGAAGGATGGTTAATATTTGAAGCACTCCAACCTAATAATAAACATAGTTTTGATTTCCAATCTAACAATTCTTCTTTTTCTTCTTCTTCTCCTTCAACCACTTTCTCTCTCTCACTTCAAATTCATATTCATAACTTCCTCTTACCAGATCTGAACCCACTCGCACCAGATCCAATGGAAGAAGCGTTGGAACTTGCACGCGCCAAGGACACGAAGGAACGAATGGCTGGAGTGGAACGTCTCCATCAACTTCTAGAAGCTTCTAGAAAGAGCCTCACATCTTCTGAAGTAACTTCTCTTGTTGATTCATGTTTAGATCTATTGAAGGATAACAACTTCCGAGTCTCACAAGGCGCGCTTCAGGCACTCGCTTCCGCCGCCGTTCTCTCCGGCGACCACTTCAAACTCCACTTCAACGCTCTAGTTCCCGCCGTCGTTGACCGATTAGGCGATTCAAAGCAACCTGTTCGTGACGCCGCCAGAAGACTCTTGCTCACTCTTATGGAGGTACCTAATATACTCTGTTGCGTGTTAATTGAAGTTGATTTTGTTTGCGATTGTTCAAGTTAGTGGAAAATTGAAGTGAATGGTGAATTATTAGTGACTTTTGAAGTGTGAACTGCTTTATAAATTCTACTCAAGGTTTTTTTATCGAACTCCTGTGTTTAGATTAGTTTATTTTGTGTTTATAAATTATAATAGCGTATATTTATAATCGTAAGTAGGAAGATACTAAGAATAGTTATCAGTTGAAAAGTGAGACCGAGAACATAGAACTTTGAGCGTATGAAGAGGAAGTTCAGTGGCATTTCAGGACCGATAAAGCTAAGTTGATTTTTGTTTGTAACTGCTACAAATTTAAGTAAATTCTGGCTTATTAGTGAAGTGAAGTCTGAGCGTGTTTTCAGTAGTTTATTTTGTATTTAAAATAGCTTATAATTAAAATCATACCGGAGATCTTTGGGGGAAATGTGATATTGTTTTTCTTCTTGTTGTGGCCAAGTTTAATCAAAATTCGAAAGCTAACATTGAAATTCAGAAGTTGTTAAGAATAGCTATCAGTTGAAAAGTGAGAACAACAAGAATGTAGAACTTTGAGTTTATGAAGAGGAAGCTCGGTTGGCCTCTAAACTCAAGAAGCTCGTTACTGCATGTGAACTGATTTTATAAACCAAAGTTGAATGTGTATTTAACTGCTAAAATTACTGGCAGTTTTTAACTGAACAGTGACTTATTAGTGAGAGTGAAGTGTGAACCCCTTTATAACTACTACTGCCGAAGGATTTTATCGAACACTTGTGTTTGTATTAGTTTATTTTGTAATTGAATTTTTTGTGGAAGAGATCTTTTGTTTTTGTTTTGTATTCGGCCAAACCTAATGAAAGTTATTTAACATATGACGTTATGAGTATAGATTAAATTTTTTTGGGTCTAAAATAGCTTATAACTAAAATCTTAAGGGGAAAGTTGTTAAGAATAGTTACCATTTGAAAAGTGAGACTGAGAAGATAGAACTTAGTGTGTACGCAGTTGAAGTTCGGTGGGTGCATTTAGGTTTTTCTATTGGGTGTTGGGACAAACCAAAAGTTGTCTTATGGTTCTATAGAATAACAATCCTGATGGGTGATGATGACCAATGCATGATTGGATATGTATGAGGTTAGATTGGATTTATTGGCTCTCATTAGGTTTACTAGATACTATGATAATTATAAATTTTAAGTGATAATAATATTACAACATACTTGATCATAGCTGTGGCATTATCCATTAAGATATCTTTAGTGTTTGTCACTGTCTTGCAGCCATTGATTTTTCTTGGTGTCATTTGCAATGCAACAACATCATTGCTTCATCATGTTATCCTAGTAGGTTAGATGAACAAAAATCTTTGTTTCTGGTTTATTATGTGTCCCTGTTATCACCACCTTTTAGATGTCATGTTTTACTTGTGGTGCTACCAATTCAACAAATGAATCTTGCACCATTCGAGTTGTTGTTAACTTTAATTCCAGTGGACCACTAAGAAACACATGAGGAACTGTGTGCAAGTAATCTCTGCAGAAGAAAAAGCAGTTGTAATTTTATGTTTTGATAGTCTTAATATTCCTTAAAAAAAATTAGAATATTAAATCATATCATTTATGAGCCAAACCATGTTTGAATCTGCTGGCAGTTATAATTGTAAGTGAGTTTCAATGACCTGTTGATAGCTATCATCGACTCTGTGGTTACTGATAATGGGTCTTCTTGTGCGCACTGAAGCTTATATCCTCTATTTAACAATAATTATGTACCTATAGACTGTCCTAGGCATCTTCGTTTCTATAATGACGTATGGATGAATATAGGTCTATTGACAAGTTAAGCTGGAAACTGTTAGAGTTGATTATTGCTATGGTTTGTAGATTGTGCTTGGTTGGTTGCACAATGTTGTGATTTATTACCAAATAAGAGGAGTTTCACATGGCAAGTCTATTGGAGAAGGGTTTTATTGATATGTATGTCTTTCTTGTAGCTTGTCTTTGTCCTTTGCAATATACGATTTTCGTAGAAGTAAATGCATAATGTTTTTGTGTGTAGTTTGGTATTTTTGTTATGCTTGCCTAAAGAAGTTATAGTTTTATGCTGTTGGGCTGTTCCATTTGCAGTTTTGAGAATGACACTTTTTGAGTAACTTTCATTTTTAAATATTATTACTTGCAGGTTTCTTCTCCTACAATAATTGTTGAAAGGGCAGGGTCCTTCGCTTGGGCACACAGAAGCTGGAGAGTCCGGGAGGAGTTCACACGAACTGTCACATCTGCAATTGATTTATTTGCATCTACTGAGCTCCCGCTTCAACGTGCTATCTTTCCTCCTGTATGTTCACAAATATGAAGTGCTTATTTCGGTTTTGTTTGATACTTTTAGGATTCAATACTAACTCCTTCCTGAACTTAATCAATTGTCAGGTTTTGCATTTGCTGAATGATCCTAATCCTTCTGTTAGGGAAGCAGCTATTTTGTGCATTGAGGTAAGTATACATTATCTCGTCATTTAATATTGTACATATTGACTGAAAGACTATGTTACATTATTAAGTTTATGTTAGTTACCCTAAAATGGGATTTATGCTATATAAATAATTAATTTAATGTGGTGAAGGCTTTACTATACAACACTTGAAATGGTTGGATTCACAGTGAGATTGATTGCAGTCCCTAACTCAATGTGGATTACTGTAATATCAAATCGGCCTGATGTTATAAAATATCTGTCTTCATTTTTCAAGGCACAAGGCTTGTGAATTTCATGTCTCAGAATAATCTCATCTAGTTGTTTGAAGTTATGTTTTTAAGGAGCTTATTCAATTATGTATGATTATGAAATACTGAATTTTATGGTTTACTAATGGATATCATGATGTAAAAAGCAAAGGTTTTATTAATGTATTTATTACCGGAGAATAGCAATTTTTGATATTTAATTAAGATGAATATTACTGTTAGTACATTTCTTTGACATTCTTCTTTTATTTTTCTACAGGAGATGTATGTACAAGCTGGGCCTCAATTTCGTGATGAACTTCAACGCCACAACCTTCCTTCATCTTTGGTAAATATCAAACAAAGAATCAATTACCTGATTTTATTGTTATTTATTTAATATATACACACATTTTAGCACAGGAGTATGAACCTTAAAATGCAAATTTACATTTTAATGCTAACTGCTGCAATATTTTTTTTCATTTCTTTTAAATGCAATCATAATGCTTTCAGGTGAAAGATATTAATGCCCGGCTAGAGGGAATTCAACCAAAAGTTCGTGCTTCAGATGGTGTTCCAAGTGGTTATATTACTGGGGAAATTAAGCCTTTGACTGTTAATCCCAAAAAAAGTAGTCTAAAGGCTAAAAATTCAACAAGGGAGACCTCTCTTTTTGGAGGTTAGAATATTTGCAATTCATTGATAAATTATGTTTCTACTGTAAATTTAGTATTACTGTAAGGCATTAGCTTATATTTTACCATATACTTTTGTGTGTCACTTACTCTACCATTGTCTATTTGCCTTATAATTTGCTTTTGTACCTTATTTGCCCTTGATTTGAGATGAACTGCACAAAAGTGAATAGTGACAATACTGGTTCATACTTAAAGCATTTGAATGATGTGGTTACAGTGGGACAAGTTTCCTATTCCATATTGGCATCACATTCTTTTGTTTAAATTTAGAATTCTTTTATCTTTTTTCATCATATATCTTTAAAATGAGCTTTCTCATAATGAGTAGATTGTCATATAATAGAATCAGAAGAGAGAGATAGAGAGGAGAGAAACTGAAATAACTGCTTTCTGTTAATGAATGTTAACTTTTACAGAGACTAGCTAATGACTTATTCAGTGAGAGGCTGACAGCTAACCCCAGCTTACTAACTAATATATAAGCTTCCTATTAAGACTATACAATACAATTATATAATAAGCTTGACTGTCCTAATATCACATCTTCAAAATTTTGATGATAAGGGATGCTATTTCTGTTTGCACTAATTATGATGATTATTTTGTGTAACATATTTGGAATTTTGTGATATTGTAGCTACCATGTTTCGTTGCTTAATTTCACAAGTTTATTATGCATTAACATTGGGATCCTACCTTTTATTACATGTTGGCATTGTGATCTGACTATTTTTTTTATTCGTTGAATGATGGATATTTTATGCATTTCATCAAATGATTCTTTTACATGGGATGGAAGTGAAAAATATGTAAAAATAGAGATGCTATCAATGTTGGAAGCAAAATGATTGAGAAGAAGATAGAATGAATGAGCAAACATGATAAATAACATCCCAAGTTGTATATTTGAAAAGGAATTTGCACATTATATATTGTTAACATTCTGTGTATTGTCAGGCAAGTGTGCTACCTAACTTGTCTCCTTTTTAGCTGAATTTTTTATATTTTATTTTATACACAAATTGTACAAATACATGAACTATTTAAATATAAATTTTGTTTATTCAATTGTTAGCAGGAGATGGTGATGTCACTGAGAAACCCTTAGACCCCATCAAGGTATATTCAGAGAAGGAGTTAATCAGGGAAATTGAGAAGATTGCATCTACCCTTATACCAGAAAAAGACTGGTCAATTCGTATTGCTGCTATGCAGAGAATTGAAGGTCTTGTTCTAGGAGGTTGGTGTTTCCATACTCCCTTTCATGAGTATGCACATAATTATCTAGGCATGCTTGTAGTATGTCATAGGAGCTCAATCAGAATTGCGAAGAACAATTAAGGAATTGAATATGATTGCTTGTTACTCTGAATTCCCATGATTTGAAGAGTCTGGCCTCTCCCTCACTCCCCCGGTACTCGAGAGACCCAGTTCTCTCCTTACCCTTCACTACTCTCAGCCCCTGAATGATTATCTCCCTTCGAACCCATTTTTTATTATTTTCAACATACCATGCCTTATTTCTCTAATTATCCCAACCTCCAACTAACTAACACATTAACAGACACCTAACGCGTAGGGGTTGCCTAACAATATGCCACATGCCCACAATCTTGAGAATTGTTTTTCCGGTTTAGCCTAGAAGGTCAAGAACATTGGCCATTGTTTGTAGAATACCTTTAACATGAAAGATTGGTTTGACAGAGATTTATGATGATCTTATTAGAATTTGGTATCAGATTTTAATTTTTGATGTTGATTCAATATGTAAGTCTTCCAACCGAACTGTATCATCAAAGATTTATGAAAATATGTACATCATTAATAGAAAATAAAAAGCAAACTTAAATGATTGTAGGGCTACTACAACCGGTGAGGGATACCTGTCAACCAAGTGTGATATCATGTGTGGAGGTTTAATTTTTAGGGTCCTAGTTCTACGGAAGAAAGGGTGTGTTGGCTTAAACATTTTTTTCACTTTTCTAGCTAAACTGATTTGATTGAACATTTTAAAATTTAATAGGTCTTTTTCATTTATTTCTTTATTTGAGTCCTCTCATTTGCCTTTCCTTTTATTTTTTAACTTTTATTTTTGCTATTTTAAAGGAAATTTACCTCCTTTATTATTTATTATTATAGTCACTGAGCTTTTAAAGTGTAACACAATCTCTCTCTACCCCCTCCTCCCATGGAACTTTTCAACATATTTTTAATTCTATCCTCATCAGGTGCTGCTGATTATCCATGTTTCCGTGGACTTCTGAAACAACTTATTGGACCGTTAAGCACACAATTGTCAGATCGAAGGTCTAGCATTGTCAAGCAGGTGCAATAATATTTCCTTTTGTCCCATATTCTCTTATAAATAATTGTGAGATGGGCCGCTGGCTCATCTGTAGAGGGGAGATTGAGGTGGGATTGAAGATGGATGGGCCTTACAACAATAAGGACCTGCGTGTATGTAGGAGGAGGATAAGGGATTGTAGTAAGGGCAAGGAAGGAATTATAATCATTGAAGGAAGCACTGGAGTGGAGCAACTAGTTGGAGGAAAGAGGGAAGGATATAACAGCACGAACGTATGGCATATGATGAATGGGGCAGGGGAAAGAGATCAAATGGTATATACAGGGGTGCAGAAAAGGAGATGTGGCACTCTATGTTGAATGATGCCCTGCATTTAAGTTCACTGATCCTGTCTCTAGGTCATGTTCTGATCATATCATTACTCACACATGACTGTTTTTTTGTTTTTTTGTGTGCTTTGTTCTAGGCTTGCCATTTACTGTGCTTTTTGTCAAAGGATCTCTTGGGTGATTTTGAAGTATGTGCTGAAATGTTTATTCCAGTAAGTTCAACTCACTTTCTTTGTTTTTTATGATTGTGATGATTTCAGAATCTTTATTAATGCTTGTTCTGATAATCAGGTCCTTTTCAAGCTGGTTGTGATTACTGTGCTTGTAATTGCAGAGTCTTCAGACAACTGCATTAAAACGGTAATGCAATATGCTCATCTATAAATATAAGCTAGATCCATGCACGTACTAATTTATGTTCATGTATTTTCTAGACCATGGCATTTTTCCTGCACATGCATCTATACATTCAAGAACGTAATTTCTAGGAGCTGTAGTTTCAATGCATGCACTTACATTTTTTCTATCACATTCATCACATGACATCTAAAGTGCCTACAAGTACCAACATACTAATGCATTCATTAGCAATTCATGCAATTCACTTTATTTTTTTTTATTCTCTCTCTTTTCCTTTTCCTATAAGAAAACCCTTAAGTTCAACATGGTATCGAAATGGTACCATCCTCCATGACCTGTCATGTCATTATGCTGCTTCCGAGCACCATAAAATTTTGAACCTTTGCCTGAAATAAGCTCAATCCACCAAACTTTTTAACACCAATTGTCTTAGTTTTTTATGCCTTAATCACACTCGCTGCTTGTACCATTTGGCTCACCTCCTCACTCTTTGCCCGACTGTCACTTTTTGGGCACCTCTGCCTGTTGTTTGCCTCTTTCTGCAACTGATGCTAAAGCCTGCATCAATTGCAGCCACCTCTTTCCACCATGGCAACAATCTTAACTGCGGCCTCCTTCCTGCTGTCCTGTTTTCATTGTAGCAACAGCCGATCATCCTTTCATTGCTGGCCGGCCAGCGTTTATTGCTGATTCGTCTTTGTCACAGTGTTAGCTGCCTTCATTTCAGCCTATATCTCTTTCTTTGCCTTTGGTTTGAAAGATTGGCTCCATGGTCTTGAGTCTCGACTCAGATGCAGTTTGGCAATTTTCCCATTGTAGATCTTAATTGGAGCGATCTAAAGCTTGAGAAGTTTTAGCTTGAGCAGGAGTGTTGGAAATATAATGTAGATCCATGCACTTTATTAATTGTTATTCATGTATTTTCTAGATTCATGGTATTTTTCCTATGCATCTACACATCCAATAACAACTTCTAGGAGTTGTAGTTTCAATGCATGTGCTTAGGTTCTTTGTATCACATCTATCATATGACATCTAAAGCACCTATAAATACCCGTGTACTAGTGCATTTGTAAGCAATTAAAGCAACTGAGCAAATCAAATCTCTTTTGTCTATTCTTTCTTTTCCTATCGGAATTCCTTAATTTCAACAACCTAATTGCCTGTTTCTTCTTATCCCATTTTCTATGTGCCATTTTCACCATTGTACCCTACTTAACAGATGCTGCGCAACTGCAAAGTTGCTCGTGTGCTTCCTCGTATAGCTGATTGTGCAAAAACTGATCGCAACGCAGTACTTCGTGCAAGGTATGAAAATAAACTATTGGAAAGAGACATGTGGTTGTTTTTTCGTTTTTTATTAATGTCATTTGCATTGTAGGTGTTGTGAATATGCTCTTTTGGTCCTAGAACATTGGCCTGATGCACCAGAAATACACCGGTCAGCTGATTTATATGAGGATATGATAAAGTGCTGTGTCAAAGATGCAATGAGTGAGGTAGCTTTATAGTTTTAGGTTATTCGACTTTTGTAAACATAATTTGTTCAGCATATATGCAACTTTGATTAGCTTTCCATTTTGTTGCTCCTATTACTAAAGTAGAAGTTTGTATTACTTTGGTATGTGGGTTGCAGTTGCAATTGTGGGAAGTTTTGAGTGATTCTCGTGCTTTTTGCTTATTCTTCGGCAACATTGCAGTTTAATGTAGTCTGGTAATCTGCAATGACCAGCCAAAGAAAAAGTGTCACATCCTTTGTTTTCACATATACACGCACATCATCAGCATAAACCATCTTACTTATATACTGGCAGGAACTAGAAAATGCAGGCACTGTTGTATTTAAAAAATTCTGATATATCTCATACTTTTATTTGGTATCAGTTCCAGAAGAAGGTTCCGTATAGTGTATACAAGTGTATTTATCTTCCCCGCTCTCTAATCTCTAAATATAAAAAGAAATGATGGAGAAGACATCAAGGGTTTGCAAACCTCCCTGTCCAAAGCTGCAAAACCTTGCTCAGTTCATGCCTGCCCTTATCACTCACTTCCATTTTCCTTAGGATTAGTTTGGGAGTTGGATTTTGGGGGGAAAGGGAAGGCTTGGGAGCCATGAAATACACTTGTGAGATGACTCCCAAGCCTCCCCTTTCCCTTCCTTCCCCTCCAAAATCCAACTCCCAAACAAACCCTTAAGCTCCTCCCCCCATGAGTCAAACTAGTGAATGTTCTTTCTTGACTTCCTCGCTTCATGACTTCCTATGTGGATCAAACGATGCCAATGTGTTCTATCAACAAACAAATTTTCTGATAGGTCATTTAGGTCTAAGTTCATTTGAATGGTTTCACCTAGAGTTTTTTTGTCTTCCTATTCCTTTAATTATCCTGTCATTCCTCATTTGATAAACTCTACAGCTGGGGCTTCTATATGTCTTCTTTTCACATTTCCAAACCATCTTAGGCGCGATTCAACCATCTTTACCTCGTTAGGTACCCCTCCCACCTTCAAACTAATACATTCATTCCTATCTTTTCTTATATGGCCATTCATTCAACACAAATTCTCAACTCTGCTACAATGCTCTTCTTGGCATTTTACCGCCCTAAAGAAAGTGTGAAATTTGTTTGTCAAATGATTAAAACAATAGATATTTTCATTAGAAGTTTTCCAAGATGACGTGATTATTTCGTCATTCTGTTTCTTTGTACAGCTGTGTTTTTTAAAATGTTGGAAAAAATTTCTTGTGGTATGCTGTAGAGTTATTCTGTAAACTATACTCATTTACTCTTTTTTTTTTCTTGCAGCCCTTTTTGTTTATAAAATATTATTGGTATATGACAGAAGCTTGTTAGCATATTCATTGACATGACGTTGTTCACACTAGACCTCATTATTGTTATCAAGATATATATGTGCATGAAACTGATCAGTATTAAACTTGATAGGTGCGATCTACTGCAAGGATGTGCTACAGAATGTTTGCGAAAACTTGGCCAGAGCGTTCTCGACGCCTATTTCTGTCCTTTGATCCTGTTATTCAAAGGGTATACACTTATGATCTTTTGGGTGCTATTCTTACTTTGTTTTGTTTCTTAAGCCTTTTTTGAAGTGAATGCAAATTACAGTTAATAAATGAAGAAGATGGAGGAATACATAGGCGACATGCTTCACCTTCCGTTCGTGATAGAGGTGGAACGATGTCATTACCCAGTCAAGCCGCTGCTCCATCTTATCTATCTAGTTATGGAACTTCAGCTATTGTTGCAATGGATAGAAGTTCAAGTTTATCATCTGGGACATCTATCTCCTCCGGTGTACTTCTGTCGCAAGCTAAGTCACTTGGAAAGGGTACAGAACGAACTTTGGAAAGTGTTTTACATGCAAGCAAACAGAAGGTCTCTGCTATTGAAAGCATGCTTAGAGGTCTGGATTTGTCTGATAAACACAATTTATCTCAACGTCCATCAAGTTTGGATCTAGGTACCAGATAACTTTGCCTGCTAAATATTTTAATTTATATCTGAATTTTCTGGATTTGATGCCATTTAATAGTTGGTAGTGTTTGTGATATGGTTTTTTATAAATTATTAATGAGCGGCTAAATTTTTCTCTTATTGTCCCTAGTGCAGGAGTTGACCCTCCATCGTCTCGTGATCCACCATTCCCCGCTGCTGTTCCTGCCTCTAATCATTTGACAAGCTCTTTAACAACAGAATCAACTGCGTCTGGTGTCAATAAGGGTAGTAAAAGAAATGGTGGTCTGGTTTTGTCTGACATAATTACTCAAATTCAAGCTTCCAAAGATTCTGCCAAGTTATCATATCATAGTAACGTTGGTATTGAGCCTTTATCATATTCGAGTAAAAGGGGTCCTGAGAGATTGCAAGAAAGAAGTTCTGTTGAGTACAACAGTGACATTAGGGAGGCTAGGAGATTTAAGAATCCCAATACTGATAAACATTATTTGGATGGTCCTGATAGAAATGGAAACTTTAGGGATTCACATAATAGTTATGTGCCCAATTTCCAGAGGCCACTGTCGAGAAAGAATGTATCTGGTCGTATGTCTGCTGGCAGAAGGAGTTTTGATGATAATCAGGTGTCTGTTGGAGAGATGGCAAGTCATGTAGATGGACCGACATCTCTTCAAGAAGCTTTGAGTGAAGGACTAAGTTCAGGTTCTGACTGGTCTGCAAGGGTTGCTGCCTTCAATTATCTGCATTCTTTGTTGCAGCAAGGTCCAAAGGGAATTCAAGAAGTTGTCCAGAATTTTGAGAAAGTAATGAAGTTGTTTTTTCAACACTTGGATGATCCTCACCATAAAGTTGCACAGGCTGCACTTTCAACACTTGCAGATATTGTTCCAGCATGCCGAAAGCCTTTTGAGGGTTACATGGAAAGAATATTACCCCATGTATTTTCTCGGTTAATTGACCCAAAAGAGCTTGTTAGGCAGCCATGTTCAACAACTTTAGAAGTTGTTAGTAAAACTTACAGTGTAGATTCTCTCTTGCCTGCATTGTTACGTTCACTAGATGAACAAAGATCTCCAAAGGCTAAGTTGGCTGTTATTGAATTTGCTATCAATTCCTTTAACAAACATGCAGTGAATCCAGAAGGTGCTGCTAATATCGGCATCCTAAAATTATGGTTTGCTAAGTTAATCCCGTTTGTTCATGACAAAAATACAAAACTTAAAGAAGCGGCTATTACATGCATTATATCAGTGTACTCTCACTTTGATTCAGTTGCAGTTCTTAACTTCATTCTCAGTTTGTCAGTTGAAGAACAAAATTCCTTGAGACGAGCTCTTAAACAGTATACTCCTCGTATTGAAGTAGACCTAATGAACTATCTGCAGAACAAGAAAGAGAGACAACGTTCTAAATCTTCATATGATCCATCTGATGTTGTGGGAACATCCTCCGAAGATGGATATGTTGGTTTCTCTAGGAAAACTCATTACCTTGGAAGATATTCTGCTGGTTCTGTAGATAGTGATAGTGGCAGGAAGTGGAGTTCCCAGGATTCAACCCTGATTAAGGCCAGTCTTGACCAAGCAGCTTCTGGTGAAACTCAGGAATATTTGTATCAGAATATTGAGACTGATTATAACAGTGGTAGTCTTGGTTTAAAAGCTAAAGATCTTCCTTATGCAGTCAATCCGATGGATCAAAACTTTGGCTCTCAGACTAACCAACTTGGACATATGGACCATAGCATGAACTTTGAGGGCCTTTCAACTCCTCGTCTGGATGTTAATGGTTTGATGTCATTGGAGAATTTAAATGTTGCTGAAGACTATGTACTTGACAAAGAACATCCTTCTGAATTGGAACTTAATCATCACTCAGCTGAAGCTCTAAAGGTTTACTCCTTGACAGACACAAGACCCAGTGTTCCCCAAATTCTTAATGTGGTCAGTTATACAACTTTTAGATTATGAGTTGACTTTGTAATTTTATAATTTTTTTAATAGTTGTTATAAATATAGGTTGATAGAAAGTGGTCCAGGTTAGGATAAGAACTGTATTATTGATGGAAATCACTATGAATACATTGAATTCTCTAGGTATTCAAGAGACCTAGAATTCTCCCTATGCCAAAGGCCCCAACTACTATCAACAAATGACAAGATCCCTCTATTTCTCAACCCTTCCTCTTATTTGTAGGCAACATGCCTTATTTCTCTAGCTGTCCCAGCCCAAAACTAACTAACTAACGCTAACAGATTTCTAACTAAGTGACTAGGGGTTACCTAAGATAGATAGAGATAGTGAGTGAGAGGAGGCCCATAAAGCATTAATGCAAACTGCTGTAAAAAAAATAGGAAGAAAAATGATCATCGACTCAATAGATCAATCCAATCCATTTGCAAAACAGAGCTTGTTCCAAAGTAGCCAAGTCATACCACAATGTAATTACAATGGGCTACATGTGGAGTCAGCTTTATGTAGTTTATGTGCTTGTAAATGATCATTATTTAGTTCTATTTTATCACAACTGAACATACAAATTTGTTGTTTTATGTAGATATGCAGTGGGGGTGATGGAAGCTCTATTTCAAGTAAGAGGACTGCTCTTGAACAGTTAGTTGAAGCTTCTACAACAAATGATCATTCTATTTGGATGAAGGTATGTTTAATTTGATAAAAAATGATCATTCTATTCTTTCTGTCGCCAAGTTGTATGATCATCAGTGGTACTTGTTAAATGCAATTTATTTTGGATTGAAAAGAAAATCCCTCTTCATAATCACACCAATATATTCTCTTGTGATTCCACTTTTCATTTCGCAGTTAATATTAATATTGAGTTATGCTGTTTGTAGTAGTTTTTTTAATCGAAATTTTAAAACTTGCATCTGTATTTGTGAATTTGAGCCCTGTATAAATATAGCCTAGCTTGCCTACTTATCTTTTTCCTTTACATTAATGCAAAAGACCTTGGCTGTTGGATTGTGAATGTTTACCGATTCTTTATGTGCAATCACCCGTTAGATTGATAAATAGATAAATCCTCCTTCTAAAAGAATTGTCATTTCTGCAATTATGTTAAACAATGAACAGTATACTTGAATTTGTGTTCTTCATGTGATGATAGTTTCATGGTATACTTGCAGTACTTCAATCAGATTTTGACAGTTGTGCTTGAGGTGCTGGATGATTCAGATTCCTCAATCAGGGAACTTGCTCTTTCTTTGATAGTGGAAATGCTTAAAAACCAGGTTCTTGCTACTCTGCGTGTCATTTTTTGTTGGAATATGCTCTTCCTAATATCAGTACTTGCAACTTTAAACATTTCTTCTTCTGTAGGCATTTCGGGACCTTCAATTATATTCATAAGAAATTCTCTGTGTACTTTTTATTTTTTCCAGAAAGATGCCATGGAAAACTCAGTTGAGATTGTAATTGAGAAGCTGCTTCATGTTACAAAAGATAATGCTGCTAAGGTAACCAAATCTATCCTGTCCTAGCTTTTTTATATATGTTTTTCTCCCTACACCCACCCTCTTTTATCCCTGATTCAGGTCTCAAATGAAGCAGAGCACTGCCTGACCATTGTTTTATCACAGTACGATCCATTCAGATGTTTAAGTGTATGTATTTCTCAAAAAAAAATTTACTTCGGCCCTTCCTAGTTTAAACTAAGTGGGGCTTACCTAGTTAACTTAAAGCTGAATTTCGGAGTTTAAACTGTTTCAGGTTATTGTGCCTCTGCTGGTCACTGAGGATGAGAAAACTCTGGTGACTTGCATTAATTGCTTGACAAAGGTAATTGCCTTGGACAGCCTTCAATTCTATTTTGGAATGAAATTCCTTATGAATCAAATGGTATATCAAAATGGGGGAAATATTACTTTGAATCTTGGGTGTATCTTTCTATGACACATACACAGATATATGTATGTGTGCGTGTGTGTATATATATATATTAGATTTTAAATATGGATATATCTTGGGGCCTCTTGGTTACTCCAGCCGATATTCCATTTCATCTGTTTGTGAGGAAATGCTCTTAAGAGTTTTCATAATTCTTAGGGTTTGTATGCGAATTAGTTTTTGGAGAAGATGCCATAATTCTTAGGGTTTCCATGGGCATCTTTCTGGAAAGATGCCATAATTCTTAGGGTTTGTATGCGAATTAGTTTTCACAATGAAACCAATTCTCTCATGAGTATATTTCATTGTTCCCAAATGCTCTTAAGGTCCTGAACACATACATTGTTCCCTGATTGCTCTTATGGATGGAAATTGGTGTGCATACACTATATACTGCCTCAAGTGTTGTCACTCAAACAGTGAATGATAGTGGCTAGGGAATACAAGTGGATTTTATATCACTAGTGCATGTAAAAAGGTTATTGTTTTTCTTGTTTGACGAATTGGTTTAAGAATCCTATATATATTTTATATCACATACCATATATTTTTTATAATTCACCATATCTCAATATCTGTAATTTTATATTATATTATACCTGTTTCACATATAATACCATTGCTTCATAGGTAGTGATCCTTTTTTGCATGAACTAAGTATGCCTTATAAACATTTATCTTCATTCAACATCATATTCGTTTCTTCAGCTTGTGGGCCGGCTCTCTCAGGAGGAACTGATGGCTCAGCTACCCTCGTTTCTGCCTGCTCTTTTTGAAGCTTTTGGAAATCAGTGTGCAGATGTTCGCAAGGTATGTGGGTTTATCTGCAGTATGTTATGTCCCTTTTCTTCATACATCTAATGAAATTTTAGATGGTAAATTATTTTATCCCCAGTCATAGAAGGGTGTAAAGTGTTCTGTGGAGTTATAACAAATTTATCTGACAACTGGAGATTAGATGCTTCAGACCTTTTTGATACCCTCGTAAAATTGTCTATCAAAAAAATTAGCAGAAAAAGTATTCTGGCTTCTGGGGCAAATGACATTTTGCCATTGGTTGAAACTTGAAACTTATTCTGGTTATTAAGCTCAACCTTCTTTGAATTGTTTGAGCTGGTCTTGGTTGTTGACGAGTTTACGACCATAAGCATGCCTTTTATTGAAGGCTAACATTGTTTTTAAAAATAGTTTCTTCCTAACTTAAGGTCACTTTACACCATTCTTCATGAATAGGTAACCTTCCATATTACCTTTAAAATATTAGCTGTATGTAGAAAAGGGATTCTCTAAAGTGACCAACATCGTAAAGTGGGAATGTAAGGTGCATTCATCCTTGATTAGCTAATATGCATTAAGATCTCAATCTTCTTTAACTAAAGTGTGGATACACCATTACACCCTTGTTTACTTTTGATGAGTGTGAAGTTATGCTACATTTGTATTGCATTTAACTTGCATTCTAGGACATAATTAGGACTTTAGGATTGTTTTTAGCTTTTATTTCTCTTTGTTCGGGTTAAGCGGGTGTTTTTGGCCATGTTGTACAACAATATTGTGAAAATTTGTTGCCTTGTTTTGCATGTCCTTTTCTCCCTTTTTAGATTCATTACTCTCATTTATGTTAATGGTGGATGTTTACAGACTGTTGTTTTCTGTCTTGTGGATATCTACATCATGCTTGGTAAAGCATTCTTGCCATATTTGCAAGGGCTTAACAGCACACAGTTGAAGTTGGTCACAATTTATGCCAATCGAATCTCACAAGCCAGGACAGGGAAAGCAATTGATGTCACTCATGATTAGCATCATTAGGAAGAAAATTTGTGGATTTTGGGTGTTTGTCTTTTTCATTGTTGTGCATTTTTGTATATCTTTGTGTGCATGAATTTTAGTGGTGGGTTCCATTGTCTTCTTTTTTTTTTACCTTTGTTCTTTAAATATATAGCTTTTTTGTCTTTCCCTTTTTCTTGCCAATGTTTGTTGGGACCTAGAGAGTGCTGGTTGTGAAATACAGTATGCAAATTGTAATCTACATTGATTGTACATTATTGATTGTATTTAAAGTTTTCCAAGAAAGCCTCATTGGTTCGGTTACTTGAATATTTTGGATTCAGGTATTTTTGGAAAGCTTTACAAGTTACATTTCATATTGCACCAAAAGATAGATTCTTTACTTTTGTTTGATCAACAATAGATCATAAAGTAAGGAATAGAGCCAGTCATAAGAGGACCACAACTAATGAACTATGCTAAAAACGCTTGCTCATGTGGGTCAGGAATTGAAAACACTATAGTCTGATGCAAGGAATCGAAAACACTCATGTGGCTCGTTCGATCATTTCCCTCTCGAAACTTATATTTTTCTTTTTAAAAGAAATGGAACTATTTAGGGACTTTATGTCAATGACACGTACTCATATAAGTAATTCTTGATTTGGTCACTTACGGTTTTTGTACACATCAACTTAGTCTCTAATAAATAGTAATATTGAAAGATCTAACTTTAAAGAGATATATAGTAATATACTACTCATAAACTCGGATCGGTCAATATCTCGGTCAGGGTATTGGGTTAATGAGTCAC
Organism: Lupinus angustifolius; assembly: GCF_001865875.1. Taxonomy (NCBI): domain Eukaryota; kingdom Viridiplantae; phylum Streptophyta; class Magnoliopsida; order Fabales; family Fabaceae; genus Lupinus; species Lupinus angustifolius. The sequence goes on along the minus strand of NC_032013.1, from coordinate 26,080,267 downwards.
TCGTTACAATAATCGAATTCTATTTATATAACAAGGACAGAAAAGGTATTGGCATCCATGTAATATTCTAATACACTTACCTCTGTTTATTCTCCTTCTTGCATTCTAAGGTATAACACTTGATGGCTGAAGAAAAATAAATGGTGTTCTATGTTTAGCTTACTCGTTTTTTGTGCCAAAAATTGAAAGGCTACTAACGAAAGGACCCCAAAAAATATATTTCGAAATATTATTGTCTCCTTGTTTCGTACAAAATAGAAATAAATGCATGCCCTACAAGTTTAGTGAAGACTAGAATCATACCTATTTTTGGAAAAAAATTCAGTGCTCTAAGATTTTGAGATTTTGAACAAAATCCAAAGACACGTCTTCGATTCAATCTAATGCTTACGCATATTGTATTTCCTTTCAATCTTGTCACAACTTGTTTAATTAGATAATTATTTCTATTATTTCATCATCAACTATTGAATATTGCATTTAATCCGGTAAAACTTTAATTTTATTTTAACCTACTTATAGGACTTAAGTATATGAGAAGAGTAAAATTGTATCTCTTTTTTTTTTGCGGCTTCACTCACCTATCAATATTCAGTAATGTACCTTAATTCAACCTATAAGTAGCCCTTTTCGTAACACAACTCTCAATAAAGCACCAATTGTTATGACTTAAACACATAAGGAGTGCCCAACCCAAAAAACTAGTCTATTAGATAGGAGAGCCTCATACCTTAAGTATCACATTAAGTTTGTTATTGCACTCAATGTGGGACTCCTAACACCTACCTTCTTGATTTGCATAAAACATAATCCAAATTAAAGACACACACGAGGAAGCATATATAGTACATAACAACTAGCTAGCTATAAATTCATCCATTTTCATACTAGTAGTATAGTAGTGGCTTTAGTCTCAAAATCAGGAGAAAGATTTCCCATCAAGGTTAGTGCTACTCCTACTACTACATTATCTTAGATATCTACATGAACATTTTTATAACTTGTTGGTTTTTTATGTTGTGCATGCAAGGTGACAAGTTATGGAAGACAAAAACAAAAACCTATTGGCATCACAAGACTTGGCCACTAACTTAACAGCACTTGTTGTAGATGACAATATTATAAACCGAAAGATTCATCAAAAGTTGTTGAAGAATGCTGGACTCAAAAATCAAGGAGTTGGAAATGGTAAAGAAGCAGTAGATATTCATTGCTATGGACAAAGCTTTGACCTAATTCTCATGGACATGGATATGCCCATAATGAATGGCATTGAGGTAATTTATTAATTATTTTCCTTTTGATTTTTTGTTCAGTGGGTATTGTAGGAAAGATTTATAGATTTCCCTCTCTTTTAAGATTTAGGGTACAATTTCTTTCTCCATTGTATTTTTCCTTAATAATTTTTTAGTTACAATATAATGTTTTAAAATGCATGGATGGTTATATTTGTTAGGTGTATATATAAGTGTGAAGCCTAATATTGGATATGCGGATAGCAGTGAAAGAGTTTATAAGTAGAAAATATCTATGGAAGTAATATCTTAAGGTTTTGGTTCAAAACATTTTTTTTATTGGCAATTGTTAGTATTTGTTGTGGGTGAAACTCGAACCTTCAACTTCCTTTACTCATATCATTCACTATAACCATTAAATCACCTTATAACTCCTCTTTTTTTGTTGATGAGATTCGAACTCGCAACCTCTTGCATTAGTTCCTTAGGTCCTTCATCCTCAACATCAGATCACTTTATGACTCAAGACATGATATATCACTTATAACTTTTTACTCTTTCAATACGCCGATAACGATAAAACTCTCTTATGGTTAGAAGCTAGGAAAACACATCCCATGCAACAATCACGAAGGGATTCCAAAAATAATAAGATCGCCGTCTTCTTTTTATGCTTTCAATCCACAATATAAAACCTTAATACAAATAATAGTATAATAAGTTGAAATCCCTATCTTTCTAAATTTGGTTTACTACATTGTTTTTCATGGAAGAATCATGAAAAGAATATGATACCATGATAAATATTTATTTGTTTGTTAAAATGCATGTGTATAATAATGAGAATATAATCTTATTGTATGTTTATATGTAGGCAACAAAGAAACTACGTTCAATGGGAATTTGTAGTATGATAGTTGGTGTGTCATCACGTTCTATGGAATCAGAAATACAACAATTTATGGAAGCAGGACTTGATGATTACCAAGTCAAACCCTTAACAATAACTAAGCTTAGTTCAATTCTTCATAAGATCAAACACTAACTTTACTTTCAAGTGAAAATTCAACCGTGTAATATAATAATGGGTGCAACAAAAAGTGATTATATTAGTAAGGTTGAGAATCGGCTGTCTCCAAACATGTTCCAAAGCATGTTTCAAACCAATCATAATGAAGTAAAAATAGATAAAATTATGAATGGTTAAATTTTTTAATTGATATAACATATTGTGATTGGTTTAAGGCGGACTTTAAAGTATGTTTGAGAATAGCCGATCTTTATCCATATTAGCAACCTTGTAATTCAGCTTCACATAAAAAAAAGGGTTAGATATGTTTGTTTGGCTTCAAATTCTAATGTGGTGTGGATTTTGGATATAGCTACTTTTATTCACTTTAGTTGTTTCTTTCCACCCTCCAATGTACTGAAGTTAAAATAGAAAGTTTAGCCATAAAAAAATCTCTGCATAGATACATTGCTATATGAGTCCGGTCCAATCATTTTTGTATATGAATTTTTTTATTAAAAGATATAAAACTCACTTTTTAACATATTTTAATGTTCAATTATTATTTTTATTTTAGTTGGGAATATTTTAAACAAAAAAATTAAGAATTTAATATTTATGAATTGTTAATATAATAAAGTTTTCAATTATATATATTATCTATCATTATACCAATTTAATCCTTAAGAACATAAAAATAATGTCAAAATTTTCAAGGTCAGAGTTCTTTTTTAAATATACCTTGGTTAATAATTAAAATGTTGAGGGGTTTGGTAAAAATTTTATTGCATACAACTTTTGTGATGTGACTAGAGATAATGTGATGTCGAAATGCCCATGAAAAAGTAAATAGTGATTGTTGTACAAATTAAATAAGTGATATAATAATAAATTTAAGAAAAAAAGAAAAAAACTTGTTAATAAGGTTCGACCAATTAAGCTTACATCACAAGAGTGTTGAACAGTTATTAATATATTATTAGAAAATAATTATGCAAGCATTAACACATTCATATACAAGTTTCATTAGATATTCTAATTGATGTTTATAATTGGTGTATATTATAACAAGAAATTGAGTCTAATATATAACAATGATTTCTCTCTTCCATTCCAATATTAGACAACGTGAAACTTTATAGAATAATATATTTTAAACATATTCAACAATCTTAGACTTGATTGAAATAAATGAATATATCACTCATTAGGAAATCTACAAAATGGTCTTCACCTTAACGAATCTCTGACTCCACTTTACTAAACGTCTAACTCTCTAATAATCCTTTCATATAAGAGCATGCTCCCATTCAGCATAAGTCTTTTTGAGCATGTTCCCATTCAGGAATATCTTTAGTTGTACAAAAAAATATCTTTCAAATACCAGAGAGTATTGAATTTGTTGTTAGTACTAATTAGTGTGGATTTTGTTTAATGTCCTTTTGATTCTAAGAGCAAGTTCTTTATTTTAAATGGAGAAGATCTTGAAAACTTATTATATTCTACACCCAAAAAAAAACTATCAATAATAGGTACTATTTGTTTATTTTCTTTTTATATACTTCTCATACATCTTTAATAATATTACTTTTTGCTGATAAAAATGTTACCATTTGTTTGTTGGATTTCACATAGGTTAACATATTATTTTTAAAAAGCGTTTCTTCAATATGTTTCCTTTAAAAATAATATGATAAACTATACTATATGTTAATTATTTATAATGCTGTACTAGGTTAAAGTACAGTATCAGAATCGATGATAGTGGAAAATCTTACATATTTGAATGTGAGCCACAAAACTTAAGCACGCTCCGTACACTATCACAACCGATCAATAGTGGAAAGTTTCCCATTAATGTGAGCCACTAGTCTTAAAAATCTAGGACAAGATTCTCTCGACAAGTGCAAAAAGACAGAAAAAGAATCTTACAAGGGTATAGTACACCGGATTGAGATTACATGTCTTGAACGATGTTTAATTCTATGTCCTAAACCAATCAAATTGTGATTTTTGTTGTTTTTGAATTTTTAAAAATTTATTTTATTCATGTGACAAAATATAATAGGTTTGGGACCTAGAATGTGACTTGGTCGGGACAGAGAATGTGAAAATTGAGTAATATTACTAGTAGATAAGGTATTTTAGGAGATGATTGTGCCTTAATTTTTTTCCTTATTCTTAGTGTTATTAAATAAATTATGATAATAATCAGTATGACTTTTTGAAATAATTTAATCAAAATATATTAGTTTATATGGGTAATCTATGCATTCAATTTTAATATATGTGTATTGTGTTAAAGTAACATTTAATGAAATAAAAAGCGTACATTTCTAAAATAATTATTTCAGATAAAAAAATAAGTAATATTGGCAATGTCATTGTCATTTTTAAGCTTTAAAGTTTAAAGTGAGAGTTTTAGTTAAAGGTTTAAATGAAATGGTCCAACTCAAACACTTAAGATGGATTAATGGAAAAAATGTCCAACCCTTCTCATTTATTGGTGAGTTGAAGAAAATATCAAGTTTTTGGTCAAAATATGGTATTATGTCATTTATATGCTTATTTCACTTAGAATATAGAAGAATGCTACAAATCATGGATGAAATTCTCCCAATAAGTGGTATCAGAGTCGATGATTCGACGACACAATCAAGAAATATTGAAATGATGGGTGGTCGATGTATCCATGTGAGATTCTTGTGTCGAAAGTCTTATGACGAGAGATCAATGTGACATGTTTGTTAATGATAATCCAACTGCACCATTAGTAGATAGAGAGCTAAACTGTGATGTATTCAGAGATAATGTATTCCAACTATGAATAAAGAAGACTCGCGTTGGATAAAAGTTGATAAGTTAAATAACATATAAGTGAATAGACTTGTAGACCTTATGCATTAAGGTTTTGAATCAAAATATGATGTCAAATCTAATTATATGTTTCTTTCACTTAACCCTTAAAAGAATACTATATATACATATTGATAATGTATGAGTTTTGTACATTATTGTGACATCATTTATTTATATTACTAACAATATATAGATAATAAATTTTAGATTAAATCTTATTACTAACAATATATGAAGAGATTCCTAAGAATATGGTGATGATTAGACTTTGAAAAGTAATATCTTCAAACTAGTAGTAATTTTTTATGTGATTGAAATTGATGATGTAATACTAATGTTTGGACTCCAACACAACAATTCATGGTTTCTTGCCTCATTAGCATGTACGGTAGAATCTTTTCCCATCCTTCCCAAATAGTATCCAATTGGTTGAACACTTATCTTTATAAGTTATTTTACAAGTATATTTTATGGTTCTCAAATCTTTCATTCCATTCTAACTAGCCTCAATGATTATTGAGGTGTTTCGTTACTATGGATATAGGAAGAGCAAAGAGTGAGAAATGTTCCATTGGTTTTTTTCGAAGATTTCACTTATATTGTTATATTATTAAATTACTATAAAATCTATACACTAATAGTATAAAGATTTATACACATGCATTTAATCATTTATCATTCATTTGAATTACATTTTTTGAAAAGTCAACAATAATTAAACATCAATGATGGATGATACAATAAAAATGTATAAAATTTATACACTGCCAGTGTATACATCTTTTTCTCTTATTAAATATAGAACTTTATATTTGAATATATTAAACAATCTTTTTTTTCAAATGTGAGTACTATACTTATTGTTTCGTTCCCCTTAGATTTACAATTTTTAAGCTAATAATCAACTTTGATATCACTTATTGATCCTCTTGTTCAACATAAGATTTCTTATTTGAAAATACCCAACAAAATTACATTAAACTTCACCTAAAAAATTACTCAATTAAGTTGAACTTAAATTACACTGCACCTAAAAAATATCTAAATTAAAGCATTGGATACAATAAAACTTTCTTATATTTAAATGGATGCGATAGATGAGAACACATGTCAAGAAAATAGTAGCAGAAAGGTGTGAAAAGGACAAATAATATATAATTAAGAAAGGGATGAAACGAAAAGTGAATATAGATTCACTTAATCTAAGAGTACAATTTTTAAATTTACTATTCATCATAACTATTAATTCTATGAACATATAGTAGTTTAAATTTATTCATAAATTTAAATTATTAGATTTCTCTAGAATTGATAATAAGATAAAGAGTAAGTTTGAGTAAATGAATACTCGAAACCTTCAAAATCATTTTGGTCCTTTAGCTTAGGTTTGCATTATTCGAGAGAGACATGTTTATCTCTATATCTGTCTCTGGGTTTATGTGATCGTGCCTCTTCTCTTCTTTCATTAGCCAAACAAGCACACTATGTAATTTCATTTTCCCCTCCTCTACACCATTTTCTAATGCTACAAATTGCATTCAATTTAAGTTTTTACGAGTTGAGTTTCGGAAGAAAAAAGAAAAACCTGAAGTATACTAGTGAAGTGGCTGCTTTCATTTCCGTTCATTCCAAAACTTAACTCGTAAATAAGAGACGATAATTGTTATGATGATACATTGTAGTATGATACTATGTTATCTTGTGTTATTTATTTCTTAAAGTGTTGGTAAAATTTGAAACAGGGGAGACGAAGATATAATGGAACTGCTATGGCAAAACGGTGAAGTTGTGATGCAGAGTCAGAGTCATCGACCTATGAGAAAACCGCCACCGCTTCCGCCGTCCAGAATCTCCGGTGGTGCAATTCCTGCCGGCACATCAATTCGACCTGAAGCTGTGAACTACAATAATACTCAAAATCTGTTCATGCAAGAAGATGGGATAACTTCATGGCTTCATTATCCAATGGATGATCCTCCATTGGATCAAACGTTCTGCACCGATTTACTCTACGCGCCGCCGCCAACGGTTAACGCTAATAACCACAAGGATGATAACAACAACAGCATTGCAATGCAGAAATTTGGTCGAAATTCTCAGTTGACGGAGCTCCGGAAGTGTCAGAAATCGGTAGCTTCTCGTCCTCCGATTCCACCGCCGAGGAGGACGGAGCAGGCGGCGCCTGCAAATACATCGAACTTCTCGAAGCACAATGCTATTACAGAGCCAGGACCGTCATCTAGTTCGAGGAACATTGCAAGGGAATCAACTATGGTGGATTCGTGCGATACGCCTTTTTTGGCGGCGGAAGCAGCGGTTTCGAGATTCTCGGAGCAGACAGAAGGTGACGGCGGCCGTAAGAGCATGAGCGCCGCCACGACATCATCGCCAGGAGGTTCGAGTAGCAGCGGCGAAATAGATCGGAAATTGACGGCGGAAGATCGGAAACGGAAGGGGCGAGTGGAAGCGGTAGAATGGGAGAGTCAGAGCGAGGTGAGTGAGTTGACTCAGTTAATTAATTATGTCTTAAAGCATTCATTATTATTATTTATGGTTACTGATATAGTGACACATTCCCAATGTATGAATGCGTTGGATAAGGCTAACATGCGCAGGGGGTGACATGGCATGCTCTGCGTCATTGCATTGAAGATGAAACTGTTTTGGAACTCGGTGCAATGCGTTGTGGGCTGTGGAACTGCCGTCACTTTCTCTGACAACACTGTGCATGCCTCCTACGCCACCTGTGTGCTCATACATTTCAGATTTTTTAATTAAAAAAGTTTGATTTTTGTAAGAGATACTTATTGAGAGGATCATAAATCTCGAGAGATATTAGTTTTTTTGATAGTACAAAAAAATTAAAAAAGAGTATTCCTACTTTATTACTTCATTGAAGTAAGTCATTTATCATTTTATGTGCTAAAATTGCATGATTGGTTAAGAACTTATTTTCATTTAAGTTATCTGTTGTTTTTGTTAAATTATTACTAAGTTTTGACCATGGTGTGGAACAATAAATTTGACCCTTTCCAATATAATAGGTTCTAAACTATTTTGATAAGTTTTGAAATTTCCTAATTCCTATGTTATAGGATGATGTGGTGTATTTAGAGTTTGTTTTGGCAACACTATCAACTAGGTTATAAGCTAGATAACTATTTTATTTGATATAAAATGAATTATAGATGATCTTCGGTAAATGAGTTTATTCCAATAACTCTTATTTGATAAACTATTAACACAACTTTTGACCTATAAGCTTATCAGCTAAGAGTTTATAGCTATCAATCTTTTCAAATTTTCAGATATTTAATCATTTCCAATATATATATATATATACATTCATGTATATATTCTGCATTATCCTCTGCGAAAAAATGTGGAGTAGGCCCAGCCTTGGGCAACAAGTGCCACTGTTATAGATGTTTAGTGGTATAAGGTCTTGCAAGATTCCAGGATGACCTAAATTTAAATGTTCGATTCCTGAGAGTGACATTTATTGAATATTCGAAAATGATTATTTTTTCCTATAGAATAAAGAATAACCTTGCAATAAGAAAAAACTAATGATAACTGACTCATTTTAAATAAAAAATACATTATAAAATAAATAAAAAACCTAGATAATCATTTTAAACTTGAGATTATCTAGTTTCCATTTCTGGAAAACAGACATGCAGCAGATCAGTAGTTAAATATAAATTGGTTGTATCTGGTTTTCTGCTAGGCAGCTCGGTGTAAAAGGTTGCTTTTTCTGCAATTTATTGACACTTCTATTATTTGCTTCTTCTATATTCTTATTTCCATTTGATTTGCTTCAAAAGGATGTTGATTTTGAATCTGCTGAAGCCAAAAAACAAATTCGTGGATCATCTACAAAGAGATCCCGTGCTGCAGAGGTCCATAATCTCTCTGAGAGGGTCTGTTTTCTGTACATACATTTCTTTATCGAGTTCACATATTTCATACTCTTTTTCTTATAATATGAAAGTTCTCACTTTGCATTGTGTGTTTGAGTGCAGAAGCGTCGTGATCGGATTAATGAAAAGATGAGAGCTCTGCAAGAACTTATACCACGTTGTAACAAGGTAAGCAAGCTTTTTAAATTTCGCAGTAGTTTATTTCTTGAGCTATGGGGCAAGAGTTTAGGTTTTATTTTCTTCCTCATTGTTGTTTGACTTGTTTCTGATTTTGGGTCCTACTCTGAATTCATAGTCTGACAAAGCTTCAATGCTGGATGACGCAATTGAATACTTGAAGTCACTGCAGTTACAAGTGCAGGTAGGCTCTTCATTTTTTTCGTGTTTCCATGTGGTCGTGGATTGTAGAGGCAGATTTAACTTATTTTCTCAGTTCATTTCTTTAAAAAAATATGTTTTAATAAGCATGCATCAAATTTTAGTGGTGAAACATTGAATGAAGTCTACCCATGTATTACAGTTGTCTTCTTTGTATTGTATACTATATAGTATAGGTTACAAATACATAGATGATTTGATATTTTCCATAACATTATTTACATTCCACGACCATATTATAATTCATATAATAATCCCAAACTAGTGGGATTAAGGCTTGATTGTTGTTGTTGTGGTCATATATTTCTGACAATAACAGAGGGTGCAACTTGTACATGCAGATGATGTCCATGGGATGTGGCATGGTACCTATGATGTTTGCTGGAATGCATCCATATATGCCAGCAATGGCAATGGGAATGGGTATGGGTATGGACATGGGAATGAACAGACCAGTAATGCCATTTCCTAATGTGTTAGCCGGTTCGGCATTGCCAGCAGCAACTGCAGCTGCTCATTTGGGACCAAGGTTTCCTATGCCTCCTTTCCATATGCCTCATGTTCCTGCACCTGATTCATCTCAAATGCAAGCAACAAATCAGTCAGATAATAGTATGCTCAACTCAGTTGGCACACCTGTTCTAAATCAGTCATGTATCCCAAACTTCAATAGTCCTTATCAATACCTTGGCCCCCACCAGATGCAGTTTCAATTAATGCAGGTATTTTGTTTTCTAATGTTATTACTTGCACCATTATATAAATATTATCTTACCTTGGTGCATCTTGTAACAACACCCACCTAGCATCATCTTCAGTGGGAAGTGTGCTGGTTTGCATGGCAGTATAGCACATAAAAGACAGAACAAACTTTTTTACATTAACATTGCATAAAAATTGCTATTTTCTGTTCATGATAGTCAGCCATTGAATCTTGATTTTTCTCTTAACACCCTTTTGACACGGAGGAATTTTTTTCTCAGAAATCTAACTCAAGTTTTGCGATGTCTTATTCCGTTTTCTGATTATGCATAAAGATGTGAAAGTTTATGTAGCCTATTTCAATGTGTAGAATCAGGCAATGAACCAGCTAAATGTTAACAAGCCAAGTACCAGTAGGGCCCCTGAGAATCCAGAACATCATCAGTCAGGTGAATTGCTTTAAATTTTTGTTGTTGGTAATTTGCTTTAATATTTGTATTCTACAATATATGATTTGTTTTGGTGGGATTTGTTGTACAGTATGGGTCTTCAATGATATAAAATTCCTGCTCATTAACTTCCAGATCTAGTTGTTTTACTAAGTCAAAAGAAGTATACTATTTTTTCAAAACCAATTGCACTGCACTTGCCTTCAAATCAATGTGTTATAAATCATTGTTCTTCACATTTTTATGTGTACTATCATTTTATTGCTTGGAAATGTGGCTATCTAAGTGTTTCATTTTCCCCCTATATGATTGGTGTTCATCCGAAAAATGATTGTTTGATAGTTGCAATCAAGGACTGACTATACAAATAGTGCTTCATATCACTTATATCTGTTACCACTAGATCTTACAATTGATTAATCAAACGGTGCTTCATAGTATTGTATAAATGTTACCACTTGCTCTCACAATAGCAGTGCATTGAAAGCATGAATGCTTCATTAACTGTGTGTGGTTGTTTGCTATGCAGGTTAGATTTACCGGCTTTACCGGCACCTACGCAAAATCTGCCAAGTTTTGTAGGTAAGAGAACGAACATTTTAGCAGTTCTCAGTAGTAAGTTATATGCAGCTAACGTAGTAACATGTAAGTTGTTGTTACTCAGATTCTTACTTTCCTCCTCTCTAGATTTAGATCCTCATGGCAATATCCCTAAAGTGAGTGAGTAAAATGCTTGGGGATATTCACCCTTAGATCATTGAACGGATTATAATCATAATGTACTTCATCAAATTAAGGGTAAGAACATTTTTCTTTCTCACTTTAGAGACAATTTCACTATATTAGAGATTCTTTGATATAAAGATGGCACTACAATAAATGTATGTCTATCCCCCACCAAACATAGTGGTGTGTTTTTGGAAGCTTCCTACCTTTTTTTTTATCAGAGACTAGCTTCATATTTTTTTTCTGTTACTCTTTCTTGCTATTTTCAAGTATGAAGTAACAAATTGGATACGAGGGATAGGTGTAAGAGTTTATAAGAGAAAAAGACTCAGAACTATAAAATTCTTCAATACAAATTTTCTAGCAACGGATAATTTATGTAATACATGTTTACTCTTTAAGTAATGTTTGGTGTTGAGAATTAAGCAGAAAATTTCTGCACAAAAAAAAACCCTACCCACTTATCCTATAAATAATTTTCAGCCCAAATAGGATTCCTCCATATAAAAACACATGACTAGACGTTACAAAATTTCTACTTCGGAGATTTTAACGTACTAGTAGTGTTATGTACTAATTAGCATAAAAAATAGTAATAATTTAACTAGCTTCCTATTCGATTATTGATTCTTCCCGAATGTGACAGTTGGCTTTAAAATATGTAAAATCAAAGGGGAAAAAATCAGCTCACGCTGTTACCAAAGTCAATAAAATTGTTTAATCTCTCCCCAACGCGCTTATATCATACATAGATTATTATTTGTTGGAAATTAACAATTACAATAACAAATGTTGGTCGGTTTGATTTCCAATATTTCCTATTAATGTAGGTAGACTTAACTCTAAGTTTAAGGGATGATTATTACAGATACAAACAATGACACCACTCTATGAAACATCATTAAATGACAGCCTAGGTACCTTAAACACACCGAATCCCCTTAATTTAAGAAGATCTTCATTTTCTTCATTCATTGGAACCTCGTTACACAAAGCTGCTTTGCTTGGACAATTGGAGTTTTGTGAGGTTGTTCTTGACATAAAACCAAGTTTGGCCATTGAAGTTGATTCTGAAGGACGTTGCCCTCTTCATCTTGCTTCCTTTGAAGGCCACATTAAGGTAGTGAAATCTCTTTTGTTTACAAACTCTGATGTTTGTTTTATTAGGGACAAAGATGGTAACCTTCCTATACACTTGGCTGTATCAAGAGGACACATTGGAGTCATTGAGGAATTGATCATTGCCAAGCCTGAATCTATTGGAATGATAACTAATGATGGTTCAGTTCTTCACTTGTGTGTTATGTATAACCATTTTGAGGCCTTGAATTTGTTACTGCAATTAGTGAGAGGAAGCCAACAACAGGTTCTAAATTTCAAAGACAAAGAGGGTAACACTGTTCTTCATTTAGCAGTGAGGCTTAGGCACATTAAGGTACTATATTTTACCATAAGTGATACCTTATGCAAAATTCTTGGGCAAAGTCTTCTTACTATATGGACTCAACTTAACATTTAGAATATATAAATTTGAAGTTTATAGATATATGGACTTTTTCTATGACCCAATTTATATGTATAGCAAATATTGAATGGTAAATTTGAAGTTTATCGATATTTATTTGTTTGATAAGGAAATTGAATGGTAACATTTTGGAGCTACTATAGGTAGTGATTGATGTATAGATAAAAGGGAAAGTAAGATGAAATTTGATTCCTTGTTTCCTTCTACACATTTCAGTAGAATCAAGATATCTTCTCTCTTTTCATCTCATATCTTATCCTATTTTTAATTTATTTATGATACACTAAACACAAAACAAAACTCATAATTTGTCTCATGTATTCTAACACATATTTCAAAAACTACTAGTAATTGAATTTCTAAAACTTTGCAGACAATAAAACACTTGCTTTCACTTCCTGAAATTAGAAAAGCAGCAAATACTTTGAACAAGGCAGGCCACACAGTTCTGGATATGTTGGATCTTAGTCAAAGAGATTTTATAAGTCTTATAATTGAACAAATTTTAATTGAAGTTGGAGCTCAAAGGTCTACAAATATAGCTATTACATACTCACAAAACATGGCTAATGAAGTAGAATCACATAGACAAAGTAGATGGAAAAGGTTGGAAAATTTCTGGTCAAAGTATCTACAATACCAAGGTAATTGGATAGAAGAGACAAGAGGTACATTGATGGTAGTGGCTACTGTGATAGCAACCATGACTTTTCAATCAGCATTGAACCCACCAGGTGGAGTTTGGCAAGAGAATACACAAAGTGGTGGGAACAAGTGCACTACTTATGGTATATGTGAAGCAGGTACTGCAGTTGTAGGTTATGTATGGTCAGAAGATTATATCAGATTTATGGCTTTCAACACAATATCATTCTATGCATCACTTAGTGTGGTATTGGTTCTCATCAATGGGTTTCCACTTAAGAATAAGGTCATAATGTGGATCTTGACCATTGTTATGACTATTGCAGTCACATTCATGTTTCTCACATACATGTGGGCATTAGGCTTGGTAACCCCTCATCATATTTATAGTAGACTTTATAAACTAGCCTATATTTGTGTTGGTGCTTGGGGTATAATACTTATAGTTATTGGTTTGATTCAAACAGCCCAATTAGTCTTCTGGATAAAGAATAGGCGCAAAAACTTCAATATTGGTCCAGAACAGGTGTAAATGTAATGCTGTATAGAAATAGAAGTCTGACATCGATTATTATATTAATAGTCCTATGTATAGAACTACTTGTATATTACTTTTCACGATCATAAATAAATAATATTGAAGTATTTACCGTAAGTGAGACTTGTATGGTTTGTTTCTTGCAAAGTTAACATCAAAGAACAGCCAAAGGTTGATCCAGCATATATGTTCAATGAATTAAAACCGAGTATCCCTCACTTTTTTTTGTAAGGAACTAATCTCTTTCGGGGTTCGTAACTACCTCTCCCAACAATGTCGTTCACAAGAATCGAACCCTCAACGTTGGAGATCCAATGAAGCCTTACACCGCTAGACCAGAAATGACTGCATTGGGTGGCTTCTACCTGACCATCCATAATTTCAGCCAAAAAAAACAAAAACAAAGCAAAAACATGCCATATTTGGACATGGATGGGCGAGTAGCAAAGAAGGACTTCTTCCCCTTTATGATTAGGATCATGGAAAATTTTCCCATTACATAAGCTCATAACCAACATTACCCAAGCAATTGTATCTAAAGTTAAAGCTCTAATTTCTCACCATAAAAATCAATAACATCTGTTCATTAGAACAAGAAGCAAAAAGACCATAATAAAAAAAGGAGGCTAGGGTAATTAAAGATGATAGGTCACATATACAGTCCTTCTGGCACCCCTTCTTTCTTCTTAAACATCACTTTATCCTTTGCCTTCTTAAAATCAGGATGTGTCACCTGAACAACACAGTACAATGAATGGGTTGTAAGCAAAAAACAGAGCATAAAAAAAAATTGATAGTTCAAAACCGCAATGGAGTACCCATAATATATTTCCAATGGCTCACATTGATTTAGCTAATAATTGAACAAAATATAGAAGGTGCTTCTAAGTTCTAACCTTCATCCGGCGTTCTCGTAAAGCAAGCAAGCCAGCTTCAGTACATATTGCTTTTATATCAGCTCCAGAGAACTCATCCTTAGTCATAACAAATTCCTCTAAGTTGACATCATCAGCTAATGTCATCCTTGATGTGTGTATCTGGAAAATGCGCCTTCTTGTTTTGATATCAGGAAGAGGAAATTCTATCTTCCTGTCAATTCGACCAGGTCGTAGCAAAGCTGGATCAAGACTTTCAATTTTGTTGGTAGCGAGAATCACTTTTACATCTCCTCTGGAATCAAAACCATCTAACTGGTTCAGCAATTCCAACATAGTCCTTTGAATTTCACGTTCTCCACCAGAGTGGGCATCATACCTGCAGAGCATATTCACAAGTAAGCTCATGAATGCATGAAAGAAGTAATAGCAAGAGATATGAGATAACACTCTTCTACCAGTCAACCATTCCCTCTACACCAAAATGAAGGGAAGTGGACAGAAAAGTTGTATTACCCATGGAATCCTAAAGTTGGAGTTCACAAACTTACCTCTTTGTACCAACTGCATCAATTTCATCAATGAAGACAATAGAAGGGGAAAGATCATCAGCAACTCGGAAAAGTTCCCTCACAAGTTTTGGACCGTCTCCCAAGTACTTCTGTATCAACTCACTTCCAACAACACGTAAGAATGTGGCTGATGTTGAATTTGCAACAGCCTGAAAGCAGACAGGCCTTTGTCTTAGACAAAACTGATTTTGTACATTTGCTTGTGTAGTACACCAAAAGCAATACAGCTTCAAAATGCAAGGTATTACTATTTAACTTGTCTTCAGAGTTAAATAATTAATAATTAATGATGTCTACCACATGTGCATGAAATGAACAGTTTGACATGAAATTTTCACATGCTTCTTTCATATCTAAATAATACTAGCACAACTAACTATCAATACATCACAAAACCACACCTAAAACACGGCACAGATAAAATCCACTTTCCAACATGCTTCTCCAGTAACAATATAATATTAGGCATATTTAAACTATATATATTCATCTTAAAGTCATCCATTCATGTGAAGTTCATCTCCCACATCCAATTAGAAACAATAACAAATCCACAGCACCTTTGCAAGCAATGTCTTGCCAGTTCCGGGTTCTCCATATAAAATGACACCCTTGGGAGGCTTGATACCAATGTCCTCATACAGTTCGGGGTGTGTCAAGGGCAGCTCAACTGCTTCTTTAATTTCCTGTATCTGGGCATCTAAACCACCAATGTCAGCATACGACTCCAAAGGAGCCTTCTCAACTTTCATGACAGAGACCATTGGGTCAACATCATCTTGAAGAAGCCCAACAACAGAAAGAACCTGCAAATTAACCATACATGATAAGAAAATCATTAAATGTACACCCTTTTACAATATCAACTATAAACAGACGGACAATTACACAAACATGAAAGAACAATATCGTCAATATCTGTGTCATGCTTGTTCCAGACATACGGTTAAAAAACATTTTACCCACAACTATCCCCACCCACTTTACAGAACAATTATAGTGTGGCATCAAACCCCTCCCATTAAGACTTCAACGGGATAGGAACACGTCCTTGTTTATGTCTTCTTTAGATTACTAGACAGTTTTCCATCACAGGCATAGACCCAACATTACTAATTAGAGAGCGGAAACCCACTTTCCAATCACTTTCAAACAGAAGGAGTATCCCAGTTTAGTGTAAAGAGGTGTGCTTCACTTTCCACCATCGCACATTCCTGATGTCAGGCAAGGAAGAAGTAATTTTCATCCCAAATTTTTCAATTTCCAATGTGTTTGTACTTCGTACAATTTCATTTACAAGGTGTTTGGAAGAGCTTATAGAGATCTTATTCGTGCTTATGATAATAACTTATTCAATAACCTTACCAAAACAGCTCAACCTTCATATAAGCTCTAGTGATTTTATCTCAAACAAGCTTATTCGATAGGCGCTTAATTAAGTTTTTAACCCCAAACAAGCTTATATAACATATCTAACCTTAACCAATCCAAACTAAAAACATAAAATCATTACCCTGTTTATTAAACCCTAAACCGAATATAACATCGCACATTTTAAATACACACAATCAAAACACATAAAATAAAACATGAGAAATCAGAATAGAAACCCTAACCTTATTGTGCATCAAAATAGCACAACCAGGCTCAAGTTGATCCTTATCAACAAAAGACAAAATCCCAACGTAATACTCAGGCCCCACCGACGATGAAACAATAGCATGATTCTCATCAATAAGCTCTTCTAAATTTCCCACACTCATTGGAGAGCCTCTAAGATCATCAACCTTAGATCTATCCTCTTCAGCTTTCTCCTCTTGCGGCTTCAACCGTTCCTGATTAGCCACAAACTCTTCTTCCATTAAGAGATAATCCTTGATTCTCTCCAGCTTCAGGAGTCGGAGTTTGCATTTCGATAGCGGCGTAACCGTTGGTAACCGCGCCGCCGCCTCGGGACCTTTCTGTTTGCGCTGTTTTCGGCCGACGCGAGCCGGTGGCGCAGCCGGTTCGAATTTCTTGTCCTTTTTGTCATTAGCGTCCGGTTTACGATCGCCTGAGAGACCTTTCCGGTTCAAACCGCCCGGTGTTCCTTGACCCATGGTTCTGAGAGGGTGCGGAAAATGGTGCTTGTTTTGTGAACAAGTTCAATTGTATCTATGATCAAAAAGTGGTTGTTTTTTTACCTCTTTTTATTGGGCCTATGGGCTTTTCATTCATAACTTATTTGACAAGTTACTTACGTCGTTTTGAGATGGTCCTATTCGATATTGGGCTAGGCAAATGGGTTATTCGTTCAAAAATTGAATTTTTAACCTAATATGAGTCACACTAGTTGGGTGGGCTTTTTTTATACTGATTAAGTCGACCCGTGACCTAATCGTGCTTTAGCGGTTTAGCCCACTCGGACCAACGCAAAATGGTTGGATGTTTATTGAAGTGAGTTAGTTTTCTGTTTAATGCTCCATTTGGTTGGAGGGAGGAAAGTTAGAAGAGAGAAATATGTAAGAAAGAAATGAGAAATAGAGTGAAGTTTTTGCGTTGTTTGATTGTACATAAAAGAAAAGAAAAAAGTGATTTTACTCTTTCTCTCTCATTTTCTCTTCACATTAGAGAAGAAACAATTTTGGTAGGCCACACTTCATTTTTTATTCTCTCCTCTTGAACTCTCTTCTCAACCAAAGTAGAGAGAGAAGATCTTTCTCTTCAATTTCTCTCATCTCCTCTGCCAAATGAAGGCTAAATATTCCATATTTCAAAAATAACATTAAAATACCCAGAAGGCATTAGTCAAGACCTTATTAAATCCCGAATAGGTCGAAATGTCAAATATTCAATTTTTGTTAGTGAAATAATCATATACCATACAAAGTGGAATAATTTATGATCCATGGAGGAATACTTTTGGTCTACCATTGGAGTCTAATCAAAATGGTAAGTTAGAAAGATTCATAAATTAGTGTTAAGCCCTTATGGTATCTATTTTTCTTTTGCTAAGATTGGACCAAGGAACTTACCTTCACAATGCATAGTGCAATTAGAAAAAAACAGGTGGTACAATTAGAAAACCATAAAATGAGACAAGTAGTTAGGTATAGTGCAATAATAAGGGTTGAAAAGAAAGTAGGTGAAGCTCATGTAGAATATTGAATTGGATCATTGAATTTGGTGCAACTATTACTAACTGCTCTTTAGTGCCTTGTCAGTTTCCCAGTACTGGAACTAGTAAATGTAACACGTACCCTGTTTCCATAATGGGTCATGTCCTTTTACACCTTCATTCAAAACAAATATCTACCAATCCTTTCTTTCATTTTTGTTATTACATTAATCACCCTTAATTATATCATACTTTATACTCAGTTAAAAGTAATGTTATATATTCCTATTAAATCTTCATAGTAATCTTCTTATCCACAATAAAGTAGCATATGTCATTTGTAAAACAATTATTAATAAATAAAGTATTATCTTAGCACATTTTTTTTGTAGTAGGGAGATATAATATTTTTCGTTTTGCTAAAATTAGTTGGATACATTTTTGAATAAAACCCCATAGATTGAACTATGTTCTCTGTTATGCTTTCAGAAATATGTTGCAAACGTAGTGGAAGGACCACCAAATAGACTTCGACTCGTGTTTGAGAAATGAGAGGGTGTGATCACACGTATCCCTCCCAAACAACACCTGCTACTACTGTTGTTGGATGATTAACGGAAAGACAAATACATGATTTTATATGTCATGTGTTTCCAATAACAAAAGTGTTATTATATATAAAATAGCAAAAATGTCTTACCGCATTATTGTTTATTTTATTTTTTATGGCAATTATCTCTCCATTAATGGAGAGGATCGTTACTCCATTTGATAGTGTATAGCTAAATTATGACACATAATAAAAACAAAATCTTAATGGTTCAAAATTTTAACTTTTTAAATTAAATATTTTAAAAAACTACTCTCTTTTACATTTTCAGAGAAACCATTTCTTGTATACAATATTCGTTTTCAAATGCAATTTTCCCCTTCTCTGTTTTACTGTTTAACAATTTTGTACATAAAAAATTGCACAACTTGTTCTGTGGGAAAATAAATAGGAGTGTTGATCTTTATTAAAAATGAAAATTGTAATAGCTTCAATCCTTGAAACCAATTAACCATAAACAAAACGAGACATGAAAATTCTAAAGAGCATGCACGTAGCTACTTCAAGATTAAACTCATATATTGATAACTTCGACTTCAAAAAGAAATTCCATAAAAGAACCACGTGAACATAATAAGCAAAGACTAAAAGACACGATACAATATATCTATATCAAAACCATGCACTGCTTCAACGATAAATAAGTACACGACATAAACCACACTACACTATTTTTTCTAACATCATTTTTTCAAACATACTTTATAAATCATTGATCATATATAGGTTGTTTCTAAAGTAAAAGCTTTTTAATTCAATGATATGATTATAAAGTATATATGAAAAGAGATGTTGAGAAAAAAAAGACCATGACTACTACAATAATTCAAATGAATAAACATCATAAAGCCATGCATGTGTTGATTAATTCATGGGAAAGGAAGAACACCGGAGCCACCACCAATGCCGGTTCCGGTACCGACACCGCCACCAAGTCCAGCACCACCAAGCCCACCAAACCCTGGACCACCACCACCAAACCCACCACCTATTCCAGCACCACCACCACCAAAAGGTAGTCCATTATCTCCGATTCCTGAATAGCCACCAATGCCACCAATGGTGACCACGTTCTTCTGGTCCTTCAAACCTGTTTCACTAGGCACATTTCTTGCACTTGTAGACAAAGCCATAGCAAGAAGCAACACCATTATACACCACTTAGCCATCTCTAGAAACTACTCTAAAAGTATGCACTAGCTAGGTTATTCAACTATCTCTATTTGTCTTTCTTAGTGTTTGGGGGACTCTCCTTTTTAAAGGGCAAAAAATAAACTAGGACAGGTAGAGGGTAGTTGAGCATGGTAAATGAAATTTAATGTGTCCGTGAAGAGCATTGCTCTCGAACAAAATCGCATATTCCGAAAAGTTATCGTGTCTCAAATTAATCATATTTGAACAAGTAACATACAAAAGTTATTTCATGTTTTTATGATTATTCTTTTTAATTACATATCAATCTTTAATTGGATTGAGACATCATTCAGACACCTAAAATGAGACAAGTGATAATCATCCATTGCTCTCATCCAATTTGGAATGGAGACACTCCTCAACTCCTCATTTCTGGCTCGATTTCTTGTATTGATCTAATGAGAAGATATTACTTAATTAAAAAGAAAAATTATAAAACTACAAAATAATATTTTGATAATACTCTGAAATAGGGACATGAGAATATAGTGATTTTGAGATACAGTACCTTTGCTCATTTGGTATACCAAATACTGTTAAGAACTAAATATAGCACAGTGTACTATATGTTTATGTTGCATATATGGTGTAGATACATAAGGCAACAAGCAATAAAATTATATAAAGAATTGTGTTCTATATAAAACCTAAAAAAAGAGATGTTGTGAGCTATCCCTTTGAATTTTGTTAGATATTTTAAAAATGACAGATTAAGATAAATTTATATATGGTAAGAGAGAAAATTGCCATTTGATTATTTGATCAAGATTAGTTACTCTTAGTTGCACCATATCTTATCCTTTAATATTGTTTGTAAAAGTAAGAAAAACAAAAGGTGTAAGTACACATGCTTAGTTGTTTACTATATGCCATAATATGCAATTGGAAGTTGGAACAGTTTCCTTAAAAGGTATTTCACTATGTCACTTCCTATGATAAATTGGAATGAGGATCCTCCATCTCAAAAACTTCTCGTCCTCATGTTTCAAGCCAATAATATCCCACCAAATGACATAAAAATGTTAATTTATATTTTTCTTAATTTTCTTTTCAATTATGTGTCAATTTTCTATTAGATTGGAACATAATGAGACACAAAAAAGTAGGACAGTTGATCCCCATTCGATAAATTTTGTCATTGAGTTGAACAAAAAAAACATCAGAAACAACAACAATAGACCCAAAATAATATAGAAACCCAAAGACCACAAAATGAAGCATAAGCTACTTACAAATCCAAAATGAAACAACAACCCATAGCCCAAACTTCCTTAGCAAAACAAATCAGGAATTCTCAAACAATATATAATATCTATACATTGTCGTGTCAAACTTTATATAAAATTATTATATTATTCATCATTCATTTGTATTACTTATATTTAAAACTCAATAATAATAAAATGAATAATGAATAATATATTAACAGTATAAAATTATCTTATATTATAAATCCATACATTTTTCTCTCCTTCTCAAATGAGATACTGACCCTAATATTCCATAACAGAAAATACACGAAACAAGTCAAAATGGACACTATGTATATAATCTTTACCACTAGTTTTTTTTGTTGAGAAATTTATCTTTACTTTGACTTAACAAGTTTTTTTGGATTTTTTAGCATAAAAAATTGAAAAGCTATAACAAAAATGTTTCTTTTACAACATGGGCTTTGTATAGGCCCACTACTGAATGACCCAATGAAGCTACTTACATATTTAAATGGTTCGGGTCAACCCGACCCGGTTACCAACCATGACCCACAAACACAACGGATCCACACGGTTCAGCTTCTCCTATTCTATCATGTTCTGTGTTTCATTTGACGAGTCGAAGAAGAAAAAAATAGCTCCTTTTTTTATTCGATAAATAAAAAACAAAAATGGGTTTTTTTGTGGGTAGAAATATATGGTTATAGATGATGGAGAATTGCATCATCTTCAGCTTTGAATGTTTTTTTTCCACCAATTTCTGATCCTTATTCTCAAAGGTACTCTTTTAAGAAGATCCCCTTTGATTTTCATTCTGTCTCTCTCTTTTTTCTAACCATCAATTTTTATTTATTTTTAAAAATATAATAATTTAGACGAATATTGTGTCATAATAAAAGATATACAGTTTTCATTTTATTCAAGATTCATGGAGATCCTTGGGTTTGTAGGGTTATATATTATTGTAGGGTTATATTATTTTATATAAAAAAAATACAAAATTTCTAGCTGGGTATTTTTTTGTTTAGGATTTGTGTAAAAAAAAATTGCAGTGGGTGTGTGAAAATTGTATGATCTGATTTATAAATTTAGGGTTTTTGATAGTAGGATTTGGTTCATGTTATGAAGATGTTGTCTATGAGGTTGTTTTGTTGAATTGTGTCATGGAATGCAAACATAAATTGAACCAAGTAGAAGCAATAAAATTCATCATTATCAATGGGTGATTCTCTTCTCACTGTTCTCTCAATGGAAAATCATCATCACCGTTCAACACTTTTGTCAATGGATTCAAGTGCATCTTCTCATGAGGAACTTGATTTGGAGATGAATACACAGATCATACTTTCGGGTCCACCGGATATCAATTTGCCCCTTTCCGCCGAACGCAGCCCACCGCCTCAGCCATGGAATCCTGATCCATGTGATATATTAGATGTTGGTCTTGGTACTCAGGGATATGGGACTGAAACCTTTCTCAACCTTCCGAAACCTGGTAAGAAATGCACGAAGCGAGTTGATAGCATATGGGGAGCGTGGTTTTTCTTCCAATTTTACTTTAAGCCCGTGTTGCATCACAAGTCCAAGTCGAAGGTTATCAAGGATATTAATGGTGTTTCCGGGTTTGATAAATCTGACCTTAAGCTTGATGTTTTCA
The DNA here is from genome assembly GCF_001865875.1 of Lupinus angustifolius. Lineage (NCBI taxonomy): Eukaryota > Viridiplantae > Streptophyta > Magnoliopsida > Fabales > Fabaceae > Lupinus > Lupinus angustifolius. The sequence goes on along the minus strand of NC_032013.1, from coordinate 26,057,059 downwards.
TGGTTCAGCACGACATGGAAAACATGTATATGTGGGTTTTCAAGGACAGGCCTGAAAACGCGTTGGGGAAGATGCAGCTGAGGAGTTACATGAATGGGCACTCTCGCCAAGGGGAGCGCCCCTTTCCGTTCAGCCCTGAGAAGGGCTTTGTTCGATCCCACAGGATGCAAAGGAAGCATTATAGAGGACTTTCAAACCCTCAATGTGTGCATGGCATTGAGGTGGTTTCATCACCCAATTTGATGGGTATCGATAAGGACGAACAGAAGAGGTGGATGGAACTCACTGGCCGAGATTTGAACTTCAAGATCCCTCCTGAAGCTAGTGATTTTAGTTCATGGAGAAACCTTCCGAACACTGATTTTGAGCTGGACCGACTGCCTCATCCAATTAAGTCTGTTCCTAATCCTCAGCCTCCTAAAAAACTGCTTAATGGGTCCGGGCTGAATCTGTCAACGCTTCCAGCTAACCATAGTAACGGTGACACCATTGATCTTTCTCCTGTCAGCAGCAAGAAGAGGAAGGACTTTTTCTTTTATGGTGGGAATGATGAAGAATGTTACTTGGCTGTTAATCCTCCTTCTGGTCGGATTCCAGAGATAGAAATGAACCTCACCGAGCCACACTGGTTGAATGACTTTGGCGGCATGATGAAGAATGTTAGTGGACCCGTCACAGCTGCAAAAACTATCTATGAGGATGAACTAGGTTACTTGATTATTATCAGTCTTCCATGTGTGGATCTTCCAAGCGTGAAAGTCTCTTGGAGGAACACTCTCACTCATGGTATCATAAAAGTTTCTTGTGTGAGCACATCTGGGAAACCATTTATCAAGAGACATGACAGGACATTCAAGCTTACCGATCCCTCACCAGAGCACTGTCCTCCCGGTGAATTTGTTCGTGAAATCCCTCTTTCAACTCGAATTCCTGAAGATGCAAATATAGAAGCATACTATGATGGACCAGGATCTGTGCTCGAGATCATGGTTCCAAAACTTCGCGAGGGATCTGAAGAGCACGAAGTTCGTGTCTGTCTTCGCCCACACCTTGGAGGGAATGATCTTAATGTTGACTTGAGTTAGGCACACATTCAGTTATTGGTGTTACAGGCATGGACCATAAATCATTGTTTTTACTAACTTTGTACCTGTGAAATTTATAATGCAGAAGTGCTTCTCACAATCATCTCAGTTTTTTTTCCCATACTAATTGTGATGTTTTTTGGGTTCATGCAGCATCTATTAGCTTTTGATTGTAATCATTTATCTTTGAACATTAATTCCTAATCAAATATGAAATCAATAGATTTTACCCTTTGGATTTACTTGACTACTATTTAATGAATATCATCCCTTCCTTTGCTTCCTGAGTTTTGGATTTACTTGATTGATATTCAACGAAGAGCATCTCGGTTTTTCGAGTTAATGATGGAGAGTTCTAGATGAAGATTAAGCACTTGCCATGTTAAGTATTTGAAGTTATGTATATAATGTGTTATCACATTTCAACAATTTTGTTATTGTGATCCTTGCTTATACTAGAATCTGTTGTGTCCATGAGAGGGTCCAATTAAACTGCACCTTTACATTAGCACATGTATCACCTTGCAAATTCAGTTTGGTGAGAGTGTAATGCTACAAAGTATGAGTTATTTGAGATTTGTATTTATTTTTAATAACATATTCCAGTGTTTAACTTTCTCATATAGCAAACTGTTTTTTCCCCCTTCATTTGTTTGCATTAGAAGGCTTTTCCTTTCAGTCTATGTTGCCTCCATAGCTTTTCTGATGCATGGGCATATAGCTATTGTTTTGTTTCATTTTCATAAAGGAGGTTCAAGATATATATCATGCAGGATATGGAATAATAAACATGTTTGAAGCAACAAAAAAATGATATGTCAAGGCAAATGAAATTTAAGATGGAGATAGAAAACTGAGTTTACCATTGTAACGGGAACACATTTTCTGTTCCATAATGAGTGACACCCCATATGCTATAAACTATGATTGGTCAAAAAAAATACTTTAAAAATAAATTTCAACTTAGATATATTATTTTCAATCAATCATAAGGTCGCATTCATTGTGGGATAGCAGATGTGCACCTCATTGTACCCAAAAAAGGACTAGGCAGAGAATTGAAGGTGTTGTTGGATAAACAATATTAAATGAATTTCTATCAAATGGTTTGTTAGAAAAGCATAACATTGCAGTGTGTCAAGACATAAGATGAAAGTTTTAGTTTCTTGTTCCTCGTTCCCTGTTTTTGAACCAGGAGATGTGGTATTCTCTGTTCCTGATTTATGGATCTGAAAGTGAAACATTCATTTACTTTAAGAATGATGCCCTGCCTTTATTAGTTAGTTTGTTTATACTTTAATCTGTAGGTCATGTTCTTATTGTATCAATACTCATACATAACTGTTTCTGTTTTTTGTGTGCTTTCTTCCAGGCTTTCCATATAATGCGCTTTTAATCAAAGGAACTCTTGGGTGATTTTGAAGTATGTGCTGAAGTGTTGTTTATTGGAATTAAGTTCAACTTTGTTTCTTTGATTTCTATGATTGTGATGCTTTAAGAATCTCTATTAATTCTTTATCTCATGAATCTTGATGCATTCATTTGTTGATACGAAAATTCTGAGTCCCCATTTTCTATTTCTCACATTTATCTTAACACCATCGTATATATCTTTCCACAATAGCTTTCTAAGCATCTTCTACAATTGTTCTACATATCAATGAAGACTTTTGTGAATAATGAATGATTCATTATTCTCCAAATCAACGAAAACTTGTGAAGGATTCATTGACCGCGAAATTCTAGACCAAGAAGGTTGCATTATATGTTGGAATACATCATTGATACCCACACTCTAAATGTTCATTATTAGTAGCTTTAGACTAAGCATCGAGCATAACATCTTAAGCGCATGTTGGTTTGCAATAAGCAGAGAAGTGTCATCTCTGAAATTTTTTGTGGAATATTAATTCCATCTTTCAATAATCTACAGAATTCAATTTTATCAAAATATTATCAGAAAAACAAATGGTACAATTAAAACAAAACCAGTTTCATGAAATTATGCAATGGTTATCCAAAAATTCAGGACATGGCTTTGTAAAACCTTCCTACACCACACAACATTGGCAAAGTTGTGTTAAGCGGCTCTCAACCAACACTGGCTCACACAAAAAGAAAATACTCATCTCATTCTTACCCCAAATGCGTAGATGATTGGGTAAAAATCAATTAGAAAAAAAATGTAAGGCAAAAAGTATTACTTAAATAAAGCAACTTACTTAAACAGAAAGAAAAGTCAAATAGTTGTCTTAATCCAAAAATAAATCCAGGCAATAAAATTCAACAATAAATAATAGAGATCATGTAGAAAGGAACTGCACTTAGTCCACTTCCTCAATCTTGGGTCCTGCACCGCTTCCACCTGAAGGAGCATCAGCATAATCAGCACCACCAACATCTGGGCCAGCACCACCCTGGTACATCTTGGCGATGATTGGGTTGCAGAGGCTTTCGAGTTCCTTCATTTTGTCCTCAAACTCATCTGCTTCTCCGAGCTGGTTGCTGTCTAGCCACTGAATAGCTTGATCGATGGCATCCTCGATCTTCTTCTTGTCATCTGCAGCAAGTTTCTCAGCAATCTTGTCATCCTTGATGGTGTTCCTCATGTTGTATGCATAGTTTTCCAATGCATTCTTGGCCTCAACCTTCTTCTTGTGCTCCTCATCCTCAGACTTGTACTTCTCAGCCTCTTGCACCATCTTTTCGATATCTTCCTTTGAAAGTCTACCCTTGTCATTGGTGATGGTGATCTTGTTCTTCTGGCCAGTGGTTTTGTCTTCAGCAGAGACATTCAAGATACCGTTGGCATCAATGTCAAAGCACACAGTAATCTGTGGAACACCCCTGGGAGCAGGAGGAATGCCGGAGAGTTCAAATTTGCCCAACAAGTTGTTGTCCCTGGTCCTTGTTCTCTCTCCTTCAAAGACCTGGATCAACACACCGGGCTGGTTGTCAGAATATGTTGAGAACACTTGTTCTTTCTTTGTTGGAATGGTGGTATTCCTGGGGATCAGGACAGTCATCACACCACCGGCAGTCTCGAGACCGAGGGATAGAGGGGTGACATCAAGAAGTAGAAGGTCCTGAACCTTCTCGTTACCCTCACCACTCAAGATTGCAGCCTGAACTGCAGCACCATATGCAACAGCCTCATCGGGATTGATGCTCTTGCATAGCTCCTTTCCATTGAATAAATCCTGGAGAAGTTGTTGAACCTTGGGAATTCTGGTGGAACCACCAACAAGGACAACGTCATCAACGCTTCTTTTGTCCATCTTAGCATCCCTCAGACACTTCTCAACTGGCTCCATACACTTCCTAAAGAGATCCATGTTGAGCTCCTCAAATCTAGCACGAGTGATGGTGGTGTAGAAATCAACACCCTCGTAAAGGGAGTCGATTTCAATGGTGGTCTGGGCAGTAGATGACAAAGTCCTCTTTGCTCTCTCACAAGCAGTCCTCAACCTCCTAAGAGCCCTGGGGTTGCCGGAGATGTCTTTCTTGTTCTTCCTCTTAAACTCTTGCACAAAGTGGTTCACCATTCTGTTGTCAAAATCTTCACCTCCAAGATGCGTGTCTCCAGCTGTAGCCTTCACCTCAAAGATACCCTCCTCAATAGTAAGAAGAGAGACATCAAAGGTACCACCACCAAGATCGAAAATCAAGACATTCTTCTCACCAACACTTGTTGCCTTCTTGTCGAGACCATAGGCGATTGCAGCGGCAGTAGGCTCATTGATAATACGCATGACATTAAGACCAGCAATGACACCAGCATCCTTGGTAGCTTGACGCTGAGAATCATTAAAGTAAGCAGGGACAGTGACAACGGCATTCTTCACAGCAGAGCCGAGGAAAGCCTCAGCAATCTCACGCATCTTCATGAGGACCATAGATGAGATTTCCTCAGCAGCAAATTGCTTGTCTTCACCCTTGTAGTTGACTTGAATCAATGGTTTCTCAGCGGGACCAGAAATGACCTTAAAAGGCCACAATTTAATGTCACTCTGAACTGAGGCATCACTGTATCTACGTCCAATCAACCTCTTGGCATCTGAAAAGAGAGCATATAACATAAATAAGCCATTTCATAAAGCATATCATAAACAGACAACTCAGTTTATCATGATAATATTTGAGTCACTTTTTTACATGTGGGTTAGTTTGTTAAACAGAGATAGTTAAGATCAGTTGCTAGATTATTTTGTCTGCTATCATATTAGGTTTTTGGTATATGCAAGCCAACATTAATGCAACCATCGATTGATTTTCGAACATAACATCAAAGCATATCAATGATACAAATTACAAAAGGGTTAAGTATGTTTTAGAATGGCGTATCCTAAACAATTAATATTTGTCAAAGTTCCTACAATACAGTGGATTTACAAACACAGTCTCTTCTGTATGCTATAAGAAATTGTGCATGTACGTTATTCATGACTTATATTCAACAAAATAATGATAATTGAAATCACTCCTACAGTTTTTTCTAGAATGTTCTAAGTATGTTATACATAAATTATATTCAACAAAACAATGATAATTGAAATCACTACTACAGTTTTTTCAAGAATGTTCTAAACACGTTATACATATCTTATATTCAACAAAATAATAACAACTGAAATCAGCTTTACAGTTTTTCTAGAACGTTCTAAGACTTACTATGCTATCACAATATCAAATCAAAATCATAAAAACAATTATACTAAACAAAGAGAAACACAAGGCAAATCTCATATAGTGAAGATAAATTAAAAGAAAAACAGATCTAGTGAACTCACCGAAGACGGTGTTGATAGGATTCATAGCGACTTGGTTCTTAGCAGCATCACCGATAAGACGTTCAGAATCGGTGAATCCAACGTAAGACGGTGTGGTTCTGTTACCTTGATCATTAGCAATGATCTCAACACGATCATGTTGCCATACACCAACACACGAGTACGTTGTTCCGAGATCGATTCCGATCGCAGGACCTTCTCCTTTTCCAGCCATTAGAATTCGATTCTAGATGCTTCTTCTGTGAATGAAAAATAGAAGAAGAGAATGAAGTTATGAAGATGAACACGGCTATAGCGAAGAGATGAGATTATATAGGTAGGGTTTGAGGGTTTTTCCAGAATGTTCTTTCAGATTTTGAATGCGTATGAGCCGTTGGATTTTGATCTGATTTTGGGTATGAACGCTCATTGGTACCCGCTCACACGGAATTGACCTATTGAGTAGTTGCCGACTCGGAACTCCTATTTGATAACACGTCTGTTGTCTCACAATATTTATCACTCGATGTGCTAGTTATTATGATTGGTTGGTTGAGAAAATGTATTTAAATTAAAATTTTAATAATTAATTATTTTTCTGACTAATGACAAACAATGGCACATGAAGTGATATATTGTTTGAGAAAGCAAATATCTACTATTTTGTGATATTTTTTTGTACCAAATTAGTATATTTTGTTTTATAGGATAACTTAATGTATTTATGTAAAGTTTTGTAGGTGGAATATGTATTATTAGTGTAATATTTTATATATATTCATTATATTATTTATTATTCTATATTATTTTTTTTCCTGGAAAATCAATGATAATATAATGATTGATAATCAAATAACAATATATAAAAGTTTTACATTATACATATTTTTTGATGTAATTATATTAAGTTATATAAAGTAATAAATGATATAAAGTAAATTCTACTAAATTAGGAAATGATATAAAGTGAATTAATAAATAGCTTTTCCTTTAAAAAAATAAGAGAGGAAGGTTATGTTAGGTTAGTTATTTATTAGCAAAATAATATATCATGCTACTAAGTTCTTCTATAAATCTATCAACTAAAAAGAAAGTAACATATGGTATAAAGTAATATATTATTTATTAATAATTAATTTACAATTGGTATATATCACGTATGAGGATTTAAAAAATGACTTAGGAGAAGAATATATGATTAATTTATTCCTTAATGTGTAAAGTGTAAACCAAAAAAGCTGCTTCATGCCAACCCCTTATGTGTCTTTTCAAGGGCACGTGGTTAATCCAATCTACGAAATTGGGCCTAATGGATATACATATCTACATGATTTTGCCAAGAAAAAAAAACTACACAGTTATTTTTTGGGCACTGCATTTTTTTTAATTTGAAGCCCGTTAATTAAACAATACAATATGCTTACCTCTATTTTTTATCCACTTTCCTACTCTTTCACAAAAAGCCCAAGACTCTTCTCTCTCACTATTAGGGATGATAATAAAAATCGAACCCATAGATACCTGCCCGAACCAAACCTGAAATTAATGAGAAAAATCTGATGTGATTGGGTTAGGGTTTTACCCAGGTTTAAATTTCGTGTTCGGGTTCAGGTTTGGTATAGCAAAGACCATAACCTGAATCAGCCCCGAAGTAAGGTAATTCAATTTAAAATTGAAATTTCTATCATTTGCCAATTATTTTTAATTTCTAATTTTACTTTACATACTATTGGATCTTCAAACATAAAAGAAATGAAATAATACAAGAGAAAATATAAATGTTGGAGAAAAATTACACGAAAATAATATCACATTTTCCTTAATAGTTTATCATTTTTGGGGTTTTTTCGGGTTCGAAGATGATATTTTTATTTTTAACCCCATTGAATTTAGGTTCGGGTTCGGCTTTTAAATTTCGAGTTCAAATTTGAATATATGCAAACCCGACCCCGACCCACCCCATTGTCATTCTTGCTCACTATTTTTCTTCCTCAAACCCAAACTCCATTCTTACAAATAATTACACATATAAAGTAAGAGACAAATATTACACGGAATAAATATGCCAACAAATATTTGCAGATTATTAGTTGGCCCATATGAATTTGTAACTCATTTTTTTATCATTTTTTATAACCCGTAGTCTTTTTATATCACATTCACGATATTTTAATACTAGTTTATATTATTTTATTTTTTCAGGAATAAAAATGGTACATATGAAAAAATTTCAGGACCAAAATGTGTATATACTTTTTATTTTACTATAGTATTAGATGTCATGTTAGATGGAAGATTTATAATAATATGGTGACTCTCCTCCTATTTCTATGGTGAAATTAAGTTATTTTATTCTAATAATTTGGAATGTGTTTGATTTGTTAAAAAATAAAGGACAACACAACATAATATAATTTGCTCTTGTTTAATTTCTAAAGTGACTTCAGTGTCCCAAAATTTGGTTTAAAAATACAACAAGAACTCCATTTCCTCCATTAAAATATGAGACATAACGTACACAAACTCCATCAATGTACCCCAAAAAAAACTCCACCTCCTCCAATAAATTATGAGACATAACACAAAGTCTATTTCCTCCAATAAAATATGAGACAAAACTTTGTCCATCACACTCAAATATAAAAAAATTTGGAATGTATAGGGTTATATATGGTAAAACGGGCATGTCCACCTACCCCGCATTTCTTTGCGGGCAGGGCATACATTTATTGTCCATTTGCTTGTTTTGCTTAGCCCGTTTTGTCCGTTAAGTTTACGGGCATTTTCGTTGGGCATGCGGGCGACCCATAAATACAATTTAAGAAAAATATAAAAAATTTCAAATAAATTATGATGTAATATGATTTTTATTCCCTAAAAAAATTGTAATCTAATGTAATTTGTTAAACTTCATATAACATATCAAAAAAATTGTTAATTTTTTATCTACAACTACTTTATTTAATTTATTATATAAATTTTTTATTTTTTATAATTATTAAACAATGTCCGCAGTCACCAGTTAGCCCGTTTGAAAACAGGCAAGACATTGAATTTTGTCCATTAAGCCAATGCGGACATGGTCGCACCCGCTTAAATTTTCCTGGACATTTGCGAATGCGGACATTTGCGGGCCCGTTTTTCCATCTCTATATAGGGTGCACATCTATGTACCACAATCAGAGTCACTTTATGTGTCATGAGATTATAATTGATTGAAAAATGTATTTAAATTAAAATTTAATTATTAAGTAATTTTCTTAAGTTTTTATAACACATTAAGTGATACAAATTATGGGAGAAAAGATGAACTCTAGAATATACCACTATCACATTGATCCATTATATTACCACTGCCACCATATACCACTCACTGCCACCACCTACAGCCGTTGCCGCCATAAGCGCCGCCACCATCACACCATTCTCAATTCAAATAATGTGCATCAACTCAATTGCCACAGCTGCTACCACTTCCACAACTACTTATCTTTATCATCGTGTTAAAACTATCATATCTAAAGGATATGATGATATATATAATTTACAATTTATAATGTCCTTATGGTATGCATCTACCATCAACCAACATAGGAAACAAAGAAAAAAATTCTGCTACTCATGTTCATCAAGGAGCATAAAACACATCCTTGTAATAATTGATTGTTTCTACAAAATGGTGGTTAAGCGTCAGTATTGCTTCACGTTCAGATTTCAAGACTGGGAGACGAAGATTCGCTCACTAGCAAGAGGAGGTATTAGAGTATATCATCGTATTCAACACAATTATTTCAAGCTTGGAATGCTTGATACATTCCAGCTTGCGGGGGAATGTTAAAATAATTGAGTTTTTGTTAGTCGATTAGTTAATTTGATTAGGGTAGTTAGTGTTTTCTTTAGATGATTCAATGTAACTTTGGAATTCAATTCAATTCAGTAACATTTTTTCATTCTTTCTTGTTTATCAAAAATCTCTCTTATCCATGCCTACTACCATTTTAACACACAAAGTAACACCGTATATACTAAGCCAAGTGAAAATAATATTCTTGTAGTTATATTGCAGAGTAAATAAGATGCCATGCATCACGAAAGTCAAGTTAGTTGCTTACGGTCTAAGCTAAGGTGTGCAAAAAAATTGTAAAATGTATGAATATATAATAAAGTATATGAGTTTTTTATATTGTAATTATATATCATTCACTGATCATAATTAATATTTATTCATTATTAACTCATAAATATATATGGACGAGCAATATATTCAAGTAAATTGATCATGCAAAAATATTTCATATTTAGAAAAAGATTAATAAAAAAGAATTCAGCTTTCATAGATAGCTATATTTACATAAGCAAAATGTGCATTAGGTGGGTAAATCACATTTTAGACTGGCCTTTGATCATGTAGATCAATATTTTATGAAAATTAATTTATTGTCATTTTTCTTCTATATTTTTTAGAATATTTCATGGCAAAACGAATTGATTTTTTTTATAGTCCTCTAATTGTTGTGTTGAATTGGTATAATATCCAGTTTGCTTGTTATTAAGTATCCAGTACAATTTTTATATCTACGAGTTTAATAAAAAAAAATCGTTTTTAATATCACAAAATAGTATAAGTAAGAAAATTAACATGATTGCCCCTCCTATAATCCACAAAATTCGTTATCATATTGCATTCATAATTATATTTAAATTAGTTTATAAATAATTTAACAACAGTAGTGAATATGCTCTAATTTAAACAAGACAATAACAACCGTTTTAAAAGAACATAGTAGAAATATTGATTTTTTTTATGTAATGCACTTAGAGTACTACGTGCTTGTTTTGGTAAGTGTATCTCATCACTTTATAAGCAATAAATTAATCTTTTTTAGTACACGACTATTTGATCACTTATATGAATAAAAAATTTGACTATTTGATCATCATAAAAATTTAATGAGATTTTATACCACTAGACCAATATCTTATTGATTTACTAACTATAGATGACAAGCAAAAATGTATATAAGATTATTAGGGTTTAGGATAATTACCACGTGATGAAAACCACTATAAGTTGATAAAATAATTATCACACTAAATTTAACTGTTAACTTTAAACACAAAAACAGTGTAAGGGGATTGATTAGTGGGTTGGTGAATGGATTCGGTGCCTCTCATCAACCTTGCTTCAACCTATGAAGTTCTAAGCACGTTTTAATCAATTATCCATGGATTTAGTTTAGTTTTTTTAGTTTTTTTAAGTAAGCTTAGTTAAATTTTAATGAAGTAGTAGCTTTTAAAAATATTATAAAGCGACTTACGTCAGTAATTGTTTAAATTAACGATAAATGTACACTAAATTAAATATATATCTATTTATACCGTCAATACCAATTTATATATACACATATAATGTTTAATTGGTAGTTACCTTTATACTAAACTTGTGGCACATGAGTAAATATATCTTGTTTTTTTTTTTAATTTAGTTGCCATATTTTAGAAACTTTAGCTGCTTTATTGAATTAAACATTCAATATTTTAAAAATTCATTGATATACTATTAGGGTTATAATTAGGATTTAATTGGTCATTAATATACTAAAAAATTATGTTATCATATGATTATTATTAATTTTATGGAGTCTGTATCCGACCCACATGAAGTCTATATCATCAATTTTATATTCATATTTTTAGTTATTTTTTTCATTTTTCTTATATTTTTGCAGATCATCTTGCTAAATGTTTTTCATCATTCTCTAATACTCATCTTTTTTTTTTGTTATCGAGTTTTCCAAAGGTGCATAACTCCTATCTGATAAACCCTTTTATTATATATTTTTTTGATCAACCCTTTTATTATATTATGTTTTCCTTTTCTGTTCATATCTTTCATGGATTGCATTTTATATAAATAACTTTTTTATTGAGTTTGTATTTATATCATTTACGATTTATGTTTTGATTTGTGGTGTATTGGTGGTCAGCTTTATTATTTTTTAAATATTGATCCATTTTTAATGAATTACTTATTGTCTATTATATGTATGAATTTGAACCCCTGAACAAATTAAGAGGTCTGAACTCATTATAGTGCTATCTTTTTTTTTATAAACATTTTAATGTTATTAATAGTACGATTAACTTTTGCTTTAATTAATTCTTATTTTGGACAATTGTGATGCTGATTCAGAGCACAACTAACTTATACATCTGCTCTATAATTTTATTTTTAAATCTTATGCCTTATTCTTTTCTTGTTTATATCTAAACAATTTTTCATGTAAATAATTTTCTAGGTAGACTCACTTTCATAGCCATAAGTCTATTATGACATTTTTTGTCCCTTCTTTGCACCAAGAACTTTACTAACAGAACCAAGATCCTAAGCTAAACTAGTGAGAAATAAAAAGTATCAACTTGTTAACTTCAACAATTAAAATCTAATGATAATATACGTATATATTGTTTAAGAAAGTTATTAAGACATTTTGTATTGAAAAATAATAACTTTAATAATTGGAGAAATACTAGATTTGGATTCTAAGATTGAGTTATTTTATAGTTTTTAAATAGATACTTATTAAAACAACACATGTTTAAATGACACATTTTTTAGTCAAAAGAGCTTAATATCTATACACTGTTAATATAAAAATTTACACACTTATTATATTATCTATTTGGATTACTATTTTTTAAAAAGTCAGTAATAATTAAACATGAATGTGGTAGATGTTATAATAATAATGTATAAAGTGTGAATGAATAATTTTTTTCTCTTATTCAAAAGCTTCATCTAAATGCAAATGAACCTGGCCTACGGGATGAATCATATTCATGGATTGGAAAATTGATTTGGTATCTTATTTTAAAGGGTTTTTTTATCAAATCATTCTAATTATTCAATAGTTGCTTTAGCATGTTTGATAACATATTGTGTCTTGTTATGAAATTGAATTGTCTTTTATTTAATGTGTTAATAAAATTGTAAAGCCACAAACTCATAATAATAATAATAAGGGGTATTATGTCTTTTGGAAGTTATCTTTCTAAAAGCAAGTAACTTTTGTCTTTGGGATGATTATAATTGTCAATAATTCAATTCATGGATAATATTATAAATAATTTTTGCATCCACCAACAACTAACATCTATATTATAGAATTCCTTTGTTATCTCAAGTATTTAAGTTAGTTTGTCAAATACCATGGATACAATTAACTAATTAATTATATGAGTACAAGTTTAAGTTACACATGATCAACTAGCTTCAGAACCATAGACATATAGCACAGAATTATGCTCACACTCCTCATATACCAACATTATGTAAGTGATATATGACGAGGAAACCCAAGAGAGGAAATGCAATTGATGCACTCTTTTATTTTGTGTGGATTACATGTATTAAACAGTGTCTTATTCTCTATCCCAAACTAATTATACATTGACACATGAATAAAAGAAATTTTTTAAAAGTAAAAAGTAATAAAATGTAATACTCTGATTGACTTAGTACATAAAATGAGACATTATTCAAACAAGTGATATGTGTCCCTCTCCTTTTATCAACTCCCTTAGCTTTCACTTGCATAATACAATTATACAAAGCATCTTAGTACTCAATAATTTAATCCAGTCCTAATAAGTCACTACTATATCTCTCATTTATTTATTTTATTTGTTATACACATGTTTTAACAAATAAATAAAAAATCGATGTACCAACATCACTTATTGTACAACAATTGATCTAAAATTCTAATATTTTATCCAAAAACAAATATTTCTTACGTACAATATTCTCATCATGGAGCACTCTCATACTGGGATATGTCCTTATATTCTTTCTTTCTTCTAGTATGTCTATAACTTGACCTAGGCACCTTTCGCCGGAGCGGCAAGTGAGCTTTCGACATCGTTGTCGCCGGAATATTCATGCCGCTCCTTTTCGCAGGGGGAGTTACCTACTCACCTTCCTCCTCGAAAAAGCTATCCACTTTTGTTTATGAAACATTAATTAGTTTCTACCAAATAATCAAAACTAAACATGGCATAGGTGTGGCTTTTGTTGCCTTGAATCTGATCCTAGTTATACCCATGCATGATGAATTGGGTTGCAAGCCAGTGTTGCCATGAACATGAAGCCCTAGATGAAGCCTACATATTCATAACCCTAACCCTAGAAGGTGTAATATTAATTATTAGGGTTTTCACAAACCTCATAGGGATACACTCAATCTTTGAAAACTTTGTTTCTTCCTTTGTATTTTGCATCAAAGGTATCAAAACTTGTGTTGCTAAGTTGCATGGCGTGGATGAATGGGGAATTTTGTTGCAGATTATATATCAAATGCATGTGCTTGGAATTTTTTGGAGACTTTTATTGTAGCTATGATGAACATGATCCATGTGAGGGAATTTTGGCACTTGGGATATTGGTGAACACAAAAGGGTTGGTGTAGCTTATTGTTCTTAACAAAAAGGGAAAATATACAGATATGAACATTCATATTCTTTTCTTGAAAGTTGAAAGCAATTCTTTTAATGGATATAAAATTGAAGGTTGAGAGCAATCATCTAGAATGGGTATCATTACATTGGTAAAAAAAACTCAAAATGATGCTTAAGAAAATAAAAGAAAAAGAAAAACTATACCTAATTATAATATTCCTATGATTGATATAAGAAAATAGTCTGCTAATTTGTAAGTTTAATATGCTCTTAATAGAATTTCTAAAAAGTCCGATATTCCTTTTAAAACTATCCAGCATAAGCTTTTCTACTTTCGTCTTATTTTCAGTCTAATAATTTTCATATCATTGTATGTTGATTATGATGCATGATATTTTCTTTCCCATTATATGCAATCTAGTTTTCAACCTATCTATTTTGATTGATATAGTTGTGTCTCTTTTCTTTGTATGCACCCACATTTCTCATTTGATTCTTTAAAGAGTATTCTAAGGATATTCATTAGCATTCTCCTCAAATAAACCAAGTTTGAAATTCATTTATTTAACTAGCTTTAATTGAATCCAAGTTTTATGCAGTAATTTTTGTCTTTTACATAAACTTTCAACATAACTAGTTGTTTGTAAATTTATGTATATCTACTATTTTCATGTTATCACCACAACATATCCGAATTCTGTATTTCTATGAGGTAGATTAGATTTTTAATAAATTTGAGTTCATTCTTAATTGTTTTATATTTCACTTTCTTAAATTCACATTTGTTATGGGTGAGACTCCACCCTCAACCTCTTACACCCTACCATCTAACCACCTTGTAACTTCGTTTTTTTATTGATGGTGGAACTCAAACCCACAACCTCCTGCACTCCATTCCTTACGACCACCCTCTTCAGCATCAGACCACCTTATGACTCCCAGTATAATATAATATTTTAATTTCACGTTTCTGAATGATTGGAGTGGAAGACAGAATCCCTTCAATGAAGTGAAAGGCAATTAGTCCCATTTAATTTCCATGTAATATAATCAGTATCTCACTTTATTCTTATGCTTTATTTAAAATATTGGGAATCTCACTTTGGTTTAGAATCTCATAAGAAGCATTTGTTCCTACATTACAACTCAGTGAACTAGTCATGCATAGTGGCCAAACTCATGCCTAATAATATTATTCTATATGTTAAAGTGTTAGGATTAACTAAAATTGAATATTTTTGAAAAATGAAAAGATACACAGAATAAACAAGTATAGATCATTATTAAAAAAATATTGTCATCATCTATGTGTTAATTGTAATATATATTTTTTGGTCCAAGGGTATATCCATCACATTTTGGGAATTGTAATATATTCTAAAAAAAAAACCAAAAAATTCCTTAAAAATTAATATATTTTAATTGAATCGAAGTTTATTTTTTTTAGCTTTTTTATTCATATGGTAATATGTCATTTTCTTGAGATAGTGAATAGTGGATGAGACACGATTGAAAACATTGAATCTTTATCATGTTTGAGATTCTCTTCATGTTTTGGTCCATTTATGTCGGTGTGTGAACTCACTTTGAAAATGTGCATGCAACATTTTTAAAACAACCATAGTAGACCTTGCATGATTGGTCTGCATATTATATAAGATTAAACCAAAGTTTAATTCAATTTTATTTTAATTTGGACAATTGTGCATTTTGTGGTGCTGATTCAGAACACAACTAACCTTCTTGGTGGAATTGATCCCACTAACTTGTATGATTGTTTTCTAATTTTATTTTAATTTTTATGGTCTTTGATGTTCTTGTTTATATCTTAACAATTTTTTCAGGTAAATAATTATTCTAGGAAGACTCACTCTCATGACGGAGTCAATCATGATATTTTTTGTCCTTTTGCAACACTTTTTTTTTTTGTTGTTTTTAAATGAATTTTACTGATTATTTTATATTTGTTTACATTTTTCAATAATTTAAGCAACTCAAGCCAAAATTACCTCCAATTATACAACTCTACTTCCGCTCTTAAATGGATCTCACAAACCTACTTTACATTTATATTTCTCTCTTATAACAATTTTCTTCAATTTTTTAATGTTGACTCATAACTTGAAGAACAATGCTTATTTAGCTTACCGTTGTGAAATAAGAACAAGAACGACTCTTCTCCAATGATAAACTTGGACGAAAAACGTGTTTACTCTCCACTAAAAACTTTACTATAGAGCTAGAACCAATATCCTATGCTAAAACAAGTGACAAATTCAAAGTATCAACTTTCTAATTTCAACATTTAAAATATAACGATAACATACATGTGTTTTTATGATATTGTTTAAGAAAGTTAATAAAATATTTTTTACTAAAAAATGATCAGTTTAATACTTCATAAAATACTATATTTAGATTCCAAAATTCACTTATCTTATATTTCTTAAACAATACCCTAGCCCCTAGGTATTTATTAAAACAACACATGCTTAAATCACATCATGGTTTATCAAAAGCTTCATCTAAATGGAAATAAACCTACCCTCTTAGATGATTTCTATTCATGGATTGAAAATTTGGTTTACTATCATAATTTTGAAAGAGATTTATCTAATCATCATTCTAATATGAGAGTTGCATGTTCGATAATAGATTGTGTATTGTCACGAAATTGAATTATGTATATTTATGAGTTACAAAATTTATAGAGCCATTCAACAAACTCATAATAATAAAAGGGAGAATGCTTTTTTTAAACCATCTTTCTAAAAGCATGTAGCTTTTAGACTAGAGTTGTGAATAATTCAGATAAATTATACTTAATTTTTTGGATATTGATCACTTGTTTCTATTCACATTCCTCTTTGGTGTCCTAATTAAATGAAAATGTAACACTGAATTAAAAAGAAAAACTTTATAAACATAAAATAATATTTTTATATTACTTGTAATAAAATGATTAGTCAGAGAATATACTTGTTTTATGATAGAGGATCCTCATTCTAAATTTTTCATGAACCGCAAGTTACATCTATATTATACAACTTCTAGTTTGTGAAATAATTTTGATACAATCAACTAATTAATTTTGTTAAACAAAATGATATCTTATCATATATCATATGACCAAACAAAGATTAAAAACTAGTATCCCACATACTTATATAATACATATAGCACAGAATTATGCTCACACCCCTCAGATACCAACATTGATGTAAGTGACATTATTTTATTTGGTTCCACTAATGGTAGCTCTTTACCTTTTTGGGTGAGGAACTAATCCTTTTTGAAGTTTGTGACCACTCTTCTTAACAAGTGTTGCTTTTCAAATCTTTAACATTGGGGATCCAATGAGACCTTATACCACTTTACCAACATCTTATTAATATGTAAGTGACGTTACGACTGCAAAAAAGTATTTCTCCAAAATTATTCTTCAAAAAGTATTGGATGGTCTTTGCTCCCTTTGGACTATTTGTTTAGTTTAAATGCAATTGATGCACTCTCATCCTAATCCAAGAGAGAGTGCTTCTCTTATCAACCATATTCTCTCTCACTCCCTTAGCTTGCACTTGCACTTGCACAATACAATTATACAAAGCCCCTTAGTACTCAAATTAGTCCTAAGTCACTCTTTCTTGTGCATCAAGTTATTACCACCCTCTCCTTTTCTTGATAAGAAAAAGTTTCATTGAGTAAGGGAGGAACAAGTATAAGTAATACTTCTCCCTGGCAAGAAAAAATTATGTCAAAAACAACAATTGCTAACACAAGAGCAGATATATGGCGATTTCGTTTAATTTCGGCACTAAGAACAATCTTGGCATGCACCATAGTTGGTTGCACCTCACTCTATTCCCCTGAAAATCTAAGACAATACCTTGAATTCCCAGCTTTTTCTTATGTGACAACAATCCTATTAGTCTCAGATGCAACACTTGGTGACACATTAAGAGGTTGTTGGCATGTCCTAATTGCAACACTCCAGGTTATGATCTTATCATTGCTTAGTCTTCATGTGAAAGGACCTGAGTACTTCGATAACCGAGTGGCAGCGCTGGCAGTGGCGGTTTGTTCGTTCATGGTGGCACTGCCGGAATCAACACACTTGATGACTAAGAGGATTGCATTTGGACAGCTTGTGATTGTTTATGTGAGCACAGTGATACATGGTGCACAAAGAGGAGTGGTCATGCATCCAATTCCTGTGGCATCATCCACAGCACTTGGAGCTATTGCTTCTGTTTTGGCCATGTTGTTACCATATCCTAGACTTGCCTATTATGAGGTAACTTTTGTTTACTTGCAAAACAAGCTAGACATGACATAAAAGTAAATAATTTCTTAAAGCAATTTCCAACAAAATAGGAGCAAATCAGCAATCTTGTCTCCATGTTCATGTTTGCACATAATTCTATTAAAGAGAAAGGAATTTTGCTGAGTATAGGCCAGCAGTGTTGGGTAGGGTGATGAACAATATAGAAAACTGAAAATATCTTCAACACTTGTAGCAAATTTAACATCATTGAGAAGAATCTTAGTATTTTTGGTAATCTATGATTCTTTTCAGAAATCATCAGCGAACTTCCACAATTGTTTTTAACCAACCATAAAACATTATCTTGCAACATTTGTGTGAAGTGATTTATGAAAGCAAGTCATCTACTAACAACAAAATATATTTGCCTCCAAGTGATTGCATACCTGCATATATGCTTAGCATCTATGTCCCAAAAATACATGAGCATATATCCTTAGCATCTAACATTTAACATAGATAGGGGTAGAAATAGGCCAGATTAGGGTTGAAAATGAGTCGAACCAACTTAGTATTTGTTTGAAACTTGACTCATTATTTAGTTCATGAACCAAATGAGCCGAACTTGGGTTGGATGCAGTTTGACTCATTAGGTTCATGAGCTGGCTCGATATACACACACATATATAATATATTTTTATGTTTTCGAACTTAACCGATCAGTTCATGAACTTTAATCGAGCCGAACTCGAGCTAAAAAAATAACTTGTATCGAACTCGAGTCGAGTTTTGAGCTGAACACATTCTTATCGAGCTGAACACATTCTTATCGAGCTGAACTCTAGTTCGACTCGATTCGACTCATTTTCAGCCCTAGGCTAGATCATATGTCGCAAACCGCCTATAACAAGATCAAGCCAAACTTCTTCATAAGCATGTGAGAAATTTAAACAAGCCAGGAGGACTTAAATGTTTTTAAATGGGTAAACAAGTCAGACAAAAACAACTATATATTATATTTGCTCGACTTATTTAAGGTAAAGTTTGTCTAATTGCTACCCCTAAGCATTGAATATAGAGCAAGAATATGATAGGATATGATCTACAATGTAAGTCACAATTGTGAATTTAATTGTGGTTGTAGTCATAGTCGCATTTATTTTATATTAGAATTGTGCAAGCAATGCTAACTCAACCGGAAAAGCTATCACATAGGGTGAGAGATCATGCCTAAACCTTTATAAGCACTAACTTGGTCATATTCCACCTGATGGGGACTTATCTTAACACATCCCATTTGCCACAAATATGGAAACTTGTGGCAAAATAAAATTGCGATAAAATTGTAGAAACTCTCAAAACCGTAATACATCGACAACAATTACGGATGTAGATCACATATTAAATCTATGACAAAGTAAACAAAAGGAACTGATTCATAGATAAAGCTTATTAGCAATGGATTTGCACCACAATCTATTCTTGTACTATTGCCTTAGACAGCTGCCCAAATAATTATACCCTATTCCCCAAATCCATAATGATTCCTAGACAATATTCAAGATTGTAAGAACCCAACATCATAGAATTAGAATATTTATGTTTAGGCTTTTGGAAATTCCTTGCACATGGTCTATTGTAGTAAAAGTGCAAATTGTTGTGAATGTTAAATTCATTCATCCAAAAGTTGACAACAAATAAAGCAATTTTCATTTTCTCTTACTTACAGACAAGACAGTTCTACAGATTATACACTGAGAATGCTGCTGAGAGGTTGAATTGCACTTTGGAGGCCATAACTGCATCAGATAACTCAACTGCTCTTGGTTTCTCTAATCAAGCCAAGTCCCTCTCCATAGTAGGAGCCAAGCTTCGCCGGAGAATCCGAAGCAACCTGGTAAGCTAACAATAACAGATATCTAAACTTCTAAAGCAATGATATCAACAATGAGGCTGCAGATGAGTCTTTTCCTTTGCTTACGAGAAATTGCGTTGATTTCTCCCGATGTTTAATTTAATTACATTCATCACCTATTTTGCGTCCAAAGCAACACTTGAAGATGTCAGTGTAATTACAATTATCATTGCTTTAGAAGAGGTAAATGTAACAGCATTATAAGATCAAAAGAGATAAGTGTATCTTTGGATACAATAGATGTATTTTGACTAATCAAATCTCAAGGGTGATCACTGTGATTTTCCTTTGTTGTGGTACATGATAAGGTAAAATATTTCGTCTTCGATTTTTCAACAAACAGGATGGAATGCAATGGGAAAGGCCTCAAACAAGATTTTGCAATCCCCGAAGCATCGACCTGGAAGAAAAACTGCAAGACTTGGAGACACCAATAAGAGGGATGGACATTGCTCTATCAAGTTGCACTTCTTTTCCGGTCAGCGTCATTGATGAGAAGCTCAGAGGTGTCTTGCTCAACTGCAGAGGAAAATTCAGCCAAAAACTGGACCAGAAAGCTAGGTGCTTTGCTCCTTTTGATGCAAAAACAACTGCAGAGAGCAAGAAAGAAATCTTTAACAGAAACCTTACCATAGCCGATAAAGATCTCCCGACCTCGTTCTTTTTATACTGTGTACAACTTCTCCTGGATGACTTGCTCCTTGCAAAGAAAACTGAACACATTGTTGAAAAAACTCAGAAAACTAGAATGATCAGAGAGTTTGTTACGAGCTTCATGCCCAGCAAGCACAACTTGGTGTTTGCATTCAAGTGCTCGCTTTCGTTAGGCCTTGCTATGTTGTTTGGTTTAACATACAACAAGGAAAATGGATATTGGTCAGGGCTGACAATTGCCATAAGTTTCGTGACTGGACGACAACCAACATTCTCAGCTGCGAATGCGCGAGGGCAAGGAACAGCAATGGGATCGATCTATGGTGTCATCTGTTGCTTCATTTTCAAAAGATTTGGGGATTTAAGGTTCTTATCTCTTCTACCATGGGTGGTTTTCTCTTCTTTTCTAAGGCATAGTAGAATGTATGGACAAGCTGGTGGGATTTCAGCAGTTATAGGAGCCTTATTAATCCTTGGTAGGAAACACTACGGCCCTCCAACCGAGTTTGCAGTTGCACGAATCGCAGAGGCCACAATTGGACTCATTTGCTTCATATTGGTAGAGATTCTTTCACAACCCTCAAGAGCTCCAACTCTAGCAAAATCTGAACTTTCTAAGAGCTTGAGGACACTTCAAGATTGCGTTGGTAGTATTCCGACAACTATACCCAGCCAAAGAGATATACCATCTTCAAGTTCTCAAGCATTGAGAGAAGGACAGCATAGGCTAAAAGCTCGTGTGTGTCGATTAGAAGAGTTTACAGCAGAAGCTAAGTTGGAACCTAATTTTTGGTTCCGGCCATTTCATAGTGGCTGCTACACTAAGATGCTTGAATCTCTATCAACTATGGTAGACCTTTTAATTTTTGTGGCATACTCAATGGAACAGGTCACAAGATTGTCGCAGAAAGACGGAGTATGTCGCGTGGACTTCCAAGATCGAGTGAAGGATAATATAGAGCTTTTCAAGAACAGAATTGGCATCAGACTAAAATGTCTCGAGGCGATAATCAGGATGAAATCCATTCGGAAACTTGTAAATGATTTGAAGATTAAAAATCTTCCTTGTGACGTTGAATCGGGAGAATATGCGAATGCCGAAGCATATACAACATTGAGTGGAAATGATGAGGTTGATGGCATTACAGGGTCTTTCCTCCAACTTCTGGAGGAGTTGGCGAATAAAACTCAATTTAACAAAGATGAGGAGATGCTTAAAGACCAACTCCTACTTCATTATAGTTGCATGGGATTCTGCATCAATAGGTTGATGAGAGAAACTTTAAAGATTGAAAGTGAAGTAAAAGAACTAGTTATATGGGAGAATGGCTCAATTGAAGTAAATTTCAAAGAAATTTATTGTAAGATCAGCACCCTGTGCTCAAGGTAGCATGGCCCTAGTGTCCTACCACTAACCAATATTATATACCATAACCCTTTCTCTTTTAATAGTTTTGATCCATTATCAGTATTATGTAATATAATTTAATATATAGGTATAATATATAGTCAGCGTTTTTCGTAGAATAACTCTCAATGAAAGGAGCCTAACTTAAAGGATAATTGTTATATTATTCAATGTGAGACTTTACCCGCATTTTATTTTCACTAACCAATAATTTGTACATGGTATCTTATATAGAATCAACTAGCTGCAGGGGAAGCAAGGGTTCCAAATCCAAAAACTGGTTTTTATAGCATTTAAAAAGAAAATTGAAAATTTGATGTAGTATGAAAGAGTACACATCTACTATGACCATTTATATCTTATGACACACATAATATATTTAAATTAAAATTTATTTTTTAAGTGTTTTTATAACCATTTATATCTTATGGCACACATAATGACACTCATTATGTGACAACATATATGTTCCAGCATGAACTCTATTGAATAAAGAAATTAATTACCTAATTCTTCTATGCACACCGGCAACATCCATGGCAAATATATCACAAAAATTACCTGTTGCTCCAATTTCATTTTCATTCAAAAAAACCAATTAGTGTAAGAAGAAAAAATTAATTTTTTTACTTAAATAATCTATTTATGAGTTGAGTTTTGGATGAAAGAAGAAAAAACAACAAAATGATTCACAATCATCTCACAATGTATTTCATAATTCCGAGGTCTAATATTTTCTTTGTTTTTCTCCGAAATCCAACTCATACATGTAGCTTATGGGTTCGTGAAGTGGGTGATCTAAGACTGGGTTTTGTCTAGAGTGATGATTTTTGTTTGTGTTTTGTTAAATTTACGATAATGGGTTGGTAACATTTTTTAAACGGCCCAATGCCCATAACATTGCCATGTCATCGATCCGAAAAGAAACATTCACGATTCATCCTAGCCTTAAATAACACCGCACAAATCAACGGTTCTAAATTCACTAAACCACACAACACGGATCGCTATTTTCAACCATCGATATCATTTTAATCAACAGCCACTATCGCTCAAATCCCAATCTTGAAAACTTCTCTTCCCTCTATATAAACAATAATAACTTGCCTCATTACTCAAACATTCTCATCTCATAAAATCAAAATCAAAATCAAAACAAATCACTTTTCAATTCAATTTCGATTTCAATTTCGATTTCGATTTCGATTTCAATTTCAATTTCTCATCATCTTCTTCGAAAATGTCTGGTCGTGGAAAAGGAGGAAAAGGTTTAGGAAAGGGAGGAGCAAAACGACACAGAAAAGTGCTTCGTGATAACATTCAAGGAATTACCAAACCTGCAATTCGTCGTTTAGCTCGTAGAGGTGGTGTTAAGAGAATCAGCGGTTTAATCTATGAAGAAACTCGCGGCGTTTTGAAGATCTTTCTAGAAAACGTTATTCGTGATGCTGTTACTTACACTGAGCATGCTAGGAGGAAGACGGTTACTGCTATGGATGTTGTTTACGCTCTCAAGAGACAAGGAAGGACCCTCTATGGTTTTGGTGGTTGATTAGGTTTTCAGATCTAGGGTTTCGATAGTTGAAAGGTGGTGTTGTTTTGTAAATTTTTCCTTGTTTCTGTTGTTGGATTAGATCTTAGGTTCTGTGTTGTTTTAGATCTGTTTTAAATTGAAATGAAGCAATGAGTTTTTTCTTTTACATATATGGTTTGAAACTTTGAATTGTGCATTTTTTTTTATTTTGGTTTTAAATTTTAAGTTCTGATTTTTGAATCATATAATTGGTTAATTTTAAGATCAATAATTGAAATTAACCAAGTCTAATTCTCCCATAGCTTATAGCAAGGTATTTGATGAGTTCATGTGAAACAGAAAATTGGTGAGTTTATATAAAGCAAACATGTTAATAGCCATGACTATACCACAACAAATGCAGGGTTTTAAATATTCTACATGTTGATTTTTGAACATGAAGAACAAATATTGAACAACATAATGAGGTCATTTTTATTCACATGGCACAATAGAATAAGGTTTATGAGTCATTTTGATCTTTTGCTTCTCTCCAAATGAAGAAGATATCACCCATGCCCGAAATCTCATGCACACCATTGACGTGGTGTTCACTTGTGACTCTTCACTCTTTGCGTACCTATGTAATAATGGAACTCCCCAGTGGTTGGAGGCTCCCAGGTCACAGTTTGGTCCAACAGCTTTAAACAACTTCAGTTAAACTACAACTACAACTAACTGTTTTACCAGATGAAATCAAAACAGTCACATATGCAGCTAGTCAGATTAGAAAATCAGGAATTCTTTTCACTTAACAAATGTAAATTAGATATGAGCTGAGGTTATTTTCCTTGTAATGCTCAAATACCTGTGGTTATCATAGAAGGGAATGGTATTCGATGCTTTCAAATGAATTTGAAGAGATTATATGGTGAGGAAAAAATATCTGACTCTGCTTTATCAAGTAATGTTTGATATCTAACTAACATGTTTGAAAGGTCTTAGGACTCTTCTTTTCCATTTATGAGCAAAACATGGTTTCGTGGTGTAGTTGGTTATCACGTCAGTCTAACACACTGAAGGTCTCCGGTTCGAACCCGGGCGAAGCCATTTGAGGTTTCAAATTTTAATTCGTAAGTATTTTTTACACTATCACCATAAATTTTAAACTCTATATTTGACCACTTTTGTACAATAATACTCACTCCCGATACAAATTGAGATATAATAATGAAACATCTCTCATTTCATAAAAAATATCAACCTTAAATATGTGAAAAGCTCTGATTTAATAAGGGATAACAAAAATACATGATGGATGTACCTATAAAAATAGATTATGAATGAGAATAAGTATCCTAATATTTAATAAAAAATTGTTGACTACTCTTATCATCATTCCCATATATATTCCCATGCGTGTGTATTGAAAAAGTGATTATTTTGTGTCACAACTTTTCCTACAGACACTCTAGGCAGTGTTGTTGTTCTAGTTTTTGGTGGCTATAGTGATCAGAAAATGATGGGTATTGTTTCAGCCTTAACAGGGAGGGTTGGTCCTAATGGGTTTGGATCAGCTTCAACTGCAGAAAAGGTTACTGAAGGAATTGATGCCACCAATCTCACTGTAATTATCACAGGTTAGTTTTTAATTACAACTTTTAATTTCATATGTAGGACAAGTGTAACAGAATTGTCAGGGTATATACAAGTTCATCCTTTTTTGATAAGAAAAAAGTTGTATTAAATGGAGCATAAGCGGCGGCCAACAAATACAAATATGGTTCAACTAATAACCTTGGCAGAACTTAGAGTTATACAAAGTTTCAGATCTATATATATACAAATTTGCGCACTATTAAGAATTTTGAGAAACAAAAGAGGTGAACCGAATCGAAGATCTGGTTTGAACCAAATTAAATAAATGCATATAGCTTGGAGCCTTCTTCAAGAAAATCGCTTCATTTCTCAAAATCCACAATTACCATACCATCACAAAACATAACATTATACCATAATAACCTATGCTTTATGTATAACCTATGCTTTATGTATAACCTATGCTTTATGTATACTAATAAAAAGTTGACTAGAACATCTATCACTATGCCAAATGATACATGCTATTAAGCCTTCTCTCTTTTTTTTTCCTTTTTATGTTTTTTGTTTCTCTTTCACAACTACCACCCTAGGCATGGATTTGGTCACTTCGAAAAATGGTGATGTTGGTGACTTCAGCAAACCTAAACCATTGAACGAGGATCGGATGACGAATATTCGAAACTGCATTTTAATATTCTTTTTCATATGATCTTTATCTATGTTTTGTGTGGATTAAACACTAGCATCTATCATATATGCATAAAGCATGAGAATCATAATGCTGCTTATAAAACTATGCAGGAGGAGCAAGTGGAATTGGATTGGAGACAGCAAGAGTTTTGGCTCTTAGAAAGGCACATGTGATCATTGGTGCAAGAAACATGGTGTCTGCAAATGAAGCTAGACAACATATACTTGAGGAGAATCATTCTGCTAGAGTGGACATACTCAAACTTGATCTATCTTCGGTCGATTCGGTCAAATCATTCGTGGAGAACTTCATCGCTCTTGATCTTCCTCTAAACATCTTAATGTTGTTTTTTCCTTCTTTTCACCCTCTATCTCACTCTCAAATATTAATGCTTATTGCATCTTAATTGTGAATACATTTAAGTATGTAGAATGAAGCAACAATGTTTCTTGTACATACATGAATGACAACTTTTGTATAACTTTGCATTTTATAACACAAAACGCGACAAAAAATGTAAACATGCAACATAAGATTAAATATTTGATTGCTATTCTATGTTCTATCAAATTGGTCATTCAAAATATTTGATAAAGCATTGGTTTTTCATTTCAGAAACAATGCCGGAGTCATGTTCTGTCCTTTCAGCCTCTCCGAAGACGGTGTTGAGATGCAGTTTGCAACAAACCATCTTGGTAATATCTCAGCAATCATACTTCACATTATTGTGTTAGCACTTTAGTCTAATTGGTTGTTTACACAACTTTCATTCTTTTCACTTCATAGGCCATTTCCTTTTGACAAGTCTTCTTCTTGACAAAATGAAACAAACTGCAAAAGAAACTGGAATTGAAGGAAGGATCATAAATCTGTCATCAATTGCTCATAATTTCACTTACCGAAACGGTATTAGATTCGATAAGATCAATGACCGAAAAGGGTATGTTTCAGTTTCACTCCACTTCAACTCTATCCTGAATTCTGATAGGAAGAAACATAACAGTTTTGTTGTATTGCTGTAACTTTTCAGTTATACTACCAATAGAGCATATGGTCAATCAAAATTAGCCAACATATTACACACAAATGAACTTTCTCGGCGCCTTCAGGTGAACCAATTTGTGCTTCTATGACCTTATTTGCAAAATTACATTCCTGATATTCTATTACAAAACATAAATAAATGAGCAAGACCAATGTTTTAAAAACTAAACCAGAGATTGGACTAATGAGACTTTCTGTTCATGGTTCGATCGATTCAACGATATGTATTTGTTCTTAGATTGCGGTTAAACCGAATAATATTCAAACCAGAAACATAACCAGTTCACAGTTTAACTGGTTGGTCTGATTTTCAAAGCATGGAAAGCAGCCGAGAGATAATCACCTCAATTTGTTCTGCCTGTATTTTTAGGAGATTATATTTCTCACATTATTACTTTACCTTTTTACATCTGCTTTTTTGTATGTAATGCATCTATTTTTTTATCATTGATCAACACACTTTTTGTATTTGAAAGAACAAAATGAATAGATGAT
The DNA here is from genome assembly GCF_001865875.1 of Lupinus angustifolius. Classification (NCBI taxonomy): domain Eukaryota; kingdom Viridiplantae; phylum Streptophyta; class Magnoliopsida; order Fabales; family Fabaceae; genus Lupinus; species Lupinus angustifolius. Next base: position 26,029,162 of record NC_032013.1, on the reverse strand, counting down.
CAATGATTACAAAGTAGAGGTACAACATGGTGTTATGCAAAAGGTGTGACATGATCAAACTTTGTTGAGGTTTTGCTTTTTCCATTCTGTTTTGCCTGTGATGATAATTCAATAAGCTATAACCAGTGAAGCTGAGCATATCCTAGTTGAACATGTATTAATTTGCTTTTGGTTTCTAACATTTGTACACAGGACGAGGGTGTGAATATCACAGCAAACTCAGTTCACCCAGGAGTGATTATGACTCCTCTTATGAGACATTCCTCTTACCTAATGATGAGTATGTTAACTCTCCTTAAACTCATAAATTGCCCTTTTTCTTATCATTAAAACTTGTCTAACACCTTATTGTGATTCATGTAGAATTCTTGAAGATCATTACCTTTTACTTCTGGAAGAATGTCCCACAGGTATTTTGCTTCACTTCCTCCTTCCAAATTCTGATATGGACAATATTTGTTAGTCTCACAAAATCTGCAATGACATGGGTTCGGACTAGTTTAATGAGATGATATTTCTCAACCAGTCAGAATCCGTGACATAGACTACGACACTTTGTAGGACAAAAAATGGTATTCCTTCTAATGCATGTGCGAAATGTCACATTTCAGAGTGCCCAAAAGCGATAAGTTATTTAGTAACTAATCATTTTTCTTTTTGGTTTATCATCTGGACACAGGGAGCAGCCACAACATGCTATGTTGCTCTCCACCCAAACATGAAAGGCGTAAGTGGAAAGTACTTTGTGGATTGCAATGAGTTTAAGCCAAGTTCATTTGCCTCAAACCTACAGTTGGGGAAAAAACTCTGGGATTTCAGCAACAATTTGACAGTTCAATCTCAAAATCTTAAGCACATTTGTTAACATGAAAAGAAAGACTAGTCCCTGTTTGTTTGTTCTGCTGAGAAAATAAAATGTCACATGCTAACTGTTTTGCATTTTGAAAATTTCATTGCAATTGGTGACTATACTTCAGGTAGTTGGATGTTAGTTTGATAATACTAACATATGTATGAGTTTAAGTTTTATAAGCACTATTAATAGTCAACAATAACTTTAATAGAAACTAAGTTGTGCCAACATTATCAACAATGACTTTAACTGTTGCATACAAAATGTCCTCAGACAGAAAGACTTGTCCCACATTACAAAGTACAAACAAGACTCCAAACATCAAGCTTCTATATACAGAGAATTATGAAGAGTACCAAACACTCGCAAGTCTTTTCACCACACATGCTAACAAGACTCTTTTATTTTATGTACATTGCTGAAAATAGGATAAAAACCATTCGAGGATATTCTTACTCATTGGGCCTCTGCAACAGAGTAGTGCAGTTCTGTGACTGACTCCTTCAAGAAACTAGTTCCACAGTAGGAATCTTCGATACGAACATCAAGATCATCTATTTCAGTAGAAGCTTCATTCACCTCATTGGGAGAATCCGATGACTTGTAGCACAAGTCAGAAGTCCCACCCAGTTTGTGGCACTGCTTCTTATCTTTGCCATTCCCCCCTTGAGAAGAATTGCCCTTCTGACCCTTCTTTCCATTCTTCTTTTCATTCTTCTTCTTCCTCTTAGATTTCTGTGGTTTCTTGTTTTTTACAGTATGCGACATTAACGTAGGTGTCGGATCATACACATCAGGGTCCCACTTCACAGTCAATTTCATTAGCTGTCCCCCGTGTTTCTCACGGCTACCTTTCATGGCAGATATGATCGTCGAAGGAGCCTGAGATGTAAAGCAGATAGAAAACAGGAGCCGTTAAACAAGAAATGGAAAATGCAAAGGCTATTTGTCCATAATAATACATGCTCAGAAGTCGGAACTAAATTTCAGTGTGCAATTCGATCACCTGCCTTTACATGCATGTCTATCAATGACCCGAAAAATGGAAATGCAACAGAGACGGTTGTAACATACTAACCTTATCAGATACATCAACCCCATTGTCAATAGAGAACTTCAAACCTAGCCAAAACTATAGGAAGATAGACTACAAAATAGAACTAAAAGCCGTGTCTACTCTTGAAGAAACTAATTATGTGTGAAAAGGCACAGCATACAATATGCCAACAAACAAATACTCTCAGATGGAACATGAAAGCAAGTCAAACAATACTTTCTGAACTTTTCTGCATTTTCTCAATGGCAAAATAATGCATTGCTGACAATCTAGACATCCAAACATTACTAACAACCTACATAGTAACCTTGAGAACTTACAGGCAAAGACAGTGACCGTGGACATTTTTTATTTGCAGAGTGCTTAGAGAGCGATTCTGTAAATGATGTCTCTGCCTCCTCATCAGAAGAACTTGATGGTAACTTCTTCTCCGGGACTGGGAATGTGGCAGATTTTTTCAAGTACTTCTTATTTGGTTTTCTTCCTTGCTGTTTAAAACCTTGGAAAGAGTTTTTCTTTGCAACATCACAGATATCATTCTCTTTTGATGCACATTCAGTTTTCTGAGCATCTTGAATATGTAATGACTCACTAAAAGTACTGTCAAGATTACTTATCAAGTTGTCGTGGACAGAATTAACAGGAGAGCGCATGCCCATAGATGAATCAGGTACTACAAGGCAACTAAAACAAACAGAATATCAAATGATGCATATTTTGGCATTACTTATGGTACATTGTGCTTCACCATTGGGAAGAAATAAGATACATCATATCAGAGGTTTAGCAAAGCGCAATTAACAAAATAGCAGCAATAACAAAAAGTGAAGTTTATACATGCATTGTTACACAGGTCATTGATGAAAGGTCACGGATAAAAGCAAATGATCCCATGCCTTATGTTTTTAACAAAGATGGGTAAATTCATTAACAGCTACAAAAATCTTCACAAGTATAAAGCTTATGACTTAAAAGAGTATGGCAGAGATACTTCAGATTAAATGGTAAAAGAAAATTTTATAAAGCCATATATGTAAATAACAATGAATCAAAATGCAAAATATGCAAATATTTCAGAAGGACATTCCATGATTCACAAATTAAGAAAATGCATACTTTATCCAACTTTCACTGGTCCAATACATTTCTGATTATAACTACCCTGTTCCCAAATCAGTAGGAAATGTTACCCATTCTAGTGCAGCAAGGATCTACACAGTTTAATGGAGATGTTGTGATGTTATCTCTTTATATGAAAGTGGCAGAGCAATGCATCGAACTAAGACAATAAATGTTCATTTTTTTCTCCTTTAAGAAAGTACCCAAGCTAAAATTTTAAAGCAAAATCAAATCAGAAAGAAAACTTAGGGATTCATATAGCTAGCTCAAGTAAATTTGAGGTCATAATTCATTAGTAAATTGCATCAATAAAGTGTGAGAAGTAAAAAAGAAACATTTCAACTTCATTCATCCATATTATCACAAAAAGCATTAGATCTGATCAAATTAAAAACTATTAACTTGGAACAAACAATAAAACATGAACATGATCTTAATGAAATACCTTAAGATGACGTTTAAAGCATCAATGACAGAAAATCCCCCAAATTGGAATAACTTAACTCTAATCCTTCGAAGCCACGAAACAAAATAGAAAAAGAAACGAAGATCGAGCGAGAGATGAATTAAAAAGAAGAAAGGTAAGAGGGAATGTTAACTAAGATTATTACTACGCCGATGAGTATTGAAAAAAGGTTTAAGACGATGAGAAGAAGATCCACCATGAAAAATGGTCATATAAGGAACCAAATGACGTAAGAGAAGTTCAACAGGCACCGAAGGCATTATTCTATGCTCTTCGAAACCCCCCCCAAAAATAATAATAAACACAAGGTTATTATTATTATTACAGAGAAAACACAAATCAGAATGAAGCAGATTCGGATAGATCGGAGTTAACCCATAACACAGACACAGATGTTGTTGTTATAAGACAAGAGGAAGAGGATTAGGTTGTTTTGTGTTTAGAGAAGATGGAGAGAAAAACGGGTGTTATATAAAGGATATCTATAAGGTCAGGGATATTGATTTTTTAGTCTCATTATTATGACTATGTTTTGTTAGATTTATGAGACCGAATCTCCAACGTACACGTTTCATCATTGACCTTATCTTCACATTTTTATGACACCCCACTATCTGAGGTCTTAGGCCCAATATTTACTTCAATCTCATTCTTCTTATAGTCTTGCAATTTTTTGATATTATGAGTGAACAAGTATCCTTACCACAATTGAACATCTGATATTTTAGTTTTGCTGAAGATTTATTGGGGTCTTATCATACTTGACCAACCCCTTGTTGGTATAGTTTTCCTATTTGGTAAGTCATTTTAGTGACTTTCATTTTGTACAATATTGGAAGGATGCCGTTTAATTCAGAAATGTGCTGAGCAAGAGAATTTTGATTAAAACTAAACCGGTCTTATGTTTGTTTCTACGGTTAATCATTTGCTAAGCAGTTCAGCTTCTGGTAAATCAAAAGGTAATCGTTCACATTCTGCCAGGGTAGACTACGTCTTCTTTTATCTCGACGAAATGGGCGGAATGGCTATCCCAATGCCAAAAATATTCATTAATGTGGCATGTAAAGATAGTCTAAAAGTTTAAATTTCTTTGAGGAGGTAGTGAAAAAGGTACAATTACTGTCTCAAACTTAATCATTTGAGGAAGCATTATAATTGTTAACACAGTTAGGAAGCTATCTCAAACAATACTTCCCAATATCAAAACAAAATACACCAACTTCAAATTTGAGGTACAGGGGAAATGTAAAAGGTACAAGACCATGCTTATGAAAATTACCAAATGTTAGTAGAAATTTTAGATATAGAAGCATGTCAGTGCACAGGGGAGTAATAAAACTCAAAGCAGAATTGCTGTTGTTTTTTCTTCATTGTCAATACAAAGTTGGGACAAGTTGCACCTGTGTTTAAGTTTAACACTAACATAAAAAACACCTCACTTTAAAATACAAAAAATTTCACCATTGAAATGCCCTTGAGCTCGTATTGTCATTCTGATTTTGACAAACTTTTGAGCGAATCAGAAAATATAAAGTCCTCACAAGACAAAAAATCTAATCATACAATATCAACCCAAGACAAAGTTTGCACACAATTCATAAACACTCAACGATGCTGTGGTTTCCAACATCATTATCTTTTGTTTTCAAGACGCAGGGTATGCCATTTTCAGACGCAAAAATCATTTCAAAACCATAAAGTAGTCATGAAATAACACCCGTGTTGATTTATTAGCAGGGGAATTGAATTTTTTTGATTTAATTATCCAGATATCATTCACATTCTAACAGGAACAACATCATACTGTCTATGAAAATAATCGCACTCAGATTACAATCCCACAAACAACAATTAAGCATTACAAAACAGATACAATTATAACTTAATTTCTCCAGCACACACACACATGACCCAAATTTTTAGGTTTGAATGGTGGTTCACATTCATATCCGAAATATAAAAAAATTGCATCACATGTAGATGATGAGAATATAAATAAGACTGAACGGCTTCAATAACCACATAACCAATAATAGTTTAATAGGAAAAGGTAAAATTATTAACGACACGAGTAAGAATCAATTTTGGAACAAACACAAGTTACCACACAATAACAGAGCCAAACAAATCACAAATACGCTATAATCACATAATTCAACGTTAAGAAACCATAATTCAATAAAACATTCAAATGATAAAAGAAAATTAATCCTATAAAAATTCCTGAATCGAAATTTAAATTTAATTATTAAAACTGTTCAGAGATTACACCTATGAAAAGCATAGAATCAAACTCCATTATAAAATAACCTAATGAAATTAGCATTATCAAATACGATTCAAAACGATCACCAAATCAATAATCTAAGAGCTGGTGAATTTGGTAACCGCTTTGGTTCCTTCAGAAACCGCATGTTTGGCCAATTCTCCTGGAAGCACCAATCTCACAGCGGTTTGGATCTCACGTGATGTAATCGTAGGCTTCTTGTTATAGCGAGCGAGTCTCGAAGATTCCTGAGCCAGTTTCTCAAAGATATCATTGATGAAACTGTTCATGATCCCCATCGCCTTGCTAGAGATTCCGATATCAGGATGAACCTGCTTCAGAACCTTGAATATGTAGATTTTGTAGGTTTCTACGCTTTTCTTCGATTTCTTTTTCTTCTTCTCGACGCCGCCATCTTTGGTTATCTTCTTCTCCGCCTTCGGTGGCTTCTTCTCTGCTTCCGCGGGTTTCTTCTCCGCTGGCTTCTTCTCTGCCTTTGTTGGAGCCATTGATGAAATGAGAAAGAGTGTTTGTTAGAATATGAAAATGGTGTGAGGAGAATGAGTATATATAGAGAGGGTGGGTGGATTGTGATTGGTAAGAAGGGCTTCATGCGGATCATTGACGTGGCGAGATTGTTTGATGTTGATTATTGATTTGCTTGTTAAGGGTTGATATTGTTTTTCGGGAGCTCGGAACTGTTTTTCGTTTAGTCTTTGAAGTTTGCTTGGTCCATGCTTACATGGGCTTTGGCCCATTATCTATGTGAAATGCAATCAAGATTAGGGGTGAGTAACATTATGATCGGATCCGAATAAGGTCAGGTCTCATTGAATCTAGCGTCAGATTTAAGTTTATAGATTAGACTCGATCAATATTTAGGGTTGAGTAAGGATGAAGCATGGTCTGTCCTGACCCATCCCATGGTTATTCAATCTCATGTTTGTATGTGTCTCTATTCAAATATGTATATATTAATATAACATTGGTCGAAAGTATTATTGATTATCTAATTTTTTAATTATATATATTATTAATAATATATATTATTTTTTATGTCAAATTACATATTCATAACAATGATTATCTAAAATAAGTATACATTATATTTAATCGGGTTTAAGGTCGTGATTTAAAGGTTGACCCAATGATTAGCTTTAACTGATATAACAAGATTTATGATTTTACAATTCTGATTCCAATAAAATATCATTCAATCATATGGAATTATCATGTTTCCATTACATGCTGTTAAAATAATGTTTTCTGAATTGGTACGAGAAGATTGGGATTGTGTCAAATTTCTTCAATCATTAAGGCATTTTATATAAATCTCCTATCTTATACCTAAACCATTGTTGCCTCAGCTGAGCTGACTATGATTTCTTCTGAATCGAATGTGTTTTTTGGATAAACTAATTACATTAATAAACGAAACTAATCTATCATAAATAATCATAAATCTATTTTTTAAACTTTATAAAAAACAAGAAACATATGTTTTACTAGATATATAAGAGAATATTATAAGTAAATCAACAAGCTTATATGCCTTAATTGGTTGGGATTTTTTCAACTTGTGTTTCATCCTTTAGCCAAAAAATTAACTAGTTATACCAAACAGAATCCAAGTGAATGGGATATAATCTCCTTAACAAAATGTGAGCTTGTTGAACAAACAAGCTCTTTTTTTTGTTCAAGCATAAATATCACGGGTATTTATCTCATTTTTGATATATAATCAGGTATTAATCTCTCTACTAAAATGCACAGAGAACACTTTTTGCACTACAACACAATCTAATGGCAAAGTGAGGGAGAATATAAAACCTGATTCTGTATTAAGCATAGAAGATATATAAAACAATGAAAAACATAGAATATGTATGTGTTTGAGAGACATTTACATGCGCCTCAAGCAAATAATGTCTTCAACTCTTCATATCAGTACGAAGACCAAACAAATTCATGTTGTGGATAAGTGCCTAACGCCTCAAGCTCTCTACGATATAGTCCGCATACAAGGTCCTACATCACAAAGAAAGTGCAATTATTATATCAGAGCCTTGGACACATGCTATGCTTAATAACATCAATTAAATGACAATAAGAGTACACAACTATTGAATTGTATCTGAACTGTGCAAGTGTTTTGATTTTACACCGCACATTTTCAATACGCACATTATGATGAAGAAACAATTATAGTGAATCTTGCCTTATCTCTTAATTGAATAATAATATATTCTCCTAGTAAATCATCCTACAAATTATTTTACCCATAAGAAAGTGACATGTCACTTGTTCTAAACTAATCATTAATAAATAAAATATCACTTTGTAACATGTTACTTTCTTGTTGGTAGGAAGATTTAGAATAAGGATATATCATTTTCCCTCTTAATTGTGTTGGACCTTGTTAGTGCATATTAATACAAAAAATTATGCATAAAGAGGAGTAAAATTAAATTTATTTCTAAAAGGAAAGGGACAATTTTGTTAACTTAAAAGATACTATTTCAAAGTATATAGGAAATGATTTGTAAATAACGAGATTTAAACTAATCAATCTAAAACTTCTAAACCAATCCAGTTTGTCACTTACATGGAATGCTTGACCGCTTCAAAAGCAGCTGAGGCAGGCAAAAAGTCGTCTACTGCAACTTCCTTGTTCTCATTCTTCTTGTCTAATTCCATTTATGATGGAAAAACACAAGATCCATTTCATATGATGCACTAAAATGACTAATGTCTCTCATCATGTCTATAGATTATAATTATAATAAATATACTTTAACTAAATATTAGAATTTTGATCATGGAAGGATACAATCTTCAAAAAAACGACGAATTTCAGCTAAACGGTGTGGAGGAAGCTCCTTAATATCGTTGTAATGTCGATACTCGGGATCATCAGCACAGACAGCAATTATTTTGTCATCTTTCTCACCCTGCATTTCATTGCAATTAATGGTTGCTCAATATACAATATTAAGAACTTGTGTTTAGGAATGGGAATGTCTGATATACCTGATCAATCATGGGCATGAGACCAATAGCTTTGGCCCGAAGAAAGCAACCTGGAAGAACAGGCTCCTGCCATATATGACTAAGGTTTCACATCTTGAAAATCACATATAACCAGAACTGAGACAGATCTAATAGTAAGATGAGAATAATCTCTCCATCAACTGAAATTGGAGTTGTATATTGTCAAAGTTCGGATTACCAATGCATAGCTTAGTAATAAAGATAAAGTTCAGTGCTTAAAGAGAATTAAAAATGGGAAATGCTAACTAGTATACTTAAGCCTATGGTTAATGATACAAAAATATAAAACACACAGCATGGGTAAGTGATGCATTCAATACTCGAAAATTTAAACATTGTACCTTTCAATAAAAAATTGTAAGTATATATTCCTAAATCAGCACCCTTAGGAGAGTACATTTTAACGAATTCAAAGAAAAGATACATGATGCATGATATTTATAAGCAAAAGTTGATAACATAAACCGATACAAATACCTGCATGATAACCAATACATCAAGGGGATCACTATCCTCACAAAGAGTACGTGGGATAAACCCATAGTTTTGAGGATACACAACGGATGAGTAAAGTACACGGTCGACCTGTACAAAGAAACAACATTCATGTACAAAAGTATGTCATTCAATGATACAAACAAACCCAGAAGTGAAAATAACTCAGCAAGCCAACCGTTATTACCTTGATAAGTCCAGTTTTTTTGTCAAGTTCATATTTCACTTTGCTCCCTTTAGCAATCTCAATCACCTGCCATATTAAGCCACTAAGCCACATTGCATTACCAAATACTAAAAAATATATCATATATGTCCTTTGAAAAATAGCAATTGTTACAATTTAATTTCACAATTTGACATATTTATATGTTACTAGAGGAGCATCAAAGGTTGAGTAGAAAAAAATCAATGATCAGTATCTCTAAAGTGCTTGCAATGTCATATATCCTTACACAGTTGAAGGTCAGTGGAGCTCCAGGTCCTGCATCATCACAAAAATAAGAACCAATTAAGGGAAATAAACAAAGAAGCATAACACATCTTAGTAGAAAGAGCATGTAACTGTTTTCACCAAAATGATTAAATAATAAGAGAAGTGTTAGCATAATGATCTTCAACGCACAATGAAATTGTATGGATAGTTTTGAGAAAGGTCTCTTTCATATGAACAAGTAGACATGACATGTATAAATTTTATATTATTTGATTGCAAAGTTGTTTGTTAGATATGTGAATTGTGGAAGGTTAAAACTTAAAAATGTCAATGCATGCATAAGCAAAAAAGTCTTATTTCTACCGAAACGAAGACATTGCATTTACAAATTTGTTCATCAAACATCGTGATAAATGCTCAAAATCAGGTTTGAGCTCACAAACCCATGTTTGCCATGTGCATTTGCAGAATAGGATTATGAATGAACTTGAAATGAAGTGACTTATTAAGTGAAGAAAAACAAGTTAATTATGTTTAGATATGTTATTCTAAGAATAAGTTTATAGTAAAACTCCTAAGAGTTTCAACTCAATGCAAAAGCTACATTTTTTATTGCGAATGAGTTTCAACTCCTAAGAGTTTATACTTTGATGCAAATGAATTTCACCGATAAGTATGTTGAAAAAAGTGCTTTGCTAGCATTCCTCCATCAAATAAGGATAATGAAGATAAGGATATTGGTTAATTACCTATTTCAAGGTCATGCCAAGGGTGTGCAGCAGTAGACCTCCTGATCATGGATGATATAATCCTCTCATTTAGAGGTGGATGTGAGGAATGATTATAGGACAGAACCTTCTTTGGAGTCTCAATGGCTTGAACCACATTAGCAGTCTAAAGTAATCATCAATAAAATCAATAATCCAACAAATGTTTTAGACTACAACCACTATATAAGTATATATACTTCAAAATAAATAAGCAAAAGAGTGTAATATTCATCACTTATTTGTATTAGAGTTAATGATGATTAAAAATGAATGTTGGATGACGGACTCGCAATGTATAAACTTTTATACTGTCACTGCATATATTTTGTTTTGTTCTCTCAGCAAAGAGTATAATATATATGCACAGTCAATGTAAATATTTATACACAGTCAGTTGCTTCGTAAAATAATTATCAATAATATACTTTTTTAGAGATCCATCACCCTGTATACTTAAAATAAAAGAAAAAGGTCAAATCCATAATTTCCCTGATAAAAAAATTATTTAAACAATTATTCTCCCCAAATACAGGAAAACTATGTTTATTTATGAATGTGGGACTCCTAACATTGCCGCCCCCTTTAAGGGTCGACGTCCACGACAACTTTCACTCTATCGACACTACTGACCCGATGGTATTTGGCAGCTTCATCATCTATCAGGTTTCAGTAATGTACCTTAATCCAGTCTATAAGTAGTCTTTTCCGTGACACAACTCTCAATGAAAGACATCAATTGTTAGACTTAAACGCATGAAGAGAACCCAACCCAAAAGAATAGTCTATTAGGTGAGAGAGCCTCATGGCTTAGGTACCGCATTGAGTTTGTTATTCTACTCAATGTAGGACTCCTAACATTTATTTTTTGAAAATAGATTTTAAACACCACAAACTCATTTTATACAATTTCTTTCAATTAGTGTTATGAACAACTCAAGTAACCTAGTAGGTTATTGACTGTTTCAAGCTACTAGAAGCTCGCATTACAACAGAGTAATAATGTAGATAAGCTAATTTACTTAAGCTTTGAGTTATAAATTGTATTTGGATACATTTTTCTCTCATAGTTTTACTTTTAGCACAAATATAGTTGCAATTTAGAGTTAGAACTTACAATTTCACCATCCAAATCGGAATCAACCACGATTTCAGCCATGTCACTGCGACAATGAATGATAGTTAATCAGAAACATATATTGGAGAGAAAATTCAATATTTGAAGGACTCTATTAGAAACGGCTAGTAAAAAATTCAATTCGTACATTTTTATTTTTCGGTCTGCGAAAACGTTTTCACCTAATAAAAAAAGAAGTAAAATCCTCAAAAACGAAAACAGATCTGAGAATTTTTCACGAATACATTGATAAAATACTTAACCTGAACCATAACCAAAAAAATACTTAAGCTGAACCGTTAAAAACGCGGTTAACAAAAAAATCAGGTGAGTCAATAGAATAGTTAAGTAACGTTTGCATAAAGTGAAAGCTAGTAGTAATAAAATGAATGAACCGATTATGTTCATGAGAAAAAACGAAAATGAAGCTATAATGAATATAATAGTTATAAGCAGTGATATAGGAATAAGAATAAAGGTTGAGAAGAAGTTGAAAATACCAGCAAGAAACGAGAGAAGAATGAGTGGAACGAGAGAGAGTGAATGGTTTTATTTCTTTGCTATTTTGACATATAAGTAATAAGAAAATGCTTCTCTAATACCGGACCCAACTCCAAAATATCTTCTCTTCAAACAAAAACTATATTACACGCATTCATTTGTTATTTTAAAAACTGATTTGTTGATTCCGACAAATGTTGTTCCTCTTACTTTTTTATTATCCTGAGAATCTAACAAGACTTTACATCAATAAACTAATATTATATTAAAGAGTTGTCTTAATTTTAATAACTATAATATTTTTAAAAGTTTATGGAAAGTTTTAATCTAAATCTCTTCATTAAAATATTCAAATTAAGGTTATATTCTTTACTTACTGTTTTATATTTCATATAATAAGAGCGTAAATAGTGACAATATTCTTAAATATGTTTTCTACTTTTTTATAAAACAAATATAAATTTGATATACATGCATGTATTATGTAACATTTTTTGTATTATTGGCACAATATCTACCATCCATGTGTTAATCATTGTTTATTTTTTAAATAAAAGTAATGCATATAAATGATAGATAATATATTGATCACATAGAAAACTTTATGTTAAATGTAGATGAGTATATAAAAAATTAAAAGGTCCTACTAAATCTTTAAAAAAAACTAAAATAACCAAGTGTTTAATTCCTTATAACAATACTTTATATTTTGATTTTTTTTTGTAATTGTTTATTTGTTTCATTTAGACATCCAAAATGGAGTAGTTGTTATATTATTAGCAATTCTAGTTCATAAATAATGTGTAAAAAGGCAATAGATTATTTTAACTCTAAAGTAAAATAGTTATTATTTACATGTTATTACTCTGATATCAACTGCCAAATGTTTGAATAATATGAAAGTGATATATGGTTTTAAGTTAAAAATATGGTTTTTTAGAAGAGTATGCTATTTATATTAAAATAAACGAATGCATCAATATTATATGATTAAATATAAAATAAATTAATTTTTATGATATATATTTATAAATTAAATATAAAACAGTCAAAGACTAAGTAACCTAGTTGTAACTCATGCCTTGAGCTTGAGGTATGAGTTCAGCTGTTTAAACCCTATCCTCAGAGCTTTAAATTTGAAAATTGATGTCACATTTTATAAATTTAACTTATAAATCTTGTACATATATCTAACTAAATGCTTATTCGAGGGAATATATTATGTTCCAAAAAAATGTAACATTTTATAAATCATTTGATATGATTTTATGGGATAGAAGATATGTTATCGATTATAAATCAATGTTTGGACGAAATGTGACAAATGGCCAATGTTACAAAATGTGAGAAGTTTAGGAGAAAAAATCATGAAATCAAAGACTATTTTATGATAGAGTTAGGATCTCCTCAATTGATAAGAGATAAATGTTTCAAAAACATACAAAACATAATATTTAATATTACATTTATCTCTTTAAATATAATGAAATTATATTTTTCTTATTAAAGAAACATAAACTATCTTCTCACATTTATTATCTCATAATCATTGTCATTTCATGTCTCATCAGCTTCCGACTAATATTATATCTTATAATACATTAAGTGATATAATTTATGATACAAAAAATGTGTTTTCAATCAATTCACCCTACTAAATAAAGTTAAATTCCCACGTATTATAAAAGTGCTGATATCTTTATAAGTTTATCCCCCAGAAAGGAAAGAGAGTTGGAATAGTAGTTTATTTTTTCTCCCTACTTACTTATTTCCCGGTTAATTAATAATTATCATAATTAATAATTATCATAATTCATATTTCGTATCCTATAAAATCAAATAAAAACATATATCAATGGACGTTAGTTCAAGTGACATGTTTGATTCTCCTTCAGCAGGTGTCAGTTCAAGTCTCTTGTGGATGGAAAAATTGTTTAATGGGAGAGTTAGTCCCATGTATCTCTCGATTCGGATAGGATTGCTTTCCGTGGAAAACCAACAAAATAAATAAAAACATATAATTTTGTATAAATAATTTCCGTTGTAGTCGTTGCTGTAATGTAATTGTAACGAGGTTCATAGAGAGAAGCAGCATCAGTTTTGTGTTGTTGATTTGGAATTAGTCCATGGCTGCTAGAGCTCGTGCCGATTACGATTACCTTATCAAGCTTCTTCTCATCGGTGATAGCGGTAACCAATTCCATCTAATTTCTCTTACTTTTTTCATCTAACTATTTTTCTTTTTAGTTTCTCTTCAAATTTCGTGATCTTCCATATGTTAATGTTCTATGCTTTATTTGTCACAATTTTACTTTCTTTTGTTATTTCTGTTTTGATTTGTTTGTTTATTAATTTATCAAAAGGTAATATCTGATTGGAACAGGACGATGTTTGACTCTGTAATAAAATGACAACACTAAACTTAATGTAGCATAGACGAGAACTTTGCATTAAATGAGTGAATGTAGTATATAAGATAAGAATAGTAATTAATGCATTAGATAAAAGAGTTTAAAATCTATGCACACTCACTATGAAGTTTTTTTACACCGTCAGCACATCATCCACCATTAATTTGTATTATTTTTTGTTCGAGAGTCAATAATGGTTAACATGAACAATTGATGATTTGTATACATATTAAATCCTAGAGAAAAAGTTGAGGTAACACTAGAAAAGATAGTAGAATATGGTTTGAGGAGACCTTTAGAGTTTAGATCCCTAGTAAGGAGAGTGAATCTGACCGGAGGGTAGCTCAATTAGTAGAGGCGGAAGGAGACCGGAAAAAAAACTCTAGGTTGAACTATTAAAATGGATTTAGATATTAATGGTTGAACTAGAAGATGTCGTTTGATCCATGTCGCCGGCTCTACATAGTGGCAAATGCTTGATTGTTGTTGTTGGAGTTGGAGTTGGAATTGAAATTACCAATGGTTGCATGTTAATATCATGTTTCCTGAGTTGGCAGCTATCAACAGTGATGGTCTTGGATGCCTTTTTCTGTTCCCCCTACTCATTTTGTTGGTTTATTATTTGTTAGGGAATTTATGTTGTAGATTGCATTTGACTATTTGGATCTGATTACGTTGTTGTTCATATCGGCAGGTGTGGGTAAAAGTTGCCTTCTGTTGCGATTCTCAGATGGGTCTTTTACAACTAGTTTCATCACAACCATTGGGTAGGTATCTTTTGTGCAATCACATTTTCTTCATTTCCCCCTGTCTTTCTGTAATAATGTGGGATGACTCCGATCTTACTAGAATGTGTCAAAATTTTCAGCATTGATTTCAAAATAAGGACCGTAGAGCTTGATGGCAAGCGAATTAAATTGCAAATATGGGATACAGCTGGCCAAGAGCGGTTTCGAACTATTACAACTGGTTAGTGTATCACAGTGGATGTTTTTCCAGAATTCGTTTGTTGGTGCGAAGGAAGCAAAAACACAATAATCATCATGTCTATCGGACACATATTTGTATTATACAGTTTTGGACACTCGTAAACATATTCTACAACATTTTATAATTCTTTTGCCATATCCCCGTTTTTGGGGTGTGTGGTATCTGTCTCCTGTGTCCTGTCCGTGCTTCCTTGGTTGGTGCCTTCAGTGTTCTAATAGGCTAATACAAAAGTTAAATTTCAGCACAAGTTAGACATGTGTTTGCATTGTCCACCCTTCATGACAAAAGGCTCTTGTATGAGGGGGTTTCAGATATATAAAACCCTTTAAGAGTACATGTTTAATTCAGTCCTCAAAAGAGTAGGTGTTGCCTGAATTGAGGTTTTAAACAAATCGTTTATGCACCTTTAAATGACAACTTAAGATTTTGGGATAGTGGATTCAGTTGTTTCTCTCTCTTAATCTTCTTCCTTAATCCTAAAGATATATAATTCTTTATAATGTAAATGATCATAAGTATATGTGATCTTATGGCCTTCATTTATTCTGAAGTTACTGGTTTTATTGAGATTACATGCTTTGTTTATTCAATTGTTTAAGCAAAATTACTTCAGCTGGTTGGTTCTATGCTGTCATTGAAAATTTCTGTGTATCATTAGACTTAATCAAGTAATTGGATCTTCATCAATATCCCCGCTGTTTATAGCCTTATGTTTTACAAACATCCACTCTCAATTGTTTTCATTTTTGTTTAGCATTATTTATGAATGTAATAGTATATCTTAGGATGTTGCATTGTCTTTAACCAAAAATATATTCATTGGCTTCTGTTTTCCTCTGAATTTTGTACATTGTTATTTTTATGCTTCTGAACAAGTATTTAATCCTTATTTTGCAGCTTATTACCGTGGAGCCATGGGTATTTTGCTTGTGTATGACGTAACTGATGAGTCTTCTTTTAACAGTAATTTCTCCTTCCTCCTTAAGCTTTTGATCAGTTATATGTCATTCATTGTTTTATTATTTCCTCTACATACTTACTTTCCTTAAAGTTCTATTTACGAGTTGAGTTTTGGAGGGGAATGCAGAGAAATGGAAGAGTCAAGAGCCATCCTATAAGTGTATTTCATGGCTACCCTCCAAAAAGCAACTAGAAAACAGACTCCAGTGTCTTTCCTTAAATCTTTATGACTTAGCTCGTCTATCATTTTCAGTCAAATCAATTCTTCAACTTATCAATTTAGGGCGCTTTCAGTGCTTGCAACAGGTTTTAAGTTCTTGTAGCCTGTAGGTGAGAATTTGACTTATTTCATTTCATGTGCAGACATTAGGAATTGGATTCGTAACATTGAGCAGCATGCTTCTGACAATGTTAACAAGATCCTTGTAGGTAATAAGGCTGACATGGATGAAAGCAAAAGGGTATGTCCCTTACTCACCCTCACCCTCACCCTCATCCATATATTTAGGCGTGCTTGTAAACATCGTGTATATATATGGTTTTTCTGTACATGATGCCCAGCAATATCCTCCTTAGGCTGTTCCAACTTCTAAGGGTCAAGCACTTGCAGATGAATATGGTATCAAGTTTTTCGAGACTGTAAGTAACTCTCATTGCTCTTATTGAAATTGCATGCATAAGTTGTTGATATGCTAATGCTGAGATTATGCTTGTATAGAGTGCAAAAACAAATTTGAACGTGGAAGAGGTTTTCTTGTCAATAGCTCGGGACATCAAGCAAAGACTTGCAGATACTGACTCAAAACCTGAGGTTTTGTTTTGGTCTTTCTTACTAGTATTATAGTTTATCTTTGATTGTGTGACTATTTTTTAACTAACCTTGATAAGTTGTTGGGCCCAAAAATTAAAAACATCAATAAGCCCTGTGAGAAAAGGGGTAGGATAGTTATTCTGTAATTAAATGAAGAGTTTATTTGTAATTCAGTTTCTAGAACATTCTTATAGTCCTATTTAAGCATTGTACTTCTGTGAGTCAATGAAATCCGAAGTTATGTTATCTTCTTCATTAGGGGTAGCTGTAAACCCCTATTTTCTTGGTAGGTAGCTATTTGCAACTTATCAAATGTTCTGAATGACTTATATGTGATTAAGTGCAGACTCCTCATGAATGTATTTGATTTCATTTACCATACAGTCCATTACATATATATTTTATGAAATGGACTGAATAATAAATTAGTTCTATCCTATTCCATCTTACACCCCCAAATTGGATGGAACCATTGCATCAGGTTCCATTCTATTTCGTTCTGTTTTAAACAATTCAGACAAAGGAACCTACTATCATTCCATTTCATTCTACTTCATGCCATTCATTTATATTGATCCAAACATAACCTTACTAAACTGAATTGTTTCTTAATTTCTCCACTGACTTTTCATTTGGTACTTTGCAGCCCCAAACAATCAAGATTAACCAATCAGATAAAGGAGCAGGGGATTCTCAACCTGCCCAAAAATCTGCCTGCTGTGGTTCTTAATAGGAAGCTCAGAGTATGATACATTTGACTCAGATTTTGTGTCGATGACTGTATTAATGCTTCTATTATTCTTACTATTTTACAGTTTGCAGATCATCCCTATGTTGTGAAATTAATTATGTCCATTTATTGTTGCTTAAATTCATAATTGTGTGAGGAGGTTGGTTATGCATGGGTACACATCTGCTGTCTCACAGTTTATGCCATGGGATTGTGATCAGTCATAATTTTTTTTTTTTTTATAAATATTTTTCTGACCAATCATAATTACAACTCATGGCACATGAAGTAACACAAACTATGGGACAGCAAACGTGCTCCCGGTTATGCATAGTGTGCTTATAGTGTGGTTGGTACTCCCCTTTGGGCCTGGGTAGATTGAATAATATTGGGCTTTTTGGTATTGGTCTTCAATGTCCTTCTGAATTTAAGGGTATGTTTCCGAGTTGATTTTTAGAAGGGAAAGAATGAAAAGCGAAGGCTTGAGAGTCATCTCACACAAGTGTAATTTATGGCTTCCAAACCTTCCTTTTCTCTCCATTGTCATCCAAAAATCAATTCGCAAACAGACCCTAACGAACAACTAGCATTGGAAACCAACATGTTTTTATCCAATGATAAATTGAACTTATTTGATTAACTACTTTGGTTAATAACTTATTTTGGTTTACTATTTAACCCAATGTAGATCCAAGGCTTTGTTGTATGGATTGGTGTAATAAAAAATATTGGTATTTTGTTTTCAATATAGTTTATCTTAATAAGAAGGATAAAGTGATAAACTTTGGCCTAGATTTTAGATTGGACGTTAGAACTTAGAAGCTATGTTCATCACGTCACGTTTAATGTCAAAACAAACGACAATTTCACTAAGATCCCAAAGAAGACATTGTGCCAGTTAAGGATAAGAGTAACCCTTAAGCATGCGAGAGTAAAACAGAGGCAGGGTCAAGTAGCATGCATTGTCTTCCCAATTTCATAGAAAAAACAGGGTGCTTTCATACTTTCAGTTTTAACCAAATGTGTGAAAGATCAAAATGCTAAGAGTTTCATCCTTGATAACGACACTTTTTGAAAATGACAGTTACACACCTCGAAATGGATTAGTTCCTTAGAGGGTGAGAGGATACTAAGTCATGATTAATATGCCAAAAAGACTCAGCATAGCTTTTTCTTTTCATCCTTTATTTGAATTGAGTACACGTAAGTTATGATGCTAATGCTGTTTTTATATATTGCCATTCTATTTCTACTAATGGTCACATTGCAATCATTTTGTTTATGTTCTTTAAAATCCTAAGAAAAGAATCTCTTCAAAAACAACCCCACAAATACTGAGTGTAATTTCCTCTAGTAATATTTTAAAGTGAGATGATTTCTTAACATCTTTCTTTTAATATACAATTATCATTCCCTCTAATCTCTTTATCCACTTTTTATTGTGGATTTAATATGTATACACTGACAATGTAAATGTTTTTTACACTATCAGCGAATTATTCATCATTGATTTGTCAACTATCATTAACTTTCAAACAAAAGTAATATAAATTAACGGTGAATGATGTACTGACAGTATAATTTTTTTTTTTTGCATTGTCATGCATAGATTTTAAGTTCTTTTATTATTTCACTTTTCTGCCATGTAAGGAACAAGTATTAAAATATGGACCCATGTTGAGTAAGAATCCATTCACAAGCAAATCTCATGAGCACCAATGCTTGAGCATGCAAACATGCACAACAATGATTGATTTAACACTCAGAATGAGTCAAAAGGGGAGGATCTTATTTAGTACCGGAGACGAAAACACATCAAAAAAACAATGTGATATGATACTTTTACCTCTCAAGTATAATGATAAGACATTTATATCCTTAAAACTAAGAGCGAAAATAACAACTTTCCTCTCAAATACTAAAGGGAAATTTGAATCATGGCAAAAAATTATAGGAAAAGTTCAAAACTATGTTGTGAATGGATTCCATATTGGAGGTATATTGAAATATTCATGCTAGTGACTGAATATATTAAAAGCACTAAGAAACAACAACATAAAGAGGCTTAAAGCCACTAACTAGGAAATGGACCTAAGTGGTGCTTACCATAGAAAGGAGATATGTTGTCCTAGTCCATTTCACAATCTATGTCTCAGGAATTAAAATGTATCATTCAATTAAATAAAAAAAAATATAAAAAAATTATATTACTTAGTGTATATTTATTAGATAGGGATATAGACATATATAGATTTTGGAACAGAGGATCCCGATTCCTTACCATATACCATACTTTGGAATCTTATACCAAAACTTCATACATTATTATAGTTAAAGTAATTAATAAGGGAGGACATGATTATTATGCTTGTTTCAATCATCTTTCATGTGTCACCTTCGACTACATAGATTCAATAATGCAGCTGAATAATTCATAACCCTTTTTAAGCAGATAAGTATTGACTTCTGGCGTTGAGTATATGAGCCATGAACTAAATATAATAATTTGGACAACTCTTCCCTATAAGGTAATTTTAGGGTGAAAATAGGTTAGTTATTCTTAACATATATTATACTATGAGTGTAATATTTATGGACTGTCAGTATAAAAATTTATAGACATTCAATATATCATCTATCATTAATTTGTATTTTTATGAAGAGTCAAAGATAATAAAAAATGAATAATAGATGATGAACTCACGATTTATATAAACTTCTTACACTATCTATTCATACATTTTTTCTCTTAAAACATTTACTACAAACTTCACTCTCTAGATGTTCGATGTAGGATAGAGATCACATGTCTCAAAAGGTGTCCAACTCTTTGTCTCAAGTCAATCATAGTCCTATTTTTTATTACTTTATATTTTTAAAAAATTTCTTTTTATTTACATGTCAATATACGATTAGTTTGGAACGGATAATGAGACATCGTTAGGGACAAGTGATCCTCATCCATCCGATATGATATGTAATACACCCTTCACTTTGGACAATGATCACTTGTCCCATACTTTTCCCGTCTCCCTGTCCTGGACCAATCAAACATTACAAAATAATATTAAAATATTAATTTCTATTTTTATAATTTTTATTTTTAAATAAATGAAACTTTGTGATTAACTAGGTACACCAAATGAGACATGAATGAAGACATGTGATCTCCATCACTCTCTAGATGTCGGATGTGAACCCCACTACTCTTATGGTAAATAAAGATCCTCTCAATTAATAAACAGACAAATGTTTATTTCTCATTTTTTTAATAACACAAGTATAATTTTATTATAATTAAAATGATGAATGTGTGATTAAAAATAGTATTCTTATTTAACATTAAACTAACTAGGCAAAAGATAGTAATAATTGAAAGTAGAGACACAACTTTTTAATGAAAATCAGGGGATGAAGAACGTTGATAAAAGTGACTCCATATTTTGATTGCGTGAAACAATAGAGCTACTACATGTACGTATAATATACACTACTTCTAAAATGCCATCATTAAAAACAATATAGTTTATTATATACATCACCCTCCCATATATATATATATATCAACAAAAACCTTCAGTATTGTAATTGTGTGTGTGCTATCTCATTCTTGTGGCTCAAGAAACACATAGACTAAGGTTTAAGAGCTAGAAGAAAGAAAAGAAGATGAATGGTTTTAGAGAAAAATGGTTTGAAAAAGTGAAACCATTTATAGCAGTGGTGTTCTTGCAATTTGGGTATGCTGGAATGGATGTTATATCAAAAGCTGCACTCAACAAAGGAATGAGCAATTATGTACTTGTTGTGTATAGACATGTTGTTGCCTTCATTGTTATAACCCCTTTTGCAATTATTCTAGACAAGTATATATATCTATATATCTCTCTTCTTCCCTTCATCCTCTATCTATCAATATTTACTTAGAGTTTGTTTGAGATTGAATTTCGGAGGGGAAGAAAATGGAATGAAATACTTGTAAATCATCTCACAAGTGTATTTCATGACTCTCAAACATTCTTTTTCCCTTCATTCCCCTCCTCCAAAATCCAATTATCAAACTAACGCTTAAAGTCCTCTCATTTATTGTTAATAATAATTCTAATTGTTTTTAGAATGTAATATCTATACATTGACAGTGTAAAGATTTATATACAGTCGGTGCATCATCCACCATTTATTTGTATTACTTTTATTTCAGAGGCAATAATGATAAAATATGAATGATTGATGATGTAAAAAGTTTTTGCCATTGAAGATGAACTTGAATTAATGTTTGATTGTTTTAACAGGAAAGTAAGAGTGAAGATGACATGTTCAATCTTCATGAAGATAGTGGCACTCAGCTTGCTAGAGTAATAATTCTCCTATCATTTTTTGCATATTAAATAGTGTTATCCTTAAAATATCACTCATTTACTTCAAAATTAAATGCTAATAATGTAGAAGTTAGATATAATTTATTCTCCTATCATATCATTAAGTTAATTAGACTGCATTAGATATCATGAAAGACAATTTAATAAAATGTTAGATAAGAATAAAAGCATTAATGCAATTAATTATCTAACTTTTTAAATATGTATTATACCTTTTTCTTATATTTAAATTCGGATGGAATATTTCTTTACAATATTTTCCTAAAATACTTCTTTAACAAAACTCTTCCTTACAACAAAATTGGAAAATACTTATAGAACTAATTTTAATGACAGGCCAGTAATTGACCAGAATTTATATTTTTTGGGAATGAAATACACAACAGCAACATTTGCAGCAGCCATGTCCAATATGCTCCCTGCTATTACTTTCATCATGGCTTGCATTCTTAGGTAACATTTTCACCCTTTTCCATAAAAATAATACTTCAATTATTATTAGGTAACAAGGCTAAAAGAAATTAAAATACAACATTTAATAGACATTCTTTAAGCATAATAATGTTTATGTATGTTTTTATGTATGAAAGTTAGTTTGAGTTTTGACTTTAGTTCTTATAATTTTTTATTTATTTTTGGTTTTCATATATTCAAATAATTTGGTTTTAATCTCAAATAATGCATTATAATTTTTCAGTGCAAGTTATGAAGGCTATAGGTTTATTAAGATTCATTCATGGTATGTGTTTATGAACAAGAATCATTTTCATTAACGGAGAGACAATTACATGATTTTATATATATTTCTAATGGCAAAAATGTTATTATATTGTATATAAAAGGATAAAAATGTCTACCCTATTATTGTTTCTTTTGTTTTTTGTAGTACTTGTTTCTCCATTGATTGAAAGATACTTTGTGTTTATGACATTTCCCTGTTTTTGTGTGATATTTTCAGAGTGGTGCATGATTACATTACTTTATATTAAGAATGTAATTAATATAACTTTTGTAATGAACCATGATACTTCTTCTAATAAATTGTGATTATAAAAAAGAATTTCAGAAAAAACAAATTAGTACTATTTCCCAAAAAGAAAAATTGAAAGTAGTTTTATCTCTTCCATATTTTTCATGTACAAGGAAAAAATTAAACCTCAAACGTAACGAAAAGCATATTTTTATCTTAACTTTTTCAACATTTCTCTCTTATCTCTTCCTTCTTTTGCTCTTGTTTCTATTAAGTTGTATTCTGTACTCAAATATACAAATTGGTAAAGCATATCACATGAAAGTGGTAATCTGTTATTAGTTTTGTTGTGTAAACCAGTTTTAGGATCCAATAATGATACTTTTCGATATTTCATCGATACACACCCATAACATCGATTATGTTTTTGAAAAATAAATAATTTATAAGTTCAATACTTTTTGGATACTCTCCGATACTCTTAAAATGTTTTTCTAATACCTCATAGATACTTAAAATATCATCCAATAACATTTTAAAAGAGAGAAAAACACAACACGATTAATATAGTAGAAGAGAGAAACATAATATGCAATATGCCGAGTGGACTTGTAGCAAGAGAAATAAAACAAAATACATGTATCGTATTACATAGAGAATTAATAAGAAATGCATGTGTATAATATTGATTATCAATAAAACAAATAAAAAGAGATTGGTCATCTTATGATAATATGAATTTCATTTTATATTTAGTGATGTTTACAAAATATGTTCTTTGGAAATTTATAACAATAATTATATGTTTATTATGTTTTATGAATTTTATTTACTTATTTTGTTTTACATGTATACCTCAAACATATCATATTCTACATTTTCTAGAAAATACATATCGACGTGTTGGATATGTATCGTATCTGATACTTATATTGATATCGGTGTTTCATAGATCTTAACCACTCAAATAATTTTTTTTATCTACATTCATTATTCTCATATTTCATTTCTCACACTATCCAATCTAGATCATATTATATATTCCTTTTTTAAGTTTTGAATAATTTATTTATCTCCTGAAATTTTTTTATTTCCTCATTGTACAGGATTGAGAAGATAAACATAAAAAGTATACACAGTCAAGCCAAGATGGTTGGGACTATAGTCACTGTTGCAGGTGCTATGGTGATGACATTGTTAAAGGGTCCAATCCTTCAATTTTTAGGGACACATGGAAACAATAACCATAACCATCAAAATGGTGGGGCAAATAATCTTCAACATGTAATAAAGGGTTCAATAATGATCACAATTGGATGCTTTTGTTGGGCTGGTTTCATGGTTCTCCAAGTGAGTCATTACAATCATTATAATCATCGTAACTGTTTTTACACTCTCGACACATCATTTATCATTCGTATGTAAACTACTATCGACTATCAAACAAAAGTAATACAAATCAATAGTGTACGATGTGCTGTGAATGTAAGAAACTTCACACCGACAATATAGTTTTTTTCCGTATCTTAATTTTATGTGGGGACTAATATAACTTAATTTCTTTCTTTTTTAAGTCTATTACCCTTGAAGCCTACCCTTCTGAGCTATCTCTTACAGCATGGATATGCTTATTGGGAACAGTTGAAGGTGGAATAGTGGCCCTAGTTATGGAGAGGGGTAACCCTTCTATTTGGTCTCTCACATGGGATACAAGACTTCTTGCTGCTATGTATAGTGTAAGTTCTTTATGTTTATGGATATCATGTTAAAGAATGTCCTAAGGGTATTTGTTAAGAAATCTAAACATATAAATTGTCAATTAGAAAGTGTAATGTTTCAATTTTCAAAGTATTCATAATTCATATATCAACTGCAACATAAGGAATCTACCCACTAGTGAGAAATGAGAACAATAAACCCATCATTTTTTATTTAAACAATCAAGTCATTAAGATTGGAATGTAAATATATGTAACATTTTTTAAATGATCATGTAGTTACTTTCAAGATTATATATATATGCACACACACTTTGAATAATAAGGTAGATAGCTTTGCAAATAAATTATCTATGTTGTGGAAATGAATTCATATGATAAGTTTATTTTTCTCTCTATATATAAATTGATAAAATATTAGCATGTGCCATGCAGGGTGTAGTTTGTTCAGGACTGGCTTATTACATTCAAGGAGTAGTGATGAGAACAAGAGGCCCAGTTTTTGTTACAGCTTTCAGTCCTCTTTGCATGGTTATTGTTGCTATCTTGGGCTCCTTCATTTTGGCTGAGCAAATGTTCCTTGGAAGGTAAATATCAAAATCGTAATTCGACAAGTTGTGTCACTGCATGTGCCATCAATTGTGATTGATCAGTAAAATAATTTTTTTTTAATTTTTTAGCTTAAATATCTTTTTTCAATCAATGTCAGACTACTGTACATGTAGTGACACAACAGATGTGTTTCCGAAAATCACATACCCAAAGAACTTTATTAAAAACAATATTAAATGAAAGTTAAACTAAAGAAATCTGATATATTTGACAGGGTTATTGGTGCCATTATCATTATTTTTGGGCTGTACCTAGTGGTGTGGGGTAAGAGCAAAGATTACAACTCACCAAGACCAATTAGCATAGAGCTTAGTCCAATTAATGAAGAGCATATATTACCAACAAAACAAGTTGTAGAAGAGGGCAATGTAATAAAGGAGCATTTTGATATCATAGTTAGAGATGAACAAGTATGATGAAACACTAGAATTTCAATCTAAGTTTCAAGTTTTCAAAAATGCTTTGGATATTCCAAAATCAATGCACATTCCAAAAGGTTATGTGGCAATAGCAATTGTTTAAGTTCCTAGTTATGTTAAGGTAAGAAAAATACATACAATTGAAGATGGTATAACTTCTATAATACATTATATTCCAAGTTTCAACCAACACTCTTAGCACATAATCTATTTTATATGATTAGGAGCAGGGCAGTTATATTAATTAAACATCTAAAGTGATATTGAAGAATGAAATCACTCATGCACTCTTACTATGTATAATTTAAAATTTACAAATGTTAGTGATGAGCATTTTCCTTCCCTCAAAAATTTGTAAGGAAAATTATATTAACAGGAGAACAAAGGTTTCCCTCCCAATACAAAAAGAAGAACAATTATTGATCTTTTTAGAAGCTAGATGAATACAAGTTTTTGGATTATTACACCAATTTGTAAAAGTTAAAGAAATTGGTAGTACAAATGAAGAAAACCAAGTCCAAGATCTAGTTTGAATCAAGCCCGAGATCTAGTTTGAATCAGGTCCGAGATCTAGTTTAAATCAAGTCCACTAAATGAATATAACTCACTTCTTTCTCCTTAAACATGACTTCAATTCTCGTAATTCATAATGACCACACCACACCAAACCACAACATTCTTCACAACTTTAAACCTGTAACAGTATCAAACGAGTCACAAAGATTAAACACCTCTATAATTGTTCGCAGAGCTTGAAAATGAATTTGTAACGAAGGGTAGAAGCTTTTCCACATGCTCATGGCAAACTCGCAAGATAAGAATAAATGCTCAATAGATTCAACATGATTATTGCACATGACACAACTCATACCAACAGTCATAATTATCACATTCCTTTTATGCAATTCATCTTTTTTCAGCAATCTTCCTCTTAAGTTTCCAAATAAAACAACAATCCTTTGAAGACACACAATAAATCCAACACTTTTTTTGGACACTACCTTAAAAACCATTGATTTGATTCAACCGCATGTATGTAGATTTAACCACATATCTACCTAAAGCGTCCAAGCCCCATATCCATTGATCCAAAGTGTCGTTCTTATCAGAATAATTTTGAATTAAGTCATACAAGTTTCTGACCAAAGCCTCCTCTCTATATCCTTCTCCAACAAATCTCCCTTCCATTGATTTGTAATCTAGTTACATTTCTCCTAATTACAAGAGTTGTGGTCTTTAACTAGGTGAAGATAAATAAAAAATCTGTCATCAAATTTCTTTTTTACATTTTCTAGAATCCTTCATGTGAAAAATTTCTTCTCCACACTCCTCCACCCCAATGTATAAATCCATAGCTTCAAAATGATTATCCATATCTATGATACTTTGTACCCTTCAAGTACCAAGATCTGTTCTTCTACTTGTACTTTAGAAGCAAAAGTTGATGAAAATGGAGTAGGTGTAAGATACTTGCTTCTCAAGTCTAGTTGAAGTGAGAATAGTGAGTACACAGGCCTGTGGTCTGAGAACTTGGACTCTCCTCTAACATACCACATTTGCTTTAGACCTTCCCCTTTCCATAGAATCCTATCACACCTGTTTTGTACCACAAACAACCAAATTTAAATCAGTTATATTTGTTGGACCAGACTGCGATCGGGAACCTCCAATTACTCGGGAGTTCCATTGTTATTGGGGAATGAGAGTATAGGAAGAGTGGAGGGCCACAAATGAGACATTAAGGCTGTATTTGGGAGTTATGAGAGAAAGAGAATGAGAGAGATCAAAAGGTTAGAAAGAGGAGGAAAATAAGGAAAAAAGAGAGAAATTCTCTCCCTTCTTGTTTGGGAGTGTAAAATTTAGATGAAAGAGAGCTAATGATAATGTAAGAATATATTTTTATTTTTCCTTTAAAAATGTATTTAACAATGAGTAATGAACAATAATGTATAATTATATAATATTACTAAAAATATTTAGCTATTTTGACATTTTATCTCCAAAAAATCTAAATTGGAGGAACTTTAAAAATAGACACATGGAGGGTCATTCCCTCTCATTCATCCAACTCCAATTCCCAAACAAGAGGAAGACTTTCCAAAGTCATTCCTTCATTTCTCCTCCAAAACCTCATTCCCAAACAAAACCTAAATCTTGGACCAAAACCTTAAGGCATTAGTTCCATAGTTTTTTCCATTTATAAACTCTTTCACTCCTCGCCTTATATCTAATGTGGTACTTTAAACTTGAATAAAACCAACAATACTATTTGAATAATAAAACATCATTTGTACAACAATAACTTTAAATAGCAATCTTTGACGTGTCAAAAAGACTAAAAAGTATAAATTTCTGTTTTAACAACATTAAGGGTTGTAATAAAAAAGAACATAACATAACATCATCTTAAGTCATGTTACATATTATTCTGTTCTCACAACAACTACCTTAATCAATAGAAAGAGTTGAATAAAAATATGAAGAAACATGCTCATAATTAATGTGAACACAAGATTAAAGCATGATAATTGTCTGTTTGCTAATGTGACATCAATTAAATTTATAGAAAAACAAATGTTTGATGAAGATAGACTACTTGCATTGGGTTACTTATTTCTATTAATTTTTATAAAATAAAATGCTTAAAACCTACCAACTTGGATTATAATAACATTAAGCATCTTTAGTGGCAACATTTTCACATGAAAATTGTTTCTCATGGTTGACTAATTCATCATTAAACATCATAATATACTATGCATCAAAAGTAAGCTCTTTTCTAAGGTACCCATCACTAGTTTTTCTTAACAACTGCAAATGGATCTAAAATAAGTGCCTCAACCAAATGAACATACTTAATATTTTGGTTTGGATTCAACTGGGTACATCTGTCCACAAATTGAGTTATTGAATGTACCATCATCTATGATTGATCAGAAAAATAATTAATTATTAATTTTTTAATTTAAAAATATTTTTCAACCAATTATAAGCCGATGATACATACAATAGCACAACTTGTAAGATAACAGATGTACACCTGATTTGATTTAACTAGGGGAAGGCTCATCTGATCATATAAACATACAGCAAATAGAGCATATAATAAATAATAATATGTAATTAAGGTTTCATTGTAGATAACAAAATGTCTAGTTAAACCAATACGTTGGTTTGGTGGTGTAAGATCCTATTGGATCCCCAAGATCGAAGGTTCGATTCTTAGGAACGACAGTCATTAAGAAGAGAAGTCACGAACCCCGAAATAAATTAGTTTCTTACCCAAAAAGGTGATAGAATACTCTTACTAGTACCAAAAAGATATATATAGTTTAACTTAACATGGAATTATCAAATCTTACCATGCAGGAGTTCTCTTTTTTTCCTTGGATTTGGAAGTTTGGGCAACATAGTTATCAGAATTGGCCAAATATTTGTATGTCGGCGCAAAGTATATCCTTCCTTCATTCCAACCTTTGAATACTCTACCAGCTCTTTGCTCTATCCTTAGCTGCAAAATTAGAATCAACACAAGATTTTGATAAGAACAAAAATAGTATCTTTATTGTTACACAATTCATATGAGATCCATTAAATCACATGGGTCATGAATTTCATATACAATAATAAAAAATGTGTAGAAATGAAGTGATAAGATACACATGAACTATTAAAGATGAATAATTGGCAGGCACTATTGGAAATGGATCAGGTAATTAAATTTACCATCACATATATATATATATATATATATATATATATATATATATATATATATATATATATATATATATATATATATATATATATATATATATATGTGATGGTAAATTTAATTACCTGATCCATTTCCAATAGTGCCTGCCAATTATTCATCTTTAATAGTTCATGTGTATCTTTATAACCAGGAACAAGTCGATAATTCAAGTCCCCAAGCCAAATAACATTACTACACATACCAAAATAATTATAATTAAAAAATGAACTTTGAAGCATGTGTAAATAGTATTAGATTATTGGATTTGTATAGTAATAATGAAGAGAAAAGGACCTACTCATGTTCAAGTATTGTTTGAGGATGATAATGAGATTTAAATGGGTGAGGAAATTTAGTTTTCTTCAAGATTTTGGAAACGTCCAAGTTTCTTCGAATCTCATCACCATTTTTCTCTCCAGAGGCTAAGTGAGTGCAAACAAAGCAGAATGTGGTGTGGGACAATCTCATGCTAATTGATATTGAACCCTATTTGTTTAAAAGCAAAAAAAAAAATGAAATAAAATGTAAGTATTTAGATAGTAAAAGTAGTTAAAAACTACAAGATTAGAATTGAAAGTTACAAAACTATAGTATGATACTTGTGTAGTTATCTACTTAGCAAATTGAATTCAGGTTATTTTGCAAAATTAGTGTTCAACAATCTGAAATATGTTAGATAAATTAATAGCATATGTAATATTGTACGAGGTTGATGATGAATATTGTCATTTGTTGAAAATTTTAAGTGAAAATATGATAAAAGTATTTATTGGCGGCTTTGAAGTAGTTTTTAAAAAAAAAACTAGCTTTAAAAAAGTTACATCTTTTTTTCTTGTAACAAATTATTTTACAAAGATTGAAAGAGACAAATATGTAAGTACAACAAAGATATACATTCTCATATTATATCTCAAATAGATAAAAACATTAATAACAATAAAAATTTAATTTTTTTAATTGAGATAGTATATACTAACGATATAAAAAATGATAATAATGGGAGAAACTAACCTTATTTCCAAGATAACCCATGATGCCTCTGCCAACACATGACACATTAATGTTGCTAACATATGTGTAAAGATCAATGTGTATCCACACGCACAAGAATATACCAACCATTTGCTTCCTTTCAACTACTACCCAATAATCTCTCTCATTATGTGTCGCTCTCTTATTATGGTTGTTGTTCAATGCTTCACTAATAAGGCCCACCCATTTTGATATTGGGCCAATGTCCTCTGGCCCAATAACGTTCCCTGTATTTAGAGGAACAATTTCTTGCAACCTATTAAAAGCGCAGTCAAATATAATGATGATTAGTTCTTTCCTCAAAAAGGTAAATGGATACTCTTGATAGTATAGAGAAAAAATATAAAGATGATTATTCTTTTGATGATATCAAGGGTAAAATAGACATTTGAGCAAGCTCTGCATGATAAATCGAAGAAATAAGGAAAAAGAAACATACCCGATAACATAAATATGAGGTTGTGAAGGAGACTTCAACCAATCCCTTAAATTCAAACTATCATTTGGTGACTTCCCTCCAACATTCCATGTCCCAACAAACATCCTACACAAGAGTTTATTCCACACACCACACATTCAAATCCTATATCACATTTCCCATATCCATATTCTTTAACTAAAAATGAATAAACATGACTTTAAAACTTTATGTTAGCCACATATTATTTCAATAATATGATTTTGAAATATATACCTAAGGTCCAGAGCATCAGTGACAGGAACGTGTGTTTCTTCATTCCTAAGTTCTGAGCCTCTCATTCCATGTGATGAATCCATCAACAACCCCTCTTTGAAAAGAAAACCCGAAATCAATTATTTCACCAATCATAAAGAAAAATGGCAACTATTAAATATAAAGAAAATGAATATTGATTACTTTTTAATCACAAGTTTTTTTACACATAAATCTTAAATCAGATTATCCACTCATTATTATTTCGGTGGAAAAACAAGCCTTTAATAATAAACTAATGAGTTTAATATTTTTATACTATCAATGTAAAGATTTATACATATTTAGTAAATCATTCATAACTCATTTATATTATTTTTTGAATAGTCAATAACAAATAAATATAAATGATAACATATAAATCTCATATACTTTCAGTATATATTTTTCGCCCCGAACTAAATAGTATATTCACCTCTTACAAGCTTGTTAGCACTACTCTTTCTATTAAGCCATTTCCTCACAGCTAATTTTAGCCACCATGACTTCAACTACAAAATTAAAACAAAAAAATAGAAAAAATTAATTAATTATATTTCACACCTCTTAAGAAAAAATTGTAAATTTCCATTACAAGTTTATTGTGGAATGAGTGCATACCTTGGGTACCTTCTTTGACTCACTTCTCATATTTCATCCACCTTAGAATCATTCAAAACTGAATCACAAATCAGATAACAATGAAACTATAAGAACAATTGAATTGGGTTTTAATAGCAAAATGAAGATTCTCTGAATCTAGAAGGCTATTTATAAAATATATAACAAATTGAGAGATTTTGTATTCGTTTAAAAAAGTCATACATGGAAATAAATTAAATTAAAGGTGATCCATATATTTATTTTCACTTGTACGAATAATTCTTTCTGTTATTCATTAAATTAAAAACTGTTGAGAGGTTTTTCAACTGTTAATATTAAAAACAAAATTGCACGGGGAAATGGAGACAGATTATTTTTTTTCTGATTCCTCTAAGAGAAAAAAATGCGAAATATAAATGTACACAATCTTATATCATAGGCAAAAGCAAAATAAGATTACCATAGCAAAATTCACCCTTGGGACCCAAAGTGACAAAACATAAAAGTCAAAATTTTCATGAAATACAATTATACAAAAGAAGAAAGAGCTAAGGTTTATTTTATTTTCTTTGAGGAATATTCATCAATAGCCCCATTTTTGCGCTGTATACAGACAAGAAAATAAGACAATGTAGAGAATATACAAAATGATTTAATATCGGTACAATGACAGTGTAACTGTTTTTATATTATCATTAAATCGTTTCTTATTCATATGTTAATCATCATCATTTACTCTCAAATCAAAAGTAATACAAATAAATTGTGGAAGATAGGTTGATAAGGTAAAAATGACATAGTAAATTTTAAACTATATAAAAATGAAAAACTATGAACCAGAAAAAGTGCCTCATCTTAAGATTCAGAAGATTGAGACCTCAATCAAAAGTTGCACCTTTTCTGACTTTCCACTTTGCAAACAAAGCATATTGTTGAAAATTTTGCTTTGATGGGTGGTGGAAATGAAAGTGTCATAGAAGAAAAAGCATTGCTAGTTATTTAGAGAGTACTAAGTGAAGATTTTAAGAAGAAGGTTAAGCTACAACAGAGTCTAAATTTCTATTTTTTCTTATATAAAAGTGTGTATGACTTAGTAAAGAAATCCTAAAACAAATAAAAAGATGTTAAGGGTTGAAACCTAAAGCGAATAAGCTCTGCAACAAATGTAGCAAATGAAGGAATTAATAAAGAATTGGACAAAAAAGGCACTTACAATAATGAATCATAAAAGGGAGTATGAGATTTCAGTTTCACATAGAATGACCAAAAAAGATTGTCTAAGATTTCACTAAAGAGAAAAAAATGACATGTTTATGCTTTTGCTTGGTTTGGTGTAGTTTTTGAGAAAGAGTGGAGAGAAGTTGAGGTTTTGATGAATTCCTTGGAAAAGTAAAAAAGAGAATACTTGGTTATGTATACAATGAGATTTGTGAGGAGGTACTAAATATGAAAGGTGATGATTTTTGAAGTTTTTGAGACTTGGAATTGAAGGCAAAGCACACTTTATTGTGCTCGTGCTACTGTTATTTGAGGAATATGGAAAAAGCTTCGTTTTTTAGGCTCATGCTAGTGTTCACAATTTAGGCTACTTCTTGGTCTAATTCAAGCTAACCAAAGTTGGGTCAAAAAATGAATACTTCTTTTTCAGTCCACTTATTTCCTAACTTGACTTTTCTTTCTTTTTTTAAACCTTATTTTCATAGTGTATAACTAGCAACTTGTCACCTTCTACCTGAATTTGTCTGTTTGATATACATAAATAGACTTTAGAATTATATTTGGGTCTTAAAGTTTTAGTTTTGATTTTTCAAAGTTATGTCAGAATTAGAATCATAAATCTAAAAATCATTTCTATCAAATTGAAATATAACCAACTAAAATTATTTTCAATTCTTAATCTCTACCTATAGAATTATAATTACACAATTATAGTTGTCTTTGATGCATATTAACAGAAAACATAACCAAAATAACACACCTCTAATTTGTACGTGAACATGATTATAGATATCCGGTTATTGTGAGTCTCACTCAACCAATAATGAAGATAATGAATACGAGGAAAAACATTCAATCTTCCAACTCCATTACTCCAAATATAGTTATTATTCAACAATCCATAATTTATAGAAGTTCTAGCTTTTAATGACAAAAAATGGAAGTAGTAGCTTTAACAACAAATTGGAGGCAACATATTAAAGTGGCAAAGAACCGTAATAAACTAGTTCTGCTGAGCCTGTCATATAGACATGATTATCTTCCTCCCTCCACTCAATCTGAAGAGGGCCCCCAGGTAG
Organism: Lupinus angustifolius; assembly: GCF_001865875.1. Classification (NCBI taxonomy): domain Eukaryota; kingdom Viridiplantae; phylum Streptophyta; class Magnoliopsida; order Fabales; family Fabaceae; genus Lupinus; species Lupinus angustifolius. The sequence goes on along the minus strand of NC_032013.1, from coordinate 25,994,636 downwards.
ATCAACCGTGCAGTTCTGAATCAATTTCACATTTGACAAATTCAAAAAATGATGGCAAAATGAAGGTTTAGTAATATTTATGTAGCAATGAGGAAGTATTAAAACCCAAACAGAAGAATTAGTTGTTTATTTCATTTTTATAAATATACAATTTCATGCAATCAGAATTAATGGGTTTGCTTTTCAAAAGGATTTGTTGTGAAGTTGTGATTGAATGGGCTTTGAATGGAGACTTAAACATTTACCATGACAAATTGACAATCACATCTATTACACATTTTTAACAAAAAATCGACAGTTCTCATATTGTTAAAACTTAAAAGTAAAGTAGCAAACTTCTTACCCTCCCAGAACGACCTTCAAGAACTGCTGCAACAACCGTAGCACAAGCTCCAGTTCCGCATGCTAGAGTTGCTCCTGCGTATAGACAGTTGGAAAAAACAAAAAAAATGAGCTCTCTCAAACACACAATACTAATCAGAAACAGAGCTTGAATATTAGATGTTCTAACCTGCTCCTCGCTCCCAAACACGCATCTTTAGGTGAGACTCGGACAGAACTTGCACAAACTCTGCAAATTAAAACACGAGCATACCATTACTGAGAGTGGGGATTACAACAGAATTAGACTATTAGAGTGTTACTGTAACTACAATCACTTAGGGCACAACGAATCAAATGATGGACGGTTGAAATTTTGGTGGGCAGCATGCTTGGGGAGTGAATAATGCATCAAAGGTAGACAAAATTAGAAATTGTATGCTCTACACAAGCATGGGCACTCCCTCCCCCAACCAAAGGTTGACATACAGTCTAACCCAGTCATACGGGACTATGAGCAGTAATGAACCAAACTAACTATCCATCCTTTAAAATTCGACTCGTTATTTAGCTTGCCAAATTTGGTTCAAGAACCAAATGAATTGAACTTGAGCTGGAAATTGATTTGTTAAAAGCCGGACATGAGCTAAATATAATTCGACTCGTTGAATTTATGAGCTTGTATGTAAGAGGGTGATTGAGTGAGTCTCGACGCAACGGTAAAGTTACTTCTTAGTGACGAAGAGGTCAAAGGTTCAAATCCTAGAAACAACATCTCTATTTGCAAGAGGAAGTTTGCACACATATACCCTCCTCAAACCCCATTAAATGGGAGCATCGTGCATTGGGTCGCCTATATATACACATATATATGAGTGACTAAAGTGAGAACAATTCTCATAAAAATTGTGAAAACAATTAATCTGGATCATTTAACAATACATGGATGGTTAGGATTAAAAGTTAAAATGATTACATGATCACTTAAAAAAGTCATTTGCATTTATCTTTAAATCTTGACCATTCAAATAAGATCCAATGGTTCATATTAATTGTTCTCATTTCTCACAATAACACTTAAACTAACAACTTTTTAAACTCTTTAGGCAACCATTTGTAAATATGTAAGTCTTTATATTATGTTGTGACTAGTGATAAAATTGATGGATTTGATATGTTGAACCATTTTATGTGCCTAATTTTGAAACAACTACCTTTTGAAACTTAGAGAGTAAGTATTGACACTACCGTAAAGTCTTGGGCTGAGGATACCCACCTTCCCCATGCTCCACTAGTGTAAGCCTTGTGCATTGCCCCCCCTATTTTTAGTTTGAGACGTGTAACAGCATGGGAAATTTTTTGTAGTATATTTTAGAAATAAATAAATTATGAGTTGAACCGAACAGTTCGTAAACTATAATTGCGTCGAATTCGAGTGAAAAAAATAGTTCATATTGAACCAGAGTTGAATTTTGAGCCGAACAATTCTGTATCAAGCAAAGTCATGTTTGACTAGACTCGACTAATTTTCGCCCCACTGAGTCCTACAAAAATACCAAATGCATCAGGCTCTGAAGCATTCGACTAAAAACAGTACACCCCAGTAAGTCACCACCTTGATATAATGTTCATATAAAATCGCTATTGGCAAGCAACAGCCCCAACAAACAAAAGGCACAAGTGACAGAAAAATAGAGCGACAAGATGGGCATATTGATTATGATAAACAAAAAAAGTTGAAAATAATATTCTACATGAAAGAAATAGACAAATCTGTTTTGTAAATAAATAAAAAGAAATAGACAATTCTGACCTGTGTTTGTTCGTGCTGGGAACACCTCATGATGTTCAAATTTTGGGCCAATTTCTGCTAGCTTCAACTCATCAACAAACAAATTCTGTTGCAACAAGGAATAAAAATGATGTGATATATGTGGCTAGAGTGGGAAAGATAATAAGTTTCAGTAACACTACTGCAACACGGATGAAAATTTATACTAAAAATGAGTTAGGAAAATAGATGTAGTACGAAGTAATAAAGGGCCATTTTTTTTATTTTCACATAAATGGTCAAACATTCAAGTGTGTGTGTGAATGCCTGTGTATTATAATATTATAGAAGGAAATTGTAAACATGCAGCGTCTATTATATGTCAAAATTACATACCTCAAATCCTTTTCCACTGAAAGTTATACAGTGTGGATTTCCCATGCTAACACAAGTCACATTCCAGATAACCCCATCTACATCTAGCTCCGATTTAACAACAGCATGATCCTTGTTTGGAGACAGCTTAGTAGGCACATCTGATGCTTTAAGAACTGGTTCCCCCATATCTACTCTGACCTGAAATAGTATCACTGTTTATCAAGCTGAAGAAACATAACCAGTAAACAGTAAATTCCTTCTCAACATTAAACGAATTCATAACACAAATTCATAACATATATAAAAAGGTGCCTTAGAAGCAGCACGAGCTAGTGCCTTCAAAGCATATCACATGTCAGTCAGTAAACCGTGCACATATTATCCACATAAAAACTTACATTTCCATCCTCAAGAACTTCAGGAACAATCAGCCCAGCGCCAGTATGTACGGTAAAACTGCAAAGTATAAAAACACAACTTTAGATGAAATTTAAACAAGCAATTCATTATCAAATGATAGTAGTTGAGGTGGCACTGGCAAATTTTATGGTGTTTAAAATAGTTGTCTCATTCAATCATCATGTCATTATGGGTATCTATCGATTTCAAATAATGTGCAAACCATGTTTGAGCCGGACTTTTTTTATTATTATGTATCCTACTCAAAGAAGGTGTCCGTGTCAAAAACCGAAGACTCCCAGTTCTACACCTGAGCGAGGACGAGAGTGTCTGTGCTTCACAAAACCAAACTCTTGAAAGGGGAAAGGGAAAAACAGGACAAACTTTTATAGGAAGTACTCAATAATGACCATACCTATGCCTCCCATGTAAATTCTCAAGCTGAGAAACAAATTTGGCAAAACATCTGACTCCATTGCCACACATCTAGTTAGAAAAACGTCAATTCACAAAACAAGTAAATTTCTCAACGATAACAAACAGTCAATTCAATTCAAGGCCACGGCTTGAATCAGAATGGAAAACTAATTACTATATTGGTAAAAAATAAATATAGTTTACCTCAGGCTCACTACCATCTGAATTAAAAATCCTCATAGTATAGTCAGTGCCATTGATACCAGGCAAGACAAAGATAACCCCATCAGCACCAACACCGAAGTTACGGTCGCATAGTTGAACAGCTTTCTCAGGACTTATCTTAGGCTCAATAGTGTCTCTATTATCAACCTACTCAAAAGCACTCATAACAAGTTAAAAAAATCCAACAAAACAACACAAAAATCACAATTAAAAGAGTAAACCATCACTAGAGTCCTCCTACAAAGATGACAATGTCAAAGATTTTTGTCACCAAATATGCATATTTGGTTCAAGTTTATTTCGAGGGAAAACGCTGGTGGCCAATATTTCAGGACATTCCACAACCAATTGAACAGTTTCATTTCATCACTGAAAAGCTTCAATTTGAGATTTGGTACTAATATAACATGTTTCCCTTGCAAACAATTACAATTGCATTTATACCATGTTTTAATTAATCTAGTTTCCAAACCAGTAAACATTGTTCATATATTAAACTCAGCAACCACAACACACAGTCACGTAAACATAAACATATCCATTTAAGCCATTACATCAAAATCAAACAAGATAGTGAAATATCATCAATCTAAAGCCACCACCAGTTTCTAATTCTTAAGCATAATAATCTCAGACTCAAAAATAAACATATCAGGTAATAAAATTAGAGATAATTGTAACGAGAAGATAAAAACTAAGTAGTAGAATAGTATAATGAAAAGGAATTACCAAAACGAAGTCGTTTCCGAGGCCGTGAAACTTTGCGAAGTGTAGAAACGGAGTGTCTCTGCGATCGAGGAACGAAGAGGAAGAGGTTTTGAGAGGAGCATCAATGCTCATTGAAGAAGAAGAAGAAACAGTGATGCGAGAACGAGGGAATTGGAAGTTACGTTGAAGCGTGGCGAAAGTGGAATGAGAAGTAGAAAATTGATGACGGAGATTAACGGAGGAGTTGAGAGAACGGCGAGTAGGGGCTGAAAGTTGAACGGAGATGGTGGCGGTCATGGCTGTGAGAGTAACGGTGAGGGTTTTTGGGACTTTGACTTTCTTCTAACTTACGCCGCTCAAGGTATTCACTCTTTTAGTGTGAGCTTCATGTGCTTTTATTTCCAGTAATCGAAAACTCGACCTTGAGAATTCAATTGAGTCTGAGTCTTATGACAATAGAGCAATGCCTTATTGATTTTTATTTTATAATTTAAAACATGTCATCAATTTCTCACTACTATTTTCTTTCGGAGCACTATATATCCTCCTACTCACAACAAAAAAGTGTCATATGTCACTTGTAAAACAATTATTAATAAATAAATTATCTTATTGTGACACATGTCATTTTCTCACGGGTATGAGAAGTAGTACGAGGATATATCATTTTCCTTTCTTTCCATATCAAATTATCAATATATGTTTCTACTCATTTTCTTAATTTTATTCGTCCTTACATTATTTTTTCCTACAAAATTTGGGTTTTGATTATTGAATGATGTTTTTTACTAAATTATTTATCTTTATAGGTAAGGTCTTATTTATTAATTATTTTGTTTTCGCTTCCCCCACTTTTATTCAAGGTAATGACTTGATTAAAGTTTATATTTGTATTAGTTTTTGTTAACTAACAATTCAAGGGATTTAAGGAGTGAAGATAAAAACTTATTAAAAATGAAAATTGGTCCATAACTTCGTATGGTTCAGATTGATGAGCTTAATTCTTAAATAGGAAATGAGTTAGAAAATAATGAAGAAAAAAATAAGATTAATGAGTAGATCGAAACCATTAGATTTTATTTAAAATTGATGATTAAGATGAGAAGTAAATTTAAAAAACTTACTCTTGAAATATGTGTATCCGAACTGATGTCAACACCTATATAAAAGCTGAAAGTTAGAAATCAAATAATGGAAAGACTTTGTGCAAATGAGCATCAAATCAACACTAAATTACTATCTTTTCTTTCAACTAGTTCTATATATTGAATAGGTGTTCAATTTTCTGCCTCCTTGTAATCATACATAAGAAAAAATACTTACTATTATAATTTCTATTTCGTATATATCTAAGGGTTTAGAATGTATATATTGCCAGTGTAAATTTTTTACATTGTTAACATATTATTTATTATTTATTTATATTACTTTTGTTTTATTTGAGAATCAATGATAGTTAATATATGAATGTTGAATGATTTGCTAACAGTATAAAAATATTTATTTTGTCAATAGATATATAATCCAATTTAATTCCCAACTTCCAAATAGTATAGTAATGATAGAAATTTTTGATTTCCCATAGGTATGGTATCCTCGTACTAAAGACAATCATGTCCGAGCCGAAAACATCCACAGGTAAGTGTGATTAACGCTCCCAACAAACATTTTTTCATCCACAAGACTCGAACCCGAATTCTTGCTTAAGGGAAATCAAACATGTACCACTTGAACTAACATCGAATACACGTTTGTTCTGTAATATCATTTACACTCATCAAAACTGTACATTCTTCTATAAAAGCCTAATTCTGAGTTGGCCATATAATCCATTTCTTAATTATTGGTCCGAAAATAAAACAATATCCCTATAACTATGGAGTAGTTGATAGACCCATTGTTGAATAGGAATATAAAAATCACATTGTTATTAATTTTATAAATCCTATTATTTTTACCTACATTTTCAAATTTACAGAAGAAGCTGTGAATTATTTAGTTGCTAGCTAAAATGATTTCTTCTGGTGATGAGGTGAATGATTCTTCTATTATCTTTCTATATGGATTTTCATTTCTTTCATTTCTGGTTCAATTATTTATTTTTATTGCATTATTGCATTAAATAGATGCATGAAAAAGAACACCAACTAAATTCTATTTAATACTGAACTAATTTTTGGTTGCCCCACCCTAAGATTTATTGCCCATCAAAATTATAATCTCAATAATGTTTTTAAGAGTGGGGTCACCATTTTGAAGCCCTAAGAAATTTTTGAATTCATAAAATTATATGTGAAAACTACTTTGCTTTTCCGAATTCTAAATTTTCCTGATAATCTACTAGTTAATTTAATAAAATTAGTCTCTTACTTAGTTACAATCTTTCAGTTCCAGAATTATAAATAATCTGATTGTTAGAATGAATGATTTAAAGAATGTAGTGAATGAAATTGTATATTCGAGTCTCGTCTACAACAAAATATTAACGTACTAATATGTTTTTTTAGTTAAAAGATTCAAAGGCATAACAATTGTTGTTTATACTATTATGAATTCTGAGTTTCATACTAACTTAATTACATATTCTCTTAACAGAATATTATTGAGATTAAGCACATGCTTCTATGCACCAAGCTTGAATTAGTGACAGCTAGAAATGAAGCCAATATTGAGATAAAGAAATATGAGGCTACAATTAAGCTTTTATTCAAGCTCCTAAAGAGAGTTTCCAAGGAAAGAGATGAAGCAAAAGATAAACTTCAATTTCTACTAAGAAATTTTCATCAACCTAACTCAGCTGAAGCAAAAGTGAAAAACACCAAAGTATTAGATTTGAGTTCAAAACCATTCTCAAATTACTCTTTTCACTTAGAACTTGTTGGGTTTATTCAAGTGTGAAGTCCCACATTGGATATACAGGGAGGAGTGGAAGAGTTTATAAGAAGGAAAAGCACATGGAACTAACATTTTAAGGTTTTAGTTCAAGATGTGATGTCTCACTCTGGTCCAACAGAACTAGCAAGTTCTCAATCAAATGAGAATCATTTTGGGTACCAAGTGTCTCAAACAAAGAATGAGAAGCATTCTTTTATGGAATCTTCACATGCAAGAAACAATGAATCTAGCAACTTGGTATTGCATAATCAACCAAATTACCAAAACAAACATGGAATAACCAAAGTAGATAATGGTGCTTCAAATGATAACATGGGTCATAACACTTCACTAGTACAAACTGTGACAGAAACTCAACAATTGCTTCAGACACTTCCACAATGGCAAAATCCTCATTCTTTATCTTCATCTTGCTTTTCACCAAGTGATACACAAGACTATGATTTTTCTACCAAAGCATATGATAAGGAATGTGGTAATAATCCAAATAGTGTTATTCTAACTTCTTTAAGTTTGGCATTTCCTCAGAATTCTTATGGTCCTTCTCACATGCCTTCTCAGAAGATTGAACCAATGTTATATGAGGATATGGATCTATGTAGGGTGCACAATCACAATCATGTATTAACTCGAAAAAAGAGAAAATTTTTTTGAGCCTGCGTGTTGTTAATGTTCCATCTCAAAACTAATTGGTATCATAGTCAGAGTTTAATTTCTTTTCGGTTGTCATATGCCAAAATATGTCATTTAGTTATGGGTCAAAGGTAACCGTTCGTTTGGTTCGACATGCTTATGTGGAGGGACATGTTGAAAAGTAAGTCTCACATCGCCTACCTAATTGTCTCGGGAATGATTTAAATATCTATTAAGCTACTTCTCTCATTCCTAATTGGTTTTGAGATGAAATATTAAGACATGCATCAAAACCATGCCTTTTTTTATAGTTACAAAATATGTGAGGAATAATCAACTATATGTATAACTTAGCATCTCTAGGGTACAATTGCAATATCTTTGTTAAACATTGCTTCATCAATGATGTGATATACAAGAGAGACTATTGAATGAGATAATCAACACTTTGTCCTTATTTTCTCCTCTCTTTTTTCTATCCAAGGTCTATTTTTCCATTAAAGGTTCGAAGCATACAAAATCTATATTGAGTGGTTATTAAGTCCTCTTCTTGGAGTCTTAATATGTTAAAATGGTATAGCTATTAAAGAAATCTTTTTGATTAATCAAGAAGTATGAAAGAATGATGAATGAGAAAATGGAAAACTTGAAGAAAGAAAGAAAAAGAGAAAGAATAGAAAATTTATTTCTTTTTCTTTTTTGATCGGCAATTGTTAGTATTTTGTTATGGGTGAGACTCTACCGTCAACCTCATACACCCTACTATCAAACCACCTTATAACTCTTATATTAGAAACTTTATTTCTGATTGGTTGAATTAGAAAATGATACAATGATTTATATATTGAAAACTAGTAAAACTAACAACTAACTATCACATCAACAATGTTTTAACATAATATCTATACAATGTTAATGTAAAGATTTATAATACAATATTTATCATTCATTTATATTACTTATACATAGTATAAATATTTTTTCTCCTCCAATTTATTATTTTTTCATTAAGCATATCCAAACTTCTAAGTATAAGTTTGTCATATTTGAAGATTATAGTGATGATTACATTGCTCCCTAAAAAATATGCATCACATTCAAAGTCTATTTAGATTAGTGGCAAAACAAATAATTCAATGATTAATTATGTGAATAATCCTTAATATTTAATTAAAAAGATTTAAAAATTAGAATATGGAACCAAAGAAAACATAACATAACATTTTGTTTTCACGCATTGTATCCACGCATTAAATGCTATAGTAGGTAAATTAGTAATAAAGTGATTATGTTGGACCGGCATTATCACTTTTTAGCCTATATATCATGTTAAGGAACAAAATAAATCACAATGGAAGGTACTATTTAAACAAATCAAAACATTTATACATTTACTTTTCTAATAAATCTATCATTTATGTATACCTTATTTAAGTTAAAAAACATTTATTTTATCAACAAAACATTAGTCTAATAATGTAATATTTTATTAGATCCCTAAAAAAATTAAAAAATCAAGACTCAATTCATGGAAAAACAATTATTAAAAAATACAGTCAAACATTCCTAAATGGATTACTTTCTTACCTAAAAAAATGAAAAAATACTCATAAAAAACTCTTATTTTAATTATTTATTTATAAAATATACCATGTATGAGATATATGTCCATCCATTCAATATATCATCAAACATTACCTTCTATTCTTATTAACTTAATATTATCATTCACACTCTTAACTTTTTATCCTAGAAGTTAAAACCTACTTGGACAATTTTAACATCTAATTTTCCAATATAAACATTCTAGCATAATTTAGATTTAAATCATATTTAAACAACAATCTCAATTCATAACATGTTTCTCCCTCTATATACATATAAATAGCATATTGGTACATTTATCCCATTGTTGTTTTAAAAAACACACATACTTAACCTTTTCCTTAGATAGCAAAATCAAGGAGTTTAAAACATACAACTTTGTTTGGGGACAAAGCCCTAACAAAAATGAGCAAGTTTGTTGTTACCAGCTGAGTTTGACATTTTCAACAACAAAGAAAAATTAAATGTCTCAAAAAGTTTATATCTTCATATCTCAAATCAATCATATTTTATAAAAAAAGTTATTTTATATTTTTATGATTTTCTTATCTAATAATTAAAGTGTTACTTTTTAATTGGATCTGACATATTAAAAATAAGATAGTTTATCAAAAGGGTCAACATATTCTTCTTATTTCACTCATTTGTGTAATTTTATGTGTCAGAAAATATGATTGGTCAAAAAAATATTTAATAATTACAATTTTAATTTAAATAAATTTTTTTAATCAATTAGAAATGATGGTACATGGAATAGCACAAAATGTGAGATAACAGAACCGTTTCCGAAGACAGAGCCTAACAAATTAACAATCGAACTGTAGGGCCCACTTCCTAACCATGAATTTAGTAACGCTCCTTCATTCTGTTAACCACTTCCTTCTCTAGATCTCAACATTAGGGTTTTAAATTTGGGGAAAATTCCCAATTCACTACTAATCCGAGTTTTATCACCGATGCTTGAGTAATTTGAATTCAAATCGAAGAATTCACACGTACCTTGACGAAGTTTATATGCAGATATAAATGGAGATGCAGAGAATTATGGAGTTTCCAGATAGGATTATGGACAAGAGACCAAGGAAGAAGCCTCGTTTAACATGGGATATGCATCCACCACCACAACCACAACCTCCAATTCCTCCTCCTAAGGTTTTTGTTTAATTTCATTCACATGTTTATAAGTGGAGTTTTTTAATCGGTTAAGTTTTTTAACAGGATGGGAAATTGTACCGTTGTTGAGATTTGAACTCGGGTGCTCACACTTTATGTCTCGCAGCTCTACGAATTGAGTTGACTCGGGGAGTATAAATGAATATTCCCTGCATTATTGGCTTTATGTGTTGTTAATTTCATGCTTGCTTTATTTTTTTTCTTTTATTTTCCATTGAATTTTTATGTAGCTGAATTAGGTGAAGATAGATAGTTGTAGCTGAATTAGGTGAAGATGGATAGTTGTAGCTGAATTTGCTAAGCATGTTAGAACAGGAGGGAACATAATATTTTATGTATATGAAAAACCGATGAGAAGCAGAGAACCCTTTTCCGTACGAAGTTATCGTCTAATGGTTTGAGTTGAAATAAATGAGCAGAACAGAAGAATTTTTGTATCTGTCCTGTGAATTTTTTCCTCACTGGACAATTTTAGCTGAATTATAATGTGTGTAGAAATGATCAACCGGTCATGCTTATTGCCAATTTGTTTAGGATAATTAAAAGAATGATTTTACCAAAAAATTGGCAGGAACATTTTCGTGAGAATTTATTCAGGTTCTCTTACAAGATGAATTTCAATTTTTGTAGCAGATATACATTTTTAGTGAAACCTAGCTAAAAAACATGTAAATGTCAGAAGTGACTTTGTTAATCAACAAAGCGCTTTCCTTGAGAAAGAGGTTTTAAAAAGGAACTCTTAATTTGGTTGATTGGGTTTTTCAAAATAAATTGTTTCTATTTTATTTTTTGAAGTTCAGCCACAATGAAACAGATGAGTTCATACGAAATTTGAGGCTGCAGCGCTTGATTGTACTTTATGCTGATGGAAACATTTTGCTTAACTTTTGGCTGATGGATCTGAGAATGCTTGCAGGTTCTTCCCACAACATATCACAACCAGGAGGTTGTGAATGGAGTGGCTCCAAATCATGCCTATCCTTCCTTGTTTTTTCGGGGATTGACTCGCAATGGATCACCCCCTTGGAGGCCTGATGATAAAGATGGTCACTATGTTTTTGCTGTCGGTGACAGTTTAACACCTCGATGTATGTTATTTGTCCTCATTCACTATATAAAGTCTATTGGGTGCACGCGATGTTAGTTAACTCATAGCACAAAATTTCCACAACCCCTCTTTTAGTCTTTTTTAATCATCTAAAATATGAGGATGAATGATTATTTCCAACAATTAAATACATGACCATGTTCATTCATTTATGTGGACGTGTGGTGTTTTTGTATTTAACTATTAGTTATCAGCGCTTATGTCACACATGACCTTCTCTAAATTGTTTCCCCTTATGTCTGCAGATAGAATTATCGGTAAAATGGGTGAAGGTGGGTAGTGCTTCAGTTTTCAAGAATGTTATTTCAAGTTCAATCCCCCTCCCTTTCTATATCTTTTATATTAAAATACTTTTTAAGCTTATTAAGATTTAACATCACATTTTGCATGTTTATCTATGTTCTTGGTATATTGGCATTTGTCCTAATGTCGATGTCCAAAATTTATCAAAATTTATGCAGGAACGTTTGGCCAAGTCTTGGAATGTTTTGACAATGAAAAGAAAGAAGCTGTTGCAATTAAAGTTGTTCGGTCCATAAACAAGTATCGTGAGGCTGCAATGATTGAAATTGATGTCTTGATGAGGCTAGCCAGACACGACATCAATGGTGCACGGTAAGAGTTATTTTTGGTTGTCTTTCATTATTGATTGCAGATGTTAAAAGCGACTCTGGTATAAATGGTTTCATTCTTTGCAGTTGTGTGCAAATTCGGAATTGGTTTGACTATCGTAATCATATTTGTATTGTAAGTATTTGTTGATATTTGTAATTTGATTAAGATGATAGGAATGTCTATTCCGTCATACTTAAATATTCTGGGAGTTAAAAAACTTGCGGATGGATTTAAATGGTTTCAACAGGTGTTTGAGAAGCTTGGACCAAGCTTATACGATTTTCTCCGCAAAAACAGCTACCGTTCCTTTCCCATTGATCTTGTTCGGGAGTTTGGCAGACAACTTTTGGAGTCTGTAGCATGTGTGTGGACATATCCTGTACCCACTACCAAATTATATTTTTTTTATGCATATTTATGCTCCTTATCTGTTGGGAGTTTAAGACATGTGCATATGTAATAACTCATTTGAATATGGATAATATAACCTTTTGGTATTTGAAACAACCTAAACTATTATTGAGTCGACTTCAAATAAATTTTATTATAATTGATTATGTGTTTAGTTCACTTATTATGTTACTCATCTGCAGTTATGCATGACTTGTGCTTGATTCACACTGATTTGAAGCCAGAGAATATTCTTCTAGTCTCATCAGAGTTTATTAAAGTGCCTGATTACAAGGTATCATCTTCCTAACTATTCTCCTAGAATCCTTATTCAACTTGTAATTCACTTGTCTGTTAATGAAATTAACGTGTTGGTACTAGCAGTGGGTGTTAATACACTTTTGGACCATGCAGTTGCATTTTTTCTTTTGTAAAAAATAGATAGTGAGAATTAATTCATATTCTAAATTTTAATAAGACAGATTCTGCAACCATGTAAGTTTTCATGCACTTATTCCTCACAATTCTCAAAGATCAAAACTTTACATTTGTTCCTTTTTGTTGGAAATTCTTCATTTGTGGCAATTCAGTTTCTATCACGGGCCATGAAAGATGGCTCTTATTTCAAGAACCTACCCAAGTCTAGTGCCATTAAGCTCATTGATTTTGGGAGTACAACGTTTCAACATCAGGATCACAGTTATGTGGTATCAACAAGACACTATCGTGCACCAGAAGTTATCTTAGGTAATTTGCCATTCCTTGTGATATGTTTGCTCATTACATCTGTAACCATGCATTATATTTGCCACCTGTTGTTTTTCTGTAGGTATTGGGTGGAACTACCCTTGTGATCTTTGGAGTGTAGGCTGCATACTGGTTGAGCTTTGCTCTGTAAGTAATCATCAGTCTAAACCTTCTTTACTTTCCTTTACTCGTTATGCATGATCGTTAGAATCACAGTTCCTTAGTAATAGCATGCTATAGCAAGTTCTATAGGATTAGGCGGTGACCCATGAATTCTTGCGCTACGCTGTGTTTCTAGCTTGGCAATTTTGATAAGGCGCATGGACAATGCTACTATTTGTGCAATAGACATATTGCAAGAGCATTTGCTATGTCTGCCAACTGGAGAATGATGAAAATTGGCTATTTTTTTATTTGAAGTCTTTCCTAAATCACTTCGTCAATCCCCATCCTCCCTCAACGTCGTCCATTGGAAGTGTCAGGGATCACTGAAGGTCTTTGTTGCCAACAGTGTTTGGTTTTGCTGGTGGAGTCTCTTCTTCCTCTGTTCATGTTAAAGACTTCACTCACTCGCTACCTTCCCAGCTTTTCTGTTGCTCTCCTCTACCCTCTTATCTGTCTGATTTCTGAGTCCCTATGTTCTGAGCTAGAATTATTGGGTTCTCAGCCTTCTTTGCAGCTGCAAAACGTGAACAAGAAATAGAGGACATGTCTCTTGTTGAGTTTTGAGTTTCTAATATTTTGTTTTTATCTAGAGTGCATGCAAAGAAACTTAATTAAGGTTGTTTTATTTCTATACTTTGAGAATGAATGACATATCATACAGATTCGACAAAGTTTTACGTTGGCTATCGACTGCCTAACATAATCTTCATCTTTTATCCGGGCTTGGGACCGGCTATGTATAACGTCAAACATACATAGGCAGGTCTGACTGTTGCTATACATAGGCATACATAGGCAGGTCGGGAGGTCTCACTGTTTCCATCACCAGAATTGCCATATCATACCACACAATTTGGGACTGGATTGGGCTGGAGTTGTTAGGTGGAACTTTTATTCTATTGTTTTCATGTTAAGAGTCACATTTCTTGTTCTTGTACACATTTTAGCTTAGTCAGTTTTGTTTTTCTTTGTGGTTGGCAAAATTATCTTCTTTTCCCCTCCTTGTTATTACTTCGACCAGCAAAACTTTATGATTTCCTGAGTGACTTGACAAATTTTACTTCAGATCCCCTCCCCTCCCGCTTTTTTCTTCCTAATGTTCCTTTTCTGTGTATATGATCAGGGTGAGGCACTTTTCCAGACACATGAGAACTTGGAACATCTTGCCATGATGGAAAGAGTTTTAGGGCCACTACCTCCCCATATGATTGTCAGGGCCGAGTAAGAACTTTTTGAGTCCTCTTTGATTGGGGAAATATTTATTGTATTTCATTTTCCTGTGGATTCTCATGTAATGCCTGATGTTGCAGCCGACGAGCTGATAAGTATTTTAGAAGGGGCACACGGTTAGGTTGGCCCGATAGTTCAACTTCAAGAGAAAGCATGAGGGCAGTTTGGAAATTGCATCGTTTGCCGGTAATGCCTACTATGCAGTTTGGCTATATCCAACTTTATAATTCAATAAATAATTTTAAGAAAAAAATTGATGTGCTCATATTCTGTAATCCATTTTTCTTCCATAGCATGACAATGGCTGGAATGGCATCAATACAATCCCTTACCTTTATTTTCTTGTAATAATCCCTTGCAGAACCTTATAATGCAGCACGTCGATCATTCTGCTGGTGATTTGATTGACCTCTTGCAAAGGCTCCTAAGGTATGACCCTGCAGAACGGATAAAAGCAAAGGAAGCATTAAGACACCCCTTCTTCTCAAGAGATCCTAAAAGGCATGGTTACCCTTTATAAGTACCACATACATTATAATGGCTTGGTGGAGAATGAATGTTGTAGCAACACAAATGCTTGAAGTCCTTTGATTGTTTGGTCCACTATATAGTGAAATGTATTTTGTTTTGTTTTTTTTTCCTTCCTTTTTCTTCTCATATTATTGGTGTTTGTGCAAGTAAATAAACCTCAGTTTTAACCACCTATCTGGTTGAAGTGGATTCATATCTTGTCCTCTTAGTATGATGATTGTTGGGGTGAGATTGTTTTATACTTTTGTGGTTTCAAATTAAGTTCAAAAGAATCATATTTGTAAAAGTATTATGATCATAATTGATATTTCTAGTTACTAGGTTTTTCAGAAAACTTGTATCGATAGCATTTCAAGTTCTTAGGATTCATATTTGAATTTCTCATGACTTATTAAGTTGTTTCATAATAATGTTTTCATTGCTATAAAAACGAAAGCATTGTTATTATCATTTTCCTTGGAATAAATGGTTTATGGCCTTAAAAAATGAACCACGCATAAGAATCTTTCATTTCTATGTTCATAGTTATTTTGTAAAAAAAGAAAAACTCACATGAACATCACTTTTTATAACATTTCAGTTGGCTCTAGTAAACAAGGTGACAATAATACATGATTTAGTAGTGCTAGATTTCTTGGATGACCAAAATGTCAAGAGTTCTATTTATGTGAATGACATTTGTTGGAAGAGGTAATTATGCACCCCGAAATGGGTTTGACTGTTTGTTACAAAATGAAACTGAGAGTCACAATAGTGAAAATTAAAATTTATGAATTGATTATACAAAAATTGAGAGTAAATATATACTTTGGACCCTCAATATTTTCACGTGTATCAGTTTGGTCCCACAAACTCACAAAATTGGCAAAACTCAAAATTATTTAAAAATATTAAATATGAGTTAAATTAATTATTTTTAGTATGTTTTACAATATCTAATACCGAATAATTTGATCCATTCAAAAATTTTAGAGACTATATTTGATTTTTCAAATTGAAGAATAAAACCAAAATAGTCATTTACTCACAAATCAAATATTGACTAATGTAACTTGTGTCACGTGAAGTATGGCCCATAGGCACGTGATAAGCAAACACTTCCTGTAATCTCCTTTCGACCAATCCTTGGTTTTGTCTCACGTAGGACAATGGGTCCCACCATACCTATCTCTCATCCTTCTAATACTATAATAATGTTCAAATGCCCTTTTCATTATGTCATCTTTTATGTGATCTCTTAAGTTTATTCATTCCTTTAACTTTCACTCTTCCCATATCTTGAAGCACCTTATTAATCCAACCATTTCATTATCTTTCTAGTCACTTTTTCTTGTCTTTTCATTCCAAATCAATGTTAATTACGTATCATTGTGAAGCCATACTTTATATATAATACAAGGATACTAACACTATCTTCTAACTCTCTCACTCACATACAAGAATCGATTAAAGGCCATGGTAGATTCTTCCTCTTCCTCTTATATCCACCTGGTAAGTAAGTTTTAAGTGTTATTGTTAATCATCTAAGGATAGAGATTATATGTTCTTATTCCTATCCCGATTTTCTGTCTCGGTTCAATGAGAAAATATCACTTAATTAAATAGAAAAATTCTAAAAGTACAAATTAACATTTTTTTATATTAATTGGATGAAACTGATTGACTAGGAATATGAGAACTGAGATACATGATCATTGTTCATGATGGCAATATATATATATATTGTAACTTACAATAGTTTTTCATTCATTACTTTCTTATGCATCATTTTATTTGCTAATTAATTATATGGATACATATATATAGGTGCACCGGCTAATAGAGGAGTGTATCTTATTAAACATGAACAAAGAAGAATGCATGGAAGCTCTTTCAAAACATGCAAATATCAACCCGGTTATTACCTCCATTGGTATGATAAGAAACATGTTTTCACTGTCTTATGTATATGATAAATTAAAATTTACAAACTTTGCTTTAATTAATCGTATTAAACTGATGATTTTATTAGCCATGCTATAAATTAATCACCTTCTTAAGGTTACTACAAAACTGGGTCGTTTCTTTTGTGGCTAAAGATTAAAACATATGGTAAAAACAATACATAATTAGCGTTATGATCACAATACTATAAGATGTTTTTTCCACATCACACTATATTTTTATCCAGCTTTCTAGGGTTTGTTCATCCTTGATTTGATCTAATACAAATTCAATGATTAATGCACTCTCATTTTCTCAATTTAAGTTAAAGAGAAGCTCATTCATACTTTAGATCAGAGAAGCTTTTCCCATATAATATACCTATATATGATATCATCAATTAATAAAGGTGCAACACCATCCTATTATTATTCCAATTCAAGCATGTGGAGTTCTAATGAGATTTAGTGCTAGTATAATCATACCATCAAACAAACAACCTTAATGATTATGGGTTATTTTTGCATATATACGTCTCCGCATAAATATTTCTCATACATAACTTCGCTTACGATGTTGTCTTGTTTATTTTGACTTTTCATTTTTCTTGGAGCATAAGATAATTAATTGGTTATGTGAATGGAAACACGTGCATGCATGTGGTGCGAACTATGTGGAATAGTATGGAAGGAGTTAGAGAAAGAAAACAATGAGTTCTTCCGAGCATACACGAGGAGCAGGGAAGAAACAGTATCAAGAACAAGACAAAGGATTCATAACATGGTTTCATCAGATTCTTCTAAACAACGAGTTTAAGTTTAAGATACAAACAACGTTAATCATCAAATAATATAAACAAAGGTGGTGGCCATAGCATATGTCAAAGTGAGACAGGTACAAAACAATATTGAACCAAGGAACTACATTGTCCTATCTATTGAGACGTAATTGATGAGTTCATATGATTTGTTGCAATGTGTAGAAGTTGAAGTCAGCACTCTATAGTGAATGAGAGTGAAATACTAAACAATTTTAAGAAAATATATATTAGGCTACAAACTTATAATCATTCTATGTTGGGACTTCTTTTTTATAAGCAAACAAAAATATTGGAAAACAAGATATATTCAATACAATATCAATATTTGCTTCATTTTATTTATTATTTATATTAATAAAAATTGTTATATCACTATTGAAATATCACATATCCAAATTTTAAAAATACTTTCTTGTAGATGTAGGATTAGATTTATCTAATTATCCCAAGATAAAAGAATTATCTCCAATACTGTACATTCAGTTTATTGATTTTGTTGTTGTATTTAAGAATGAATTTTTTTTAGTATCATCACATTATTACATCCGAAAGACAATATCATACATTTTTTCCCTTTATTTTTATGCATTTTCCTGTCAAATACTAGAGAGGGACATACCAAACTAAAAGGGGTGAGTATGGGCAGAATAAGATTTGTCATTTACCTGACCTTAAATGTTGACATAGTCATTTTTTTAATATGGACTCGGTCCTAGACCCGAAGATAATCCAACTCCAAATATCGATTGAGACAATGTTTGAATCTGAGCTCGACCCTATATACTATTAAATATAATGCATATCTCTTTTAGATAAAGTCTTCTCAATATTTCACGTATTATTATAAATATGTAATTTGATATATGACTCAACTAAATATTTTACTTATTATTATGAATATATTATTAATCATGTCAATGTCTTTTAAAAATTAGATAATTAATGATACTTTCAAAATAGATGTCATTACTCTTTACAAAAGTAAATAAAGACACATGCAAACATAATAAATGGATAACCATGAGACGGGTCGCTCCGGGTCATATTTATCCTATACCTGATCATAAATATTGTATATGTCTAATTTTTAAATTCAAACTTGATCCTATACTCAATGAAGCACAATCCTATTTGGTCCCGATCATGACCAGATCAAATTGAATCAGCGGATAGAGTTGGGTCATCCTCACCCCTACGAACTAAGCTATTAAGGGTAGTATTAAAATCATTTTTTAATGTGGGTTGAGGTAGACCTTCAAAAAGGTATAAACCCATGAATTTGACACAATCCCACTCAATCATATTGGGCCTATTGCTTGATAGTGCTAGCCCAATCTACCCTATTGTGTATATATATCATTAGTTAGAATTCCATTCCAATCAATCAAATTACCCATACCAATTAAATAAATGTTGAAATATATAACCCATGCATTCCACATGTTACTACTTACTAATTATTACATGTGGAGATCTTCCATATGTTTTCATTTAATGACTGTCAAAAATTTAATTAATATTTTATTAATTATTATATTTTATACAAATAAATTATTGAAGAATGTTCTTCATATACTTAGGAAATCCAGATGTTAATTACTTAACTAGAATTAAATCTCACATTCATCATCTTTGTGATATGCATAACAAACTACCACATTTGTACTATTGAAATTTTAATTTCTTTTTAACAAGCACCGACCAATAGGAAAAGGAAAATAAATTATTTCCATCCCCACTCATGCCAACGAGGATCTTTTATCTCAAAAAATGTTCGCATGTTCCAAACCAATCATATACTACCAAATAGTATAAAAATATTATTGTATATTTTTTTATTTTCATTTTCATATAAGTGTCAACTTTCAATTGACTCGGGACACGATGAGACATGGAAAATGGGACAACTGATCCTCATTTCACTCATGCAGCAATAACATTGCTATTTTATACAAATTAATTTAAAATATTGCAATTATAAAAATAGAATAGATCAATTAATCTAGTAGTGTAAGGTCTTAGCAAAATTTTGTATTGAGAGTGGCAGTCACGAACCGCCGAAAGGATAAGTTCCTTATAAAAAAAATAAGAGAAGGATAAATAGCATTTTGGAATCTGAAGTTGAGGGTTTTAGCTCTTTGTTCATTTTCATTCTCATTTCTCACATAACCTTACCCATTATGGATCTATCTCTTTCTAAGTTGCGTCACTCTCCTACTCATCTCTCACTCAATCTCCACCGTTCATCTCTTCCATCTCAATTATCCTCTTCTACCTTCATTTCCTTCAAATCTCTTCCACCACCACCAACGTCGTCGTTTAAGATCTCACCCATCAAAGCCTCACTAAACGACCCTGCGTTTCACAAACCCAACAAAAACACACTCTTCCAAACCCTAATTTCCCCAATCGTTGAAACCACCTGCGTCGTCATCGCCGCCACCGCGTTCTTCTTCGTCCGCCACATGCCCGTCGTCGCCGCCCCTCTCCCCCCGCTATCCACCGTCGCGTCTGAACAAAACATAGACGCCGCCGAAGAGAGCGAGAGAGTTCTCGAGTCGCGCTTGAGCGAAAACCCTAACGACATTGAAGCGCTTCGCAATCTCGTGCAGCTGAAAATCCGAGCACGCAAGGCAAACGAAGCGATTGAAGTCATTGAGCGCTTAATCGAGCTCGAGCCAGAAGAATTCGAATGGCCTTTGCTCAAAGCTAATATGCATGTTTATAATGATGATTATGAACTTGCACGCAACATGTTTGAGGAAATTCTCAACAGAGATCCGCTTCGCATTGAAGCGTATCATGGTCTTGTAATGGCGATTTCAGAGTCGAATCAGCCGTTGGATGGTCTGTTGGATAGGGTTGAGGAAGCAGCGGAGAATTGCAAGAAGGAAAAGAAATTTTCTGAGGTGAGAGATTTTAAGCTGTTGATCGCGCAAATTAAGGTCTTGGAGGGAGATTTTCCGGAGGCGCTGAATAATTATCAGGATTTGGTGAAGGAGGAACCGAGAGATTTTAGGCCTTACCTGTGTCAGGGTATCATATATACCTTGCTGAAGAAGAAAGATGAAGCTGAGAAACAGTTCCAAAAGTTCCAAAAACTTGTTCCGAAGAATCATCCAATTAGGGAGTATTTTGATGACAGCATGTTTTCAACCAAGTTTTTCTCTCGGAATTTTGAAACGGAAGGAGCAGGTGCTAGGAGCTGAGAAAGATTACTATTGTGGAAGCTTCTGTAGGGAGGTGTTAATGTGTTTTTGTCCCTTTTGTTTTTAAGTTCATTGCTTTTTAGTTAGAAATGCTTTTGGTTAGTAATTCAGGTGTTGCTGTAGTTGCTTAGTTTGATAGCATTTGTTGATGAACATGATGGTGGTACAAACTACAAAATTACTTTTGTGTTGTTTTGTGGTGGATATATAGTGAGATCAATGAAGAAATGCTGTTTTTGATGCTGAAAAATCAAACTGATAAATTACCCTATTTCTTTACGGCATTGTTATTTTTGCATTCTAATCTCAATTGTATTTCCTTCCATGGTTTTAACTTTTATGTTGTGGTTGTGGCCACATTGTGATTGTCAGCATTAGGGTCATCTTAATGCAGATTCTGTCAGTAGCAGTGTCATACTTTCGTGGCTGAAAATTTGTTTTTGAATCTATTGCAGCCCAATGCAGCTGCGACCCTATCCAGGCTGATTGTGTTAGCGGTAGATGATGCAGCTTGCCGTTTAGAACGTTGTTTCCCTCGAGATCATGATTCTTCTTCACATCTTCTTAGAAGTAGAAGAACTTAGCTACATTTTTTCAGCAGTGATTACAGCAGGATAAGACTCTCTGTAGTGAACACTTTCCTGACTAAGAATGTTGGATTTGAAAATGTCAATTCCATTACAAGTTGCACTTTATTTCCTAAGTACGTTTGTGGGCAGTATTATTGGTGAATAACTTTCAAAACAGAAGCTATACTGATTCACACATGTTTGCATAGAAATCTTAATCCATGTTAAAATATTGAAATAAATTTTGTTTTCAAAGAATGGATAAGATTTTAGCCCTTAAATAACTTATCTTTTTATTTTTTGGTAGTAAATGAGTTGAAACAAAACATGTTAAGCCTACGGTATCATGTTCCAACAGCATTAGAATGTATGTATCTGACTTCATTCAGTACCAAATTTATTACAATAAAAGATGTAGAAGAAACAATTCATTTATTTATGAGATAATCCACACATGAGTTCCTCTATCTTAAGATAATCCACACAGTTGTTCTTGACTTTTTAGGGTCACAATGTTATCAAATTTCTAAGTGTTGACAAAGAACTCTTTAACCCACACTTCAATATCATGAATACTTGCATAGTCAACCAAAGCATCAATAGGATCAAGTTCCATCTATGGATCAAACCAAAAGGAGAGATTTCCTTCACCAACGACCAAGTTTATTTAAGAGCTGTAACTTATCTATATCAATATATGTTATAATATTGAAATAATTTTTGTTTAAAAAAATATGATAATCAATATATGAATTCTTAATAGATTCTTGATAAATAAGATATATAAAATTGTATGATTATTAATCTTTCTCATATATATGATTATTTCTTTCGACAAATATCGCTCTCAGGAAATAAAAAAAGATTTTTTTTCAAAAAATAAAATCCCTTCTATTTGACTGTGCATTGAGTACTGAGTTATGTATGAAAATTAAAGCCGGGGCAGAGCAAACCATACAAACTCTAGGTTCATGCTTATATTAAAGAACTAAACTATCCGATATAATTTAATCGTTTAAAAATAATAAGTCCAAACCAAATTGAAATTATCTTATTCAAATTATATTGTACATAATTTCTATCCAAATTCAAGCTAAATTATCTTATTCCTAACATTATTGAATTCAAATCGATAGTTGAGCATATCTAGTAACAACTGTGATAAAATTTCTATCCATATTTTTTTCTCCTTTTGGTTTACATATAATTATATTACAAATTACAAAATTACATTATTATATCACTTTTTTCCTGATAAATACATGATTTTAACAAATATATACTATAGAATGTAAATATTGATGCAAAATAACAGATTAATGAATAATAACCAATAAAACTTTGAAATTAAAATACATAAAATAAGAATATCCAATGGAAAAGAAAATCAAATGTCAACACAAATTCAAAAATCATAACAATGCAGTAATCAAAACGCAAGTGTTCTATGACTCACCTCCAAACATAAAACACAAACCCAACTAACTAGACAAAATGGAAAAAAAAGAGTACAAAGTGACCTTACATTCATTTTCCCAACACCATTTTTTACCTATTTTAAAATCTCATCACTGTTTTTCAGAGAACAGTTTGATGAGAAGGATTATAATGTTATAGGTATAAAATTGGTATGGGAAATATAATGTGAGGATATTATTGAAATGAATGATACACTAAACTTACTAAGGATCAAATGGTCCATTAGGGCATAGTTGTTTGCATAGAACCAAATAAGTGACATAAATCAATCGATCTTTGGCACCAGTTCTGTGATTCTTGGTGTGTTTGCAGAAATACTTCAAATAATTAATGTTGCAGCACCCAATCATTTGGCCCAAAAGCAAGAAAAGCCAATTTATTGTTTTCTTCTTAACATTATTCAAGACAGGTTCCAAGCTATTTTCTTTTCTGCAACGGTTGCATGTTGGGAGCACACACTTGTCCCAAGATTTGGGTGCACGATCATGCATGTTATCCCTTTCTTCTATAATAAATGTAGCAACTTCTTTGAACTTCTCCTTCAGATCAAATTGAATCTCATATTTTTCATTACAACTTTTACACTTAACAACTCCAGAGATTGATACAATGTTATTTGATAACAAGTATTCAAGGCTTTGAACCGTGGCACGTTTTGAAGTAGCCCATGGATATGGTAGGGCTATGGTATCAGTCTTGATTTTCCTCCTTGCCCTAACCAGTTTCTTACGTGGACGAAGCCCAGAAGGACCTTTTTCTTGATCTTGATCTTTAGGGTTAGGCTTTTGTGATGAAAGATTGCATGTAGAAGGTAATAACTCTTTCTCATGCATGTCATTGTTTTGCTGAAGTGGTGGCACCAAAGAGTGGTTTTCTTGAAGTGATGGTGTATATGGTTGTGGTTGAGGTAACTTCAAAAAATCATATTCTACAAGCAATGATGAAGGGTTTGGTGTGTCTAGCGGTATATATCGAAAATCGAAAGGGTTGGGTTTATATCGCTTTGGTTGTGGTTGTGGTTGTGGTTGTGGTTGTTCTTCTAGTTGTATATTTGGTTGTGGATGTGAAGAAGTGGTGAAGAGTGAAAGGTGAAGCTCTTCATTGTTGTTTTCTTCTGAAGGTGGGAAGTTAATATCAATAGCCATGGTTGAGTTGAGATTAAAGAAAAGAAAAGAAAAGAAAGAGAGAAACAAATAAGAGAAGAAGATGAGAGATAGTGAATGAAGTTGTATGTGTGGCCTTATGAGAAGAGGAAGACACACTTATATATAACAGAAAACAGGTATGATAAGCAAATAGTATTTTTTGATAATTTATCATTCGGTTTATTGATAATTATCCATTTATCAGAAAAGAAAGAAAGAAAAGATATGTATACACTTATTTTCCACCATGTGATTCAATACTAAAAAGGAGGGAAAGGAAAAATATGCATAAGTCTTACGCAAAAAAAATTTATACCTACTTTATAAAGAAAATGAAGAAAAAAGAGGAATGGATAATTTATCTTTTTTTTTCAAATTTGCCTTTAAAAAATGAAATAATTTATTTTTGAGTAAATTACACTGATAACCTTGAATTTTAGCGAAATTACACAAACTACCTCTCATATTTTTCTACAACCTACGTAAACTCTCTAATTTTTATACTTTCATTATACTGACGACCACTGAGAGAAATAAGTGTGATTTTTTGAACAAAAAATATTATAAATGCAATTAAGTTAAACAAAACATATAAAAATTAGGAGAGGTTTATGTAGTTGTAAAAAAATGAGGAGTAACTTGTGTAATTTCACTAAAACTCTGGGGCGTCAATGTAATTGACTATTTTTTTTATGTGGTTATCTATAACTTAAAAAAATATATAATTTCTTTTTTTTTAGTATTGAATTAAATTGTGTTAAATGTTAATTTTTACGGCTTTTCTTTCCTCTCCTTTTTCATAGAAGCAAACATAATGTTAAATAATTTAAACCAGAAGGAGTTGCTTAGTGACTATGCCCTATCGATTGAGAATTATATATTTTTGATAGATATATAAATGTTAATATATTTGTATTTTGTGATGAGTGAAAATTGAACCATAAACTTCTGTATCACTCCACTTTCTAACAAATCTGCCTTCCTATTAACCACTTTATCACTCTCAATTAATTGGGGATTATATTAATTTAGTGTATGGGCTAGATTCATTATGAATTATAATACATTTTGACAAACACGTGTTTGAGTGCCTAAATTTCTGATATATATATATCTTTATGAAAATTTATTTTTATACAAGAACAAATGAAAACGTCCCTAAGTAATGCTCAAAATGAAAGACTCAAAATGAGAGGTTTGTCAAAAGAAAAGAGGTTCACTTATGGTTCTAGGACATAAAAAACACCATGGATAAACCGGTTAAGATATTCTTTAGTATCGGAGAGTCCTGACATATAATACTTTTTTTAATGGTTTAGATCTTTAACTATTTATGAATTAATTTTTTCTAACTTATAAATATTCTCTTCCCTCAATTCTAATACTAAGAGTTCACTATTCGAGAGAAGTCCAATTCAACCAAACAAAAGTTCATTGCATATTATGTTTTCTAAAAACTATATATACATTATCACATGTTTGAATATACAATTTAAAAAGAAAAGTCACTTTCGACTATGTATGAAGCATTTTTCACTTCTCACAGTAGTTAGTCGCAAGGAAAAGCAATTGACAAAAATGAACTATTCCATGGAAATATATTTCAATTTCATATAAAAAGACCACATCTTTGAATATATTTCAATTTCATATAAAAAAATTACAAAAAAAATAGAAAGCGACCACAGTGGGAGTCGAACCCACGACCTTTTGATCCGAAGTCAAACGCGCTAATCCACTGCGCTATGCGGTCTTTTGATATTAACACTTGGAATCATGCTAATTATTAATACTTCATCTCAATGACATTATTAATTGATTTGCGACATTTTTCTGCACCAATCACACAAGCTATTATTTCAAACTTTTAGACAAATTAGTTAAACTTTGTTTCTTAAAATGGTTGATTCCATCATATGAAGCAACACTTATCATGTTTATTTGTTTTTTTTCCTTATAACCAATAATATCTTTTATTTTGTGGGTAAGAAATTAATACCAAAGTGGTTATCTCTTACAATGAATGAAAATTACTTGTCTCACTTTTGGTATTTCATTTACGTACCAAGCCAATTAAAAACTGACACCTAATTGAAAAGAAAAATAATAAAAATATAAAATATATTTTTATATCACATGGATGAATGTGATTGGTTCTGGTATATGGAGACATGAACTTTTTGGGACAAGTGATCATGCTTCGCCTGTAAGTCATAATAATTGAAATTTTTACCTTTTAACCTATCTACGAATGAAGTATAATTTTACATAACTAGAATAACGATGTTTATAAGTAGAAACATGATATTTTTAAATTATTTTCTTAGACGTAGTCAAAGGGGCATCTTCTAAGGTATTAAGAATATCTCCAATAGTAAACAACTTTTTCATTTTTATTTAGGTCTATTATATTATTTTATAATTTATTATAACTCCTATGAAATAAGAACATCATCTACTCTCTTTTTCCACAATGGTAAACAACATTTTTATTCTTGTTTGGATCTCATTATTTATTTTCTTTCCCACAATATTTACGCTTCTTCTCACTTCCTTCCTTTATTAAGAACAATAATTTAAAAACAAAAATCAAGAAATAAAAACAAGCTAAAGAGAATAAAGAAAAATTACTATGTTGCTCTAAGTTTTTGGAAATTAGTTGGGTCTGGCATATAGGAAATTGGCAGTGCCGTGTTGGTCTAAAAAATCCAGCACCCATGTGCGTATTTGTATTTTTTTGTGAGCGTATTATTAATAAATCCATATTAAAAGATAAAAAGACAAAGTGGCGGCGAAACTCTACCCTCAAACATTTGGCTCGGTCAATGCTTTCTCCTTTCAATATTTTATTTCCCATTTAACAAAAAAAAACCAACAATTATATACATACTTGATAAGGTTCTTTTTTAAATAGAATAATGTTATGTAGGAACCAATTTGGGAGAATTTTTTTTTGCCTCTTTGGCTTTATGAGAATTTAGGGTTATAAATATGTTATTGTATATCAAATTAGAGTGTGTTATAACGGGCGTTGGTTCAAGTAGTACATGCTTGATTCCCTTAAGTAAAGTTTCGGGTTTGAGTCTTGTGGATGAAAAATGTCCGCTGGGAGAGTTAGCCCCACATACCTGTGAATGTTTCTAGCACTCGGACACTCCATTGTGATGAGGATACCCGTGGGAAACCAAAAAAAATTTAGAGTGGGTTACATAGTTTTATTTAGAGCATAACTTAATTAAGTTTCTCAATTCCAAAATTAGTATGTTTTTCATTACATATATCCTTCACATGTGAAAACAATGTTGTTTATGCCAATCATTCACTTAGTTAACTCTAAGTTAAAATTCATTTTCATGTCCAAGATATACAAGGGAAAACAAACATGTCACCATAAAATTTTGATTATTTTTTGTTCTAAAGAAATATATCTCCTAATAAGATAACAATGTATTACAAAGTTCTCTATGTCGAGTAAAGAGAAGGTAGGATATTTCTTGTTATATTCATATCATGAGTTTTGTTTTTGTTGTCCTTGCCTCTTATATTTCTTCCCTTTTGATAGAGAGAAATCTTCTTCAAACAAAACCACCCTTCTCCTTCCAACAAATTTTAATAAAAAAGATTGGTTATTTGAATACAAATGACATATAGAAGAAAATATGATATATATAATAGTAACACTTACATAATAAAATGTAGAAGGAAGTAGGATATTCCTGTTGAGTGGAAAATGTGATTGAGTTATTAGAACCACTCATTAGTATTATCATGACCCCATGCACATTTGGTGTATCATAATCACTATCATTTCATATGTCATAAGTTATGAATGATTAAAAAAATATTTAAAAATTAAATTTTAGTTTAAATGTATTTTTTCAACCAATGACAAAGTCATAACATATAGAGTGGCACTAAGATGTGCACCAGTTGGGACCACACTATGTGCAAAGTTGCATCACAAACCTAACTCTAGTACCTTTCTTTGTCTTGTCCCTATTTGCAACACTTCTCTATTCATTCTTCTTCTATCTCTTTTTCAACCATGCACTCATACTTCTTCAACTTGTTATATTCTAGATTTGGAGTTATCTTATTACTATTATCATGACTTTCAAGATCTTAGTAAGAAGAGAGGATCACCCTTGTTTCTGAAACCACAACCCATGTTGAATTTTTGGTTAGTTCATGTTTTTCTTTTATTTTCCATTAACTCTTACTTAACTATTCATAGGGCACTTGGTAGATCTACTATAGGCAAGTTATTTAGATTTTTAGCAACTTACAAAAATAGCTTCTGATCTTTTTAGAGTATCTTTTTAGCTTATTTCAAGAAAGAAGTTGTTGAATAAGTGCTTATTGCTTAATATACTGGTTTAGCCAAAATGGTCTTGTTTTAAAGTTTGCAATACTAAATATATTTTATATCTTAATTTTTAAAGATAAACCATCAAGAAGTCCAATAATGTTGTAGATTAGCTGAATCAGTATTTTGCTTAAAGTAAAAAAAGTTGCTTTGTCTCAATTTTTGGTTTTTTAGTACTTACCCTTTGTGTGTGTGTGTGTGTGTGTTTTTACCTATGACAATTTGGTGCTAAAAGGAAAAAGAAGTGGAGTGAAGTTGGAACTCAGAAGTGATCAGAAAGTGTAGAAATCTGTTGAAACCTGACTGCAGAATCAAGTTCACAATTTTGATATTGCCTTGCTGATATTGCTGTTTGATCACAAAGTAGTAAAGTTACCTTTTTGAGAAGATGAAGAAACAACTGACAGGTATACGGAATGATTCTCCCTTACACTCGGCAATTCGATCTGGAAACTTAGAATTGGTGTTGGAAATGATCTCTGGAAAGGGAGATGAAGAATTAAGGAAGTTGTTTTCAAAGCAAAATAACTCTGGTGAAACTGCTTTATATATTGCTGCTGAAAATGGTCATCTTGATATATTGAAAGAATTGATCAGATACCATGATGTTGTGTTGGCTAGCATCAAAGCTAGAAATGGATTCGACGCATTTCACATTGCTGCTAAAAACGGGGAGTTGGGTAAGTTTCTCAAATGATCTATTATACATAGGATCCTTACTACATATTGTATCTTGGTCCATACAACATTACTCTACCATATGATTTGGTCATCATGATTCAAGTTCTCGCTTTCGAATTTTAAGGAATCTTCGTGTCGGCTAGCTTTCTAGGTGTTCTGTTGAATCTTATTGTGAATTGTATTAATTCACATCAAAATTACAATTTTATAATCAACTTAGCCTTTGGAATTTGTCTGAGTTTTTTTCCTCCTATTTTGTTTGCAGAGATATTGAAGATCCTCATGGAGGCTATTCCTGAAGTTTCAATGACCGTTGATCAGTCAAACACTACTGCATTGCACACCGCTGCAGCACAGGGACATATTGAAGTGGTAAACTTTCTCTTGGAAAAAGGTAGCAGCCTTGTAACTATAGCAAAAAGCAACGGAAAAACTGTCTTGCATTCTGCTTCAAGAAATGGCCATGTCGATGTCATCAAAGCCCTTCTGATTAGCGAACCTGAAATTGCAACAAGAATTGACAAGAAGGGACAGACAGCACTCCATATGGCAGTTAAAGGACAAAATCTTGAGATGGTGGATGAGCTTGTGAAGTTGAATCCGTCTTCGGCTAATATTGTGGATGCCAAGGGGAATACTGCACTGCATGTAGCATCCAGGAAGGGTCGTCTACAGGTAAAATATCCGTATTCGAACAATCTCTTTAGAGAGCGCTGAACTATTAGCCTTTTCTTATTCACATTGGACTCTGGAGTTCTTCAGCTTCCAAGACAGTCAACAACGTAAACCAATGTCTTTATTATCTCAAAAATACTTTATTTGATTATTTCCATGATACTTCAGAAGGGGTGGGCTTTTATTAACATTGATTAACAAGTAGCATATTTTTATAAGAATCTTAGAGAATGTTAAGTGAAGAAAGTTTGAAAGAATTTCTGTATGTGCTGTATCTTGGTTTACATAACCTAACTCAATTTATTTATTCAGCACTTGTGGCTAGGATAGTGCACTTTTATGTTATAAAAGAGTTGTGAATGTGTGCACAATTATTGTCATGTAGTAAAATGGGGGTGTGAATGTAGTACTTACATTGATAGAAATTGTTGTACTTACCTTTGTTTCCTTTTCTATATAAGGTGTAAGTGCATTGTAAATTTAATATCCGATAACAGTTTATTAGGGCCTATAATCATAGTAAGCAGCATTTTTTGGCAATCTTGCAGATTGTTCAGAAGCTACTAGATTGCAGAGGAATAGACACAGATGTTATTAATAAATCTGGAGAGACAGCTCTAGATACCGCAGAGAAAAATGGTCGCTCGGACATTGCCAGGTTTCTGCTAGCTAATGGAGCTCAAAGCGCAAAGTCCATCAAGTCACCTAATTCAAACACAGCCCTTGAACTCAAACGGACGGTAAGCGACATAAAAAGTGGTGTTCATAACCAACTGGAACACACAATGAAAACACAGAGACGTATGCAGGGCATAGCGAAACGACTCAACAAAATGCAGGCTGAGGGGCTTAACAATGCAATCAACTCCAACACTATTGTTGCTGTCCTCATTGCAACAGTTGCTTTTGCTGCCATATTTAATGTCCCAGGTCAATATCCAAATGACCAAACGAATCTCGCCCCAGGAATGTCTCCAGGTGAAGCAAATATTGCTCCAAATATTGGGTTCAAGATATTCATAATCTTCGACTCTAGTGCCCTCTTCATATCACTAGCTGTAGTGCTTGTGCAAACATCAGTGGTTGTTGTTGAGAGGAAAGCGAAGAAGCAGATGACGGCGGTTATAAACAAGTTAATGTGGTTGGCCTGTGTGCTAATTTCTGTGGCATTTCTTGCAATGTCATACATAGTTGTAGGGGATCAGAAATGGTTGGCTATAGCAGCAACAGTTATAGGAACAGTGATTATGGCAGCTACTCTAGGAACACTCTTTTATTGGGTTATTGCTCACCGACTTGAGGCCTCGAGGTTGCGGAGTCTTAGGACAACAATGAGCAGTAGACAGTCATTAACCATGTCAATGATGTCAGGTTCGGAAACTGAGCATCAGACAGTGTATGCAATATAAATCTGTTTAACAACAAGGCCATGCAAAGTTGGTAGACAGGTTCTTTGTCAAAAAGGGTTTGGTTTGTGTAGTTTGCATGGAAAATTCTTTATTTGAAGAGGATGTTTGTATCTACTTCAGTGATCTCTAAAGCTTCTAGGGGACAATCTTTGACTATGAATTAGGAGACAATCTTGGTAAACACAAATAAATCTACTTCTACCTTCTCTTTGCCTCAACCTCCTAGTCTAATTACCATAACATACTATAGATGTTTTCTTCTTAGTAAAAGATTACATTATACGGGAGTTTTGCATAACGGTAAGGTTTCTGCTTAGTTATCATGAAGTCGCAAGTTCAAATTGTAGAAAAGTCTCTCTGTTTGCGAGTAAGGCTGCATAACCCTCCCGTACTGCACTAAGTAAGAGTCTAGTGCATTGGTCCGTCCTAGCTAACAAAAGACAGGCAAAGAGTGTAATCATAGTATACTGAGAATAAAACTTTGTCGAATCTCTATGACAAGGCTTGGTTGTTGTATTAGCTAATACTTGTAGCATTGTAAGATGAACTAATGAAGTATTGGATGATGCTCATATTCACAGCATTAGCTTCATTTGGACACAATTATGTAATATATCAGAGAATTTTATTTACTTACATTATTTTGGCCTGTAATATATCAGAGAATTTTACTTACATGCATTATCATGGTTTATAATATATTGTTGTTTTGCATCATTATTTAGCTTCATGTTGTTTCTTACTTGCAGCAACCGGTTTCATGAATTTCTGTCACAAGAGAATATAATTTTCTTTAATATAAGAGATTGTTGAGCCACTTCTAAATTCTAAAACTTCAAGCAAATCATGTCTAAAGATTAAGGATCTTCATAAAATTATTTGGCAACATAGTGTTATGTTGGGCTAGTAATAAAAATGTTTAGACCTTCCACCCTTTTGTGCCATAAGAAAAAGATTAATAATTTGGGATATCATTTGAATAACACATTTGACATTTTAATCTTTCACTTATATTCTATCTTCTTAAGAGCATTTGCAATGAGATTTGCACAAAGAGTTATGATGTGAACATTCATTACAACTAGATATCAATGTTTTTTTTATTTTGAAACTTAACTTTAAACTCTTCTAACTTTATGTCCCATTGCTAAAACTCTACCACAACCAAATATGTAAGACTTGAAAGTCATAAAATATATTGGTCAGATGATTCTAAAGTCTTTCATTTTCCTTCTTTCCTCTCCAAAACTCAAACTCGTAAACATACCCTTGAAAACAGTCATACATACACATTCATTAGAGCTTAACTAAGAAAACATATTGATCAGAGGCCCCACTCTAAGTAAAATGCAAGTTTCAGCAAAACCAATATATGGAGTTTGGTAACACCATAATTATATCCATCTTCTATATTCACGCTCATTCTCTTTTGGCTGGCACTTCAATGATGTGGTTTTACACTTGTAATCATCACCCTTTTAGATTTGCCATGCTTCAAAGTTGAAATGCAAGAGGATGATCATTACTTTGCAAAACGTCATTGATTAATTTGTTTACAGTTAACATAATATATTGCTATACTTACTAAAGAAAATCTCATTTTATTAAGAGTAAATACTCATTTTAGTCCCTCATATTTTTCGATCTTAGTAGTTTAGTCGTTAGACCTAGAATGGTCCACAAAAAGTTCGAATGTGGGTCAAATTAGTTTTTTTAGCATGTTTTACAACACTTGGTAGAGACTAATTTGACTACAAAAAGGACTAATTTAACCTACATTTGAAATTTTTGGGTACTATTTTAGGTCTTTCTTTTTTTAATGACTAAAATGGTAAGGTCGAAGGATTAAAGTGTTTAACTATTTATATTTAATGGTGCAATTTATCTATTGCAACTTGCAAGTGAAAATATTGGTTTGAAATAGGATCATCCTAACTCACACCAAATCAATTTTCACATAGCAATCTCAATACCAAAACATTGATTCTATTTTTTGCTATCATACTCATTAGTTCTATTATTAACTTTAACTACAAAATGCAAATAAGTTTTGTGAAAACTACTGATATAATGTACATTTTGCTTTAGATGCATCAATCTAGATCATTGAATATGATGAATGATCGATATCATTATACTTGGTCGATAAATCAACATCAAAATTTGGTCTAGATTCATGTACAAGTATTGGATAAAAGAATAAAAGTAAAAAATAAACAAAGATGTTTCCAGGAAATTCTAGTCAAATAATACAAGTATTGGATAAAAGCATACATTTTTTATAAGTCATTGTGATTTACTTGTTTTAAATGTGTAGGTGAATAACAAAAGATGCTGTTTTTTATTTTTTATTTTGATGGAAACAAAGATGAGGATCACCTCTATTTTCAACTTCAAAAGGGTAGTGTGGAAATTTAATACAAGGTCCTCTAATATGTTACATGGAAATGGCATGGATCATATATTTACCTAGAACTTGTGATGATTGGAAGTATGGTTGGTTACCTGTGATTACATATGCACAGATTCACATGTTTATAGCTCCAAACTACACATGAGGAGCAATTACAAAATGTTCCCTTTATGGAAGTAGCAAAAAACAAAGCACCTAAGTCCTAAACCTTAACTCTATATAGTATTACTTAGCAGAAAATAAAATGAATGAGGGACATTTAAGAAGATATAAGAAGGGTAGGAAGAATATTAGCCAAATTACATTTACTGCAAAGGGAAACTTTAATATACAGATAGGGAAACATTTTTGTCATAATCATATAGTTCCATGCCATGCAAGATGCAACCCTGACATTCAACACTCTTAAGCAAAAAAGTAACTAAAACAAACCAAACTAGTAGCACCATAAATCCCCTTTGTATCACTATCATTTATAAATAGGGGGCAACAATGGACATAAACTTGGTACAATTTCTTAGATGCTTGTAATACTGTTTTACATGTAAATGACATGTACAATAGTTCTGAAAGTTGAAAGCACAACATGTGTAATATCTCTGACATGTTTTTTGTTTAAAAAGAGTCTACAAGCACCAAAAATTGTACCTAAGTTATGTCCAAAAACAAATTTGCAGTTCAAAGTTCAAACCTTAATTAATAAATTCAATCTTTTTCATCCACAACATCAACACTAGCAGAACATGACAAGAACCTTCTAAAAATTCCAAACAAAGCTGAACATGATGTCTCCTTAGCTTTCCTCCAAACAGAACATTTTTTTGTCTTTTTGTCATGTTTTTCCTTCTTCACCCTACCAAAACATTTCTGTCTCTTCTTCTCATCCACATTCTCTTCCTCCCTTGTAAACTTGTAACTTCTTAGGTATATCTGTCTGCAGTTAATGCTTTCCACCACCCTAGAGTGACCATACACTTGTGAACAACCCTTTCTTCCATTAGAACTCATTGATCGCACGAACTCTTTGTCCGATTCGGGCCACTTGTAGAGATTAACGTAAGTGGCCCGAACTGGAACACGAGGGTCTCGTGCGTCATTGATGCAATTCGATATGCAAACTGATGCCATATTTTCTCTAATGAACTTGTTGCTTCACTTATGAGATGGTTTTTAGTGGTTGTTGTGTTGAGGAATATAAATTGTGGGATTTATTCATTAAGAAAAGGAAAGCTTGGATTGTAAGAAAAGGGTGATTGAATGGATATATAGTGGAATTTTGTGACATTATATCATCATGTGTGATAATTTGCAATGACTATGTTTCCTTCATAATTAGTTGTAAGTGTGAGAGTTTGTGCTGTCATGGGCTAGAATTATGTCTCACCAAATTACTTATAAAATGGGTTATATACGGTACATATTCATCATTCATTTGTATTATTTATTTTTGAAGAGTCAATGACAATTAAAAATAAATGATGAAAGATACAATAAAAATATATAAAACTCATATATTATGAGAGTATACATTTTTATATCAGTGAATATTTGAGTAACAAAACAAAGGCTTGGGGTAAGAATCATGATGTGAATAGAAGCATATGAGTTTATTGGTGTTACTAATTTTAAAATGAATAACCTTTTCTGCACGAAATTGCTAAGTGGAAATAAAATAAAATAAAGTTATGACTTAGTTGTGAAAATAAGGAGTGGAAAGAGTTGACACTAGCAATGGGCCTTGAATAGAATGTATGGTTAATTTCTTTATTATAATTTTCGATTTATAAGTTAAGAGAAGTAGTTAATGTGTTATGATGTTTATTTATGATTATATGGTATTTTTGTATAAATCAAATAATGTTAAAAACATAACAGGAAAGTAAATATTACATTATGATGTTAATTACACCATATTTTGTTTTTTTACCGTAAATCATACACAAACCAAAGTAATGTAACACTCTGTGTTTTATCATTTAGGAGATACTTCAAACTAAAACAATATCATACGAAATATTAACCATCTAGTACAAATGATGAATGGGGAATGAATTCTTTAATCATAATACCTGATTTAGATTCATGCTGAGTCTAATTTCTATCCAATTTACAATATTTCATCTCACAATATTTCTATCCAACATAAGATTCATTTGATTTGTTACGTAAAGCAAACTGAATGGGACATTCCAAAATACAGTAACAAACCATTGATTAGCACTATCATATACTCTAATATGTTAATAATCACAATATTTCATGATTGTAATATTTATGCATTATTAGTGTAAAAATTTATACACACTTAATATACAATTTATCATTCATTTGTATTACTATTTTTTTAAAAAGTCAATAATTAATAAACATTAACGATGAATAATGAATAATGCAATCACTAATAACTACTGTTCCAGATACATCATGGTATGGTATTATTTGGACTAACTCAACAATGTTGTAGAAGCTGTTTGTTTTGTTTGTTAAGGTTTTGTTATTATATGATTATGGTACATGTGATTCTGTTGCATTTGAGTTTTGTGCGTTTCAGCAGCGTGGTCAATTGGTCAATTAGGGACTATTGTTCAGTTGTATTGGTCATATATTTTGTGTTTATTATGGGATAAGATAAAACTTAATCAAAATGTAACTTCTGGATAGTTTGTTAATACCCGGGTGTTTCTCAACCATATTTGAGTAAAGACATTGCCTATTAGCAATGTCATATATAGCATGTTGATAATCACTATTCATTTCTTAATTCACATTACTTGACGATGATAATTGTTAGAATATTGAATTAGCATAAAATAATATGCTAAGATTTCATAGTAGGGTTGTGTAATAAGCTAAGAAGATTGATAAATAAAACAAGAAAAAACGTTGTGCAAAGAAAGTAATGTAAATTTTTATAATATCGGCACATTATTTATCATTCAATGTGAATAATGATTAACTTTTAATGATGAACTAATATTATAAAAAATTACACAATTTAAATACGGAAAGAATACAATCCATTTGAAAGACTTTTACTCTATGATTCCATTATTTTTGCTGGATCTTTAGTACAGGTTTAGTGGGGTGGACATCTGCTGTCTTATATAAGTGTATTATTTAATGTGTCACTATTTGTAATTGTTCAAAAAATAATTAATTATTAAAATTTTAATTTAAATATGTTTTTTCAACCAATCACAAGTAGTAGCACAAGAAATATGCATAGTTTATAGGACAATAAATGTACTCCCCTTTGAGACATTGTAACCTTTATGTCCTTTTCCTTTCGGCCATGGTGTGTGGGTGGTATCCACTTAGGGCTCAATATACCATTACTTGCAAGGTGGACATTAAAAACAACCACATAGGTCAAAGGATTATCGTCGAATTTTCTATCCGTTTTAATTAATTTGTTTGACATTGGAGAAATATGAAATAGAGAAAAGCATCAGAAGAGTATAGGAAAGGAAAAATCAAGAGTATAGAATATTTTTTGTTTTCGGTAATTCTTCTTATTTAGTGGAAAATAATGGGGATTAAACAAATAACATCAAAAAATAATATAATAAAAGAATGTTGAAAATATAAACTCAAACTCAATGTTAGATGTTGAGGACATCATACATATTCAACATCATTGCTCGTCTATTATTTTTCCATCCAAGAATTTCTAAATCTTGATGAGAGGTTACCTTGATCCACATGTTGAGGGAAAGAAATTTATGTGTCCATTTTCTAACAAAAGGTGGAGATTCATCTTTTACTAGGTTCACTTTATTGAGATTATTCTCCAAGAATTCAAAAACTTGTTATGTGTTAAGGTGTTGTTGAGACTTAGTTTTGAAGGCTTTAATTATGTTTATTGTTTATGTACCATTACCAAAAAACTCTAGATTGGAAACATTTTTGTTTAGTTATGAGGACATAAGTTCTAGAGTTAACTATCTAAGATCTTTCCAATATCATGCTCAACTAGGTACTTGAGTTTTAATTTATGGACTCGTCTATTGAGCTATAGAAATCAAATTTGAAGTAATTTTATCATTCCAAAATCTCTGCTATTTATTACATATAGATTAATTTCACATTTCATATTTGTCTTCTCTCTTTTTCATTTGATCAAAGCTAGTAAAATGGGTTGTCTCATTTTGATCGATAAGTGGGTTAACTTAGACAATAAAATTCAAATCCAAATAAATTTTGAAACTATTTTGGACCACCTAATAAGGAGACTCTAACAAAAACAATTTGTCTAATTGCATTTAATAGGAATTGAAGATTGTTGTTGAGTTTAGAGGTTTTTTTCAACTTGAACTAATTCCATATTTTTTGTGTACTAACATGATTAGATATGAGCCTAGTTCGGTTTAGACTCTACCCCAATCCATTTTGATAACTTTGCATTCAATCATTGAATAATTTAAAAATAAAGTAGATACAAATTATTCTTACATCCTTTCTTAGTTATTACATTGTTAATTGAATCAGTTTATTTTCTCTCTTCTTTTTATAAAATTAGGATACTCAAATAGCAAATATTCAATTTTTTTTGGATTGAATACAAAGCGCAAATAAATAAATTATAATTGTTTGAAACAAATGTATTGAAAGGTGTATTGATAGGTGAAGGACCCTAAACATAAAAATATATGTATTGAAAGGTGTACTACTTAGATTTTCACAAAGTCATGAATATATTATGTATAACATTTGCTGTGTCTAATTTGTCAACAAAGGAGCCCACAAAAAAACATCTTAAGTAGTGTAAAATTTGTTAGATGATGTAAATACTCAAATATCAAGTTTAGATTACAGTTTCATAAATGAAAAATCAAAATTCTCTAGTAATTATAATATCCCATTAATTAAATTTATCAAATACGTCGCGCAAAGAATCTTTATCTTGCACGGGTTCTCACAATGATTTATTATTTGTTAATTGTTATTGATGTAGGTTCCATATGAAACCCATTACACAAGTAAACGCGTGCTGTCATAGTGAACACGACATGTAGCCAATAAACAAAGAACACTCATACCACAACACCAATCACAAAACGCCACGTCAACTTTCCATTTTTGTTAATTAAATTTTGGTATTGCTGTGACACAACTTATAAAATACACTAGAGCAATGTTTTTTTGTTTTTCACATGTATTCTTGTACTGACGGTCATCCATAAGTATATGAGACTAACTTTTCTAGCGGTTATTTTTCCATGCATCAGACTCGAACCTTGCTTAAAGGAATCGAACCAGAAACCTTGTTACTATACTGCTTTGTTAGTTGTTATAAATATAGATTATAAAATTGAGTATTATAAAAAAAAATTAGTTTGCCACCGGTATTCTTGCACTGGAGGTAATCCTGTCCGAACCGATAACATATATAGGTATGTGAGGCTAACTCCCCTGACCGACGTTTTTTTCATCCACAAAACTCGAACCGAAGTTTTTGCTTAAGGGGAATCAAGCACTTAACCAAACCAACGCCCGTTAGTAGTTGTTAACTAAATTTAAAAAATGAAGTTTAATGATATGATCTCACCCGAACCTAACGGGAACTTTCTAATTATATATACTCACTTAACCTAACCATTTCTTAATCTCTTAATTATTCAGCATTACGCATTGTGTGATAGTGAAAGAAATAGATTCATATCTTAACTTCCAAGCTCTCTCTCTCTCTCTCTCTCTCTCTCTCTCTCTCTCTCTGCTTTGAGTTCCCGATTTCTCGCTAACCGTTT
Organism: Lupinus angustifolius; assembly: GCF_001865875.1. NCBI lineage: Eukaryota > Viridiplantae > Streptophyta > Magnoliopsida > Fabales > Fabaceae > Lupinus > Lupinus angustifolius. The sequence goes on along the minus strand of NC_032013.1, from coordinate 25,954,889 downwards.
GATTTGGTGAAAAGCTTCTTATTATTCATACGGAACTCTTAGTTAGGTTTTGATGTTACTATTTTAGATTCCATAAAATTTGGAGAAACAATTTTATTTAATCCAAATTGATTTCTCCAGCTTTATTTATTCTCGATCTGAATGGAGAACGCGAATTCTGAGAATTCGGATCGTGAAATCTTCAAAGCTTGGTCGAAAGATGTTGCGGAATGTGAAGAAAACTTTAACGTGAGTGTGCAATCTGGATTGAGCAGTGAAGAAGTTGAGAATCGGCGACGGATCTATGGATTCAATGAATTGGAGAAGCATGATGGCCAATCGATTTGGAAATTGGTTCTGGAACAGTTTAACGACACGCTTGTTCGGATTTTACTCGCCGCTGCGATAATCTCGTTTGTGCTCGCGTGGTACGACGGAGATGAAGGCGGTGAGATGGAGATAACCGCTTTCGTGGAGCCGTTGGTGATTTTCTTGATTTTGATTGTCAACGCCATTGTTGGTGTGTGGCAAGAGAGCAATGCAGAGAAGGCGCTTGAAGCGTTGAAGGAGATTCAATCGGAGCACGCTACTGTTATTCGAGATAACGAGAAAATTTCGGATTTACCAGCAAAGGAATTGGTTCCTGGCGATATTGTTGAACTTAAGGTTGGTGATAAGGTTCCTGCAGATATGCGCGTTGTGCGGTTGATTAGTTCTACTTTGAGGTTAGAGCAGGGATCATTAACCGGAGAGAGTGAAGCTGTGAATAAAACTAACAAGCCTGTTCCTGAAGATACTGATATTCAAGGGAAGGGTTGTATTGTTTTCGCGGGGACTACGGTTGTTAATGGGAACTGCATTTGCTTGGTTACTCAGATTGGGATGGATACTGAGATTGGGAAGGTGCATAATCAGATACATGAGGCTTCGCAGAGCGAGGAGGATACACCATTGAAGAAGAAGCTGAATGAATTTGGAGAAACACTGACTATGATAATTGGATTGATATGCATATTGGTTTGGCTAATCAATGTTAAATACTTCCTGACCTGGGAAATTGTTGATGGCTGGCCGAGGAACTTTAAGTTCTCGTTCGAGAAGTGTACTTATTACTTTGAGATCGCTGTGGCTTTGGCTGTGGCTGCTATTCCGGAAGGTTTGCCTGCAGTGATCACAACTTGCTTGGCACTTGGTACGCGCAAGATGGCACAGAAGAATGCGCTGGTTCGGAAGCTGCCAAGCGTGGAAACTCTGGGTTGTACCACTGTGATTTGCTCGGATAAAACTGGTACATTGACTACAAACCAGATGTCAGTGACGAAATTGGTAGCTATTGGAACTAATGTAGATACACTGCGAGCCTTCAAGGTGGAAGGAACTACCTACAATCCTGCTGATGGTAGAATAGAGAACTGGCCGGCAGGTAACTTGGATGCAAATCTTGAGATGATAGCGAAAATTGCTGCAGTTTGTAATGATGCTGGAGTCACACAGTCGGAGCATAAGTTTGTTGCCCATGGAATGCCAACTGAAGCAGCATTGAAGGTAAAAACTTAATATGTTCTACCTTTTGACCTTCTCATGTATTATTTGTGGTTTATCTTTGGATGACATGGACATACCTTTTAATTAATTAACTTGAGTGTTAGCTTAGCATTAGCAAACCAATGCTGTTTTTCATCTTTGAGCGGCAGATGGGCTTATTCAATTGGTTATTTCATTCTATCACATTCATATGAACTTACTAAACAATAACATTGGCAAGTAAAGTGTTTTGACAAATTTTTTGTGCTCCCCCTCGAGATTCCAGGTTTTGGTAGAGAAGATGGGCCTTCCTGGAGGGTCCAAGGATGTACCATCAGCAAGTTTGCATAGTGTGCTACGTAAGTTGAATCTTTCTGTCATAAATTAATTGTGATGTGGTGATATACCAAACACATGGTGTGTAATGACTCTTTTAACTTCACCTAAACCATTTTCAAAAATAAATTTTTTCTAGTTGTTTATATTGAGAAAATAAGGTTGTTGTACTTTAAGACAAAGTAGTTTTTAAAGCATTACTTTGAATGAGAAACACTATTGTCTGGTTACTACATTTTTCTCTTTTTAAGGTAATGGATTATGATTTTGGCAGAATGACTACACATTTGAGACCCCTAGGTGTGGGTGCATTAACGAAGTAGATTCAATATACAATTAACTTGCTTTACCTTCAAATTTTAATATAGGTTGTAGTGAATGGTGGAATAAACATGACCCGCGGATTGCCACTCTTGAGTTTGACCGTGATAGGAAGTCAATGGGTGTTATTGTTGACTCTAGTCTGGGGAAAAAGTTGCTGCTGGTTAAGGTATTATCTCTTTCTGTTACCTTTTGGGTACTTTCTCAGTTCCCCCCTATATTATGCTCTTATTCTCTATTCACATGATTAATTATTGCCAAGTCTCAATACTGTTTAATGTGGAAGTATGTAGGATTGTTCTCATGTTCTTTACTATAAAATAAGTTGAAGATAGGTCGTTCTCCTCAGGCTATACTTTTACCTATTTTTATTTGAATAAGATCTTCCCCTCTCCCCTGAAAGCAAGGCAACAAGTCACTTCTGGTGTCTGTTTTGTCTAAATATTTTTAACAGAAGTAGAACTCTCATGAGCATGAAATAAGAAAGAATATATATATATATATATATATATATTGGATAAAAATCAGAAAATATAATTGTTAAAAATAGTAATAGTTAACTAAAAATAACATTCCGAGTTCCCAAAATCCACTTGGTCATGCTCTGGGATGCTAGTCATAAGAATATGACTTGTATGTATTTTGGCTTAACAAAGTGCTTTTGGATGATTGATTGGTATTTTTCAAATTAAAATCCTTAGCACAGGGTGTTAGGTCCAGCTCATACTTCTCCTTCACCCTCTCATTTTGTCTCTGTAACCATATTCTTAGGACATTTTATGTTTCAAGGTATACATTGTGAGCTTGCATATGTTTTTGATATTTCTGTTTCTGGTTTCCTTTTCCTTTACTATTGGGAAATATTTTAAACTAATTTTTGCCCTTAATGTTCTACAGGGTGCTGTAGAAAACTTGTTAGAAAGAAGCTCTAAAATTCAGTTGTGTGATGGTTCTGCTGTGAAACTGGACAATAATGCTAAGAACCTCATATTGCAAGCTCTTCGTGAAATGTCAACAAGTGCATTACGCTGTTTGGGATTTGCATACAAGGATGAGCTCCCTGACTTCGAAAGCTACAGTGGTAATGATGACCATCCAGCTCACCAGCTTTTGCTTAATCCTTCCAACTATTCATCAATTGAAAGTGATCTTGTTTTTGTTGGTTTGGTTGGGTTGAGGGTAAGTTTTGAGCTTTTCATTTTACATTTTGTGCGTTCTTCCGTTCATCATGTCTGTATGGTGTGATAACTTTGGTCAAATGGAATATTGAATTGTGCTCAGGATCCTCCTAGGGAGGAGGTATACCAAGCAATTGAAGACTGCAGAGCAGCTGGAATTCGTGTTATGGTTATTACTGGAGACAATAAGAACACTGCAGAAGCTATATGCCATGAAATAGGTGTATTTGGACCCAATGAAGACACTAGTTTGAAAAGTTTAACTGGCAGAGAGTTTATGGAACTTCGTGATAAAAAAGCCCATCTGAGACAGAGTGGTGGACTTTTGTTTTCGAGGGCTGAACCTAGGCACAAGCAAGAAATTGTGAGGCTGCTCAAAGATGATGGAGAGGTGGTGGCCATGACTGGAGATGGTGTGAATGATGCACCTGCCTTAAAGCTTGCTGACATTGGTATTGCAATGGGCATTGCAGGGACAGAGGTATTTTGTTTCTACTATGGATATGTCATACCTTGTGGTGCAACAATATGTAAATATTAGGGATTAATGTGGACGTTCTTATTAAATTGTAATCTTGAATATGTACCGATTTTGAGTTTGATGTAGTCTCCCTGACTGATGATTGAAATGAGTTAAGAATTAAGATCAAGGAATACCAATTAATATTTTAATTTTGTATCTGGCAGCTCATCTCTTTTATTTTATGCTTATCCAATGTAGGTGGCAAAGGAAGCTTCAGATATGGTGTTGGCAGACGATAACTTTAGCTCAATAGTTGCAGCTGTTGGCGAGGGTAGATCTATCTACAATAATATGAAGGCTTTTATCAGGTGAATCAATTTGTGGTTATATATCTTAACCTCTAATAAAGGGTGAACATCGGCGCAACGGTAAGGTTGTTGCCTAGTGGCTGAGAGGTCATAGGTTCAAAAACTAGAAACCATCTCTCCACTTGTATGGATAAGGCTACGTACATGTACCTTCCCCAGACCCCACTAAGAGGGAGCCTCATGCACTTAACCACCCTTTATATCTTATTAAATGCTAATAATGAACTATGTTCTTAAAGATTTTTCTTTCGAAGCTTTGTTTTTTAACAATCATATAGTGCACGCATTCTAATCTATATTTAAATGGATATAATGATAACTAGCTATCTAGTTTTTTTATTTACCTGTAAAATATGCTTCCATGTTAAGAACCTTCTTTAATGACATGTTTGTCGATATGTTTTCATTGTGACTGAAAATTAAATTATGTAGGTACATGATCTCTTCCAACATTGGCGAGGTTGCTTCCATATTTCTAACAGCTGCACTCGGTATTCCTGAAGGGTTGATACCTGTCCAGCTTCTCTGGGTCAATCTTGTCACTGATGGACCCCCTGCAACAGCCTTAGGCTTTAATCCTCCAGATAAGGATATAATGAAGAAGCCTCCCCGTCGCAGTGATGACTCTCTTATTAATTTGTGGATTCTATTCCGTTACCTGGTAATTTTCCTTTTTTATCCTCCTTTCTGTCACCTTTTATTGGGCCTTATGTTTCATGTGTGGATTATATATCTATATTACTTATGTTAATCTTCTCCCTGTTGTTACACTTAACAGGTAATTGGGATCTATGTTGGATTAGCTACAGTTGGTGTCTTCATCATATGGTATACACATGCTTCTTTCTTGGGTATTGATCTTAGCAGGGATGGGCATTCACTTGTCACTTACTCCCAACTTGCCAACTGGGGTCAATGCTCAACATGGGATAACTTCACTGCTTCTCCCTTCACCGCTGGTTCCAAAGTTATCTCGTTCGATACACCCTGTGACTATTTCCAGGCTGGAAAGGTCAAAGCTATGACACTCTCCCTCTCGGTGTTGGTAGCCATTGAAATGTTCAACTCTCTCAATGCCCTTTCTGAGGATGGAAGCCTTCTAACAATGCCCCCATGGGTCAACCCTTGGCTTCTTCTGGCAATGTCGGTGTCATTTGGTCTGCACTTTTTGATCTTGTATGTGCCATTCTTAGCACAAGTATTTGGTATCGTGCCCCTGAGCTTCAACGAGTGGCTTTTGGTTCTGGCTGTTGCACTTCCTGTGATTCTAATAGACGAGATTCTGAAATTTGTTGGGAGGTGTACAAGTACAAGTGGATCTCAAGCAGCAGCTGCAAGATCAAAACAAAAATCAGAATAAACAACTTACTGTAGTCTTTAGAGAATTGCCCAACCCTTCAGTGGTTTGGAAGTAGTTATTATTGAGACTGAAAAGGCAGTCCCAAATCTAAGCATTTTTAACTTAGGTATTGTTTTAGGTCTCTGTAAAGACATCCCATTTTATTATATGTTGATGAACTATATGTTGCTTCTTTTAATATTTTTAGCCATTTTTCTTTCAACTTTTTATGATTTTCAAAAATAAGGGAAAAACAATGATTTTACTTTTCACATTTCTCAATCATTTCATTTTAGTTGTGTCCATGATGCATTGTGGTTATGCCACAACATAAAATGTTTTTTGAACAAAGTTGGTGTCAGTGAACATTAATATTTGTCCACAGACTATTATAGTCTTTATATTGGATTTGATGAATGAATCATTTTTATGTATCCGATGAATGAATAATGTGAGTCAATCAGTAATTCATTAGAGTTCTTTGTTAAAGTATGGCAGTACAGAAATGGGAGGAATTGAGTTCCTTCGATCCTGCTTGAGCAAGATTTGCACTTAACATTTTTGAAACTGTCATTTTCGATTGTTCTGTTCATATGAAGAAACTGCATTCTCATGGTGTTCTACTCTCCAACACCCAAATCAGTCACTAGTATAGATATGGTAGAGACAAATAATCAGGGGTGATTTCATTTGTTGAATTCTTTTGTTATGGGTTTGGGAATCTAGGTTCCTCACCAAATATTTTAGGAGTCACATGTTCGATCTCAAGTTTTGTACCGTTGTTTCTTATTGGTTAGAAAAGTAAAACATAAATTTAATATATCTTAATTTTATATTTTCTGACCAGTAAGTATGAAAGAGTATCTTGAGTAGTAAATATCTTAGGATAGAATATGTGTCGGGTGAACTAAAGATCTCACATCCTCACCATAATGACATTCAATAGGGTTGTCAGAGCTTCTCAGGATTTTGATATCTACTGGGCCTATATCTTACTCAATTGTCCTAAGTTACTGGGTTAGGTCCTCCATTTAGAGTATTACTGGGCTAACTCAGTCCTATGAGAAACAGATAGAATTCCCTTTTGACTTCCCAAATCAATTTTCAGAGTTGATCAACATCCTATCTATTACATATATTTTTACTAGGGAGATTGAGACATGCAACTACCAATATTAAACTGTCAACGAAACTGATGACATTTGCTTAATTCAATCCCTCATCATGCTTGTGCTCCATGCTAATCTTTTTGACTATTATTGGTTTCTTCATCATTCATTTCCACTCATGGAATCTCCTTCTAGTTTGGTTCATTTTGTGCATAGCTAGATTAACCCTTAAAGAGATGCACAAATCTAAACCACAATAATATTGTATGCCAGCAAATCAGGGGTTATTACCGACAATGTGTTTGTCTGTGGTATAAGACTTTGCTAGATCCTCAGGATGACCAAAAAGTCAAGGGTTCGATTCCTGAGAGCAACACTTGTTTAAACGGGCATCCACAAAATCCGCAAGGAATAAGTTCCTTACCCAAAAGGTAAGAGAATACTCTTAGTAATACCAAAAAAAATCCACCCTATATAATTGGGGTATATGATGATATCTTCATATTAATTACTTAAGCTCATCTATTAGACTAGCACATGAAATGTGTTTCATTTGTACCTTCTTTTGGATAATTATTGTTGAGTATGGGTTCAATATTCATATGTAATGAGTCAAATTTAACAAGTACCCTGTACGTAATCATGAAATATTGGTTTAGGGAAGCTATATTAGGTGATTAATATTGCAGAAAGTTTTGAATTTTTGATGGACCTAATTAAAATAACAAAAAAGGACACAGATATAACTATTTTCAAAGACTATATAAAAAGTGGATGGTAGATACAGCGCTTCTACATTAGTTATAACACCCACACCTAAACTATATATATATATATTAGTTAATTCAATCTTGGAAAATAATTGCAAAAATCTCATCCAATAATGGCCAGCCACGTATCAACTTTGTAAAGGCAATTGAGTGAAGCATTAGGGTTTCAGAAAAGGATAGGGATCACCTATCCCATTTTCTGTGTCCCATTATGTCCCAATCCAATTGAAATTTGTCATATATTTAAAAATAAAAATAAACATAAAAACAAAACATAATTTTTTCATGTTAGGTAGTGAAATTTGATTGATTTGGGACATTGGGACATGAATATTCGGGAACATAGGATCTTGATTCTTCAGAACAGTGATCATCGATCATCTGTCCCCAATGTGTCTCATTCCGTGTCTTGGGTCAATGACATATTGTCATATTAATAAAATAAAAACTTAAAAACAAAAAATAATATTTTGATTAGTTCGGAACAAATAATGAAACACTTTTCAAGAAATCTCTACGGGTTCCGTGAATAAAAGAATGCGTGAAGAAGGCACATATGTTTTAGGATGTGTTTGGTGACCCTTTTCACGTGCTAAGTCCAAAACTTACATTTAACAAACAATAAATTCGTCTTAAGCAATTGACTGCACACAGTTTATGTTTGAGAACTTGACTAATAAGGTTATAATTTGCTGAATTAATATTTAAATGATTTTATCGTTTTCATCCTTCACCTGTGCTTAGAATTTGATATCATCAACTTTTTGGTGAAGACTTCGATCACTACACTTTTTCCAAAAAATAAAACTATATATTGCAACAACTCTAGCATCCAATAAGCGATTTTGTTAACAACAACAAGAAAAGTAATATTGGATGCACCGTAATTTTTTCTTGTAGATATTGACATGTTACCAAGTCCCATCCAAGCTACTATTATATGTCAATGGTAGCAATTAAGAGAAGAATTCAATGTGTTAAAGCAAAAGTGATCCAAAAATAAAAACATAGTGATGTCACAAAATCAAATGCAAATCGACACAAATTATTCTATATATTTAGAAGTGTATATTAATTTCACTAACTTGTAAAAGCTCATTACTTCTTCAATATTAATGCTATCGACCAGTTATTGATCATCTAATTTTAAGTTATTTATTCATTATCAATAAAGTTATATAGACTAATAATACTAGAATTTAATATCTATACACCTACAGTAAAATTTTATACCGTCTACATTATTTTACAATTAAATATTATGAATGTATAAATATGAATGTTAGAGTATATAAAACTTCAATATATACCTTTCTTCCTCATAATACTATATCATTCATCCTCTAATAGTTTGAGGGACGAACAAAAATATATTATCAGAGGTCATGATTATATTTCTTACAATGTCTCACACTAATAAAAATATATTATATTAATTAAGAAAATTAAGCATGTAATACTATTATTATTTTTGTTGTATTATGTGACAACATTAGACCAGGAGAGATTTCTATTACTCACGCTTCATGCAATAAAGTGGAGAGATCAAATATCTTGAACGGTGTCCAATTATATGCGTAAGGTCAATCTGAATATTGTTTTTATTCATGTGATAATATATCATTTAACTTATACGAGAATGAGACAGCATTGAAAATCGAAGAATAAGTTGTGTGTTTGAACTCCCTATAAAAGCACCCCAAACTCTTACTTCTCTTATATGTCTAAAACCCCATACTCAACTCTCATCCATGGCTGTCACCCATGAAAACAGACTCTCCTTCTTTAACCAATCCATGGAACTTGTCCAACCTCAATCCAGAACCCTTGGTGAACTCCTTAAACGCGTTGAAGATGCTCAAAACGACACCAACATTCTCCATTCTCACCATGTTCTTAACCTTCCACCTTCTCACTCTTTCATCTTATCATTCACCAACTTAACCTATTCTATCAAACTCCGACGTAAAATCACCTTCTCCCCAATCTTCTCACCAAACCATTCGCTTCAAAACGATGTCGTTGAACCCAAACACAACTGCACCACGAAAACCCTACTCAACGGTATCTCCGGCGAGGCCAAAGACGGCGAGATTATGGCGGTTCTCGGCGCTAGTGGCTCTGGGAAATCTACTCTTATTGACGCACTTGCTGATCGTATCTCTAAGGAGAGTCTCAAGGGAACGGTTACGTTAAACGGTGACGTTGTGGATTCGAGTTTGTTGAAGGTGATATCAGCTTATGTTATGCAAGATGATCTTCTTTTCCCTATGCTAACTGTTGAAGAAACTCTTATGTTCTCTGCGGAGTTTCGGTTACCTCGTTCTTTATCGAAATCGAAGAAAAAGGCGCGAGTTCAAGCCCTAATTGACCAACTCGGTCTCCGGAATGCGGCGACGACCGTTATCGGAGATGAAGGGCATCGCGGCGTTTCCGGCGGAGAACGCCGACGTGTATCAATCGGAATAGACATAATTCACGATCCGATAATTCTCTTCCTAGATGAACCTACCTCCGGACTAGACTCCACAAGCGCATTCATGGTGGTGAAGGTTCTTCAGCGAATCGCTCAGAGCGGAAGCATTGTGGTCATGTCAATTCATCAACCTAGTTACAGAATTCTAGGTCTATTAGACCGTTTGATTTTCCTCTCTCACGGCGAAACCGTTTTCAGCGGCTCTCCGGCGATAATCCCTGTGTTTTTCTCCGAGTTCGGTCACCCGATCCCAGAGAACGAAAACCGCACCGAGTTCGCATTAGATCTAATCCGCGAACTGGAAGAATCACCAAACGGCACAACAAACTTAGTAAATTTCAACAAAACATTCCAATTGAAAACCAAAACACCTTCATCAAAGTCACCAATTCCAAATCTATCCCTAAAAGACGCCATCAGTGCAAGCATATCCAGGGGTAAATTAGTCTCAGGAGCACCAACCACCACAACAACAACAACAACACTAACCTCAAACGAAACCACGCCGGTTGAAGCGTTCGCAAATCCATTCTGGTTAGAAATGCTAGTAATAGCAAAAAGATCGCTAACAAATTCGCGACGAATGCCAGAATTATTCGGAATTCGTATGGGTGCAGTTCTCGTGACAGGAGCAATATTAGCAACGATATTTTGGAAGCTTGATAATTCCCCAAAAGGTGTTCAAGAAAGGTTAGGGTTATTCGCGTTTGCAATGTCAACAACATTTTACACATGTGCTGAAGCAATACCAGTATTTCTACAAGAACGTTACATTTTCATGAGAGAAACTGCGTACAATGCTTATCGTCGTTCTTCTTACGTCTTGGCTCATTCTATTATCTCTTTGCCTGCGTTGGCGTTTCTTTCTTTTGCGTTTGCTGCAACTACTTTTTGGGCCGTGGGCCTTGCTGGTGGGCCTTCTGGCTTTTTCTTTTACTTCCTCACCATCTTTGCTTCTTTCTGGGCCGGAAGCTCATTTGTCACCTTTCTTTCAGGTATAATAATATAACTTATCTCCTTTAGCCAATAAAAGTATGATATGTGTATTATTTTGTTTAGTTTTAAAAATACTTTTATAAAAAATAATTAAATATGATACATGTCATGATTCTAGTGGCCGCAATGAGATAATTTATCCCCTTATATTATATTTTATATATATATATATATATTTTCAATTTGCTGCCTATAGGGAATAAAATGAAAATAATTACTTCTTATTATTGAGGCCAAAAAACTAAATGTTATGGTCTCTAGATAGGAAAATGATATGATGTCCCAAATGTTGTCCGAACTATGGTCTGAGACATTATTTGCTTGTTCGGCAAGATGTGACAATTATTTTTAAGAGAAAAAGATGGATAGTGTAAGAGTTTTATATACAATACATGATGGTGGATAATACACTGTATGAATATAGATCTTTACATTGTTAATGTATAAATGTTACACTTTATTTTTAACTGTTCTCTATGGTGTAATAATAACTGTAAACATGGAAGGAGTATATGAAAAACAATTGTAATGTATAAGAAGTAAATATTTGGGTATTGTTTGATGTTTTGACTATACTCAGGTGTTGTGTCTCACGTGATGCTGGGTTTCACTGTGGTAGTTGCAATTTTAGCATACTTTCTTCTCTTCAGCGGGTTCTTCATCAGTAGGAACAGGATCCCTCCATATTGGATATGGTTCCATTACTTATCCCTAGTGAAGTACCCTTATGAAGCTGTTTTACAAAACGAGTTTAATATTAACCCACCAACATGTTTCGTGAGAGGGATTCAGATATTTGATGGCACTCCATTGGGTTTAGTACCATTGGAGCTGAAGATGGAGTTGTTGAAGAGTTTGAGTAAGGTGTTGGGTATTAATATTACAAGCTCTACATGTGTCACTACAGGAGCAGATATATTGCAGCAACAAGGGATAACTCAACTCAACAAATGGAATTGCTTGTGGGTCACGGTTGCATGGGGCTTCTTCTTTAGATTTCTCTTTTATTTGGCATTACTCTTAGGGAGCAAGAACAAGAGAAGGTAGATGAATGCTGCATTGTTTGTCTCCATCATTAATGGAATAATTGGCAAATTAGAATGCTTTTGTCATTATTATTGTTAATTATTAGATCACTGTTTTGGGGTACTAGGGTAAAAGCATATTAGTACTTGTGTTTTTTTCTATAAGGGAACAAAATGTATTGCTATCTTTTTTTTTTTTGCTTATTTATTATTTACCATCATAAAAGAGAATGTCAAATTCTAGTTTTACATACTACATATAAATATTACTCAAGATTCAAAATAAGCTCTTCTCATGGATAAAATCTTTGCATCCATTGTATTAGTGGTACACTAAAAAATCCTTTGAGCAACATATCAGATAGTTTTACACAATACTGCAATAGAGTTATATATCATGTGGTATAGACAGGTAACTAACTATGAACAATAACATATTACTTTTGACATTGATAAAATGTAAAAGTTGAATATCAAACCAGAAATTCTGTTCTCATCCGTTTTGATAAACAAAATTGTGAGGTAAACCTCTACTGTACAAGTAGAATTTTGTCTACATCATAGTGCCAAGGCCTAGCTCATCCTCAATGTCGTCTCCGTCTTCGAATAACTTTAAAAACCGAGCCTGATCTTGCTCCCTCTTCTTCTTTTGCCAGTACTTAAATGCTCTCACTGCTCCCACAATGACTATAGCTGAGACCAAAACACTTAACACGACCACAATCACTATATGAACTGTTTTTCTATTATCCTTCCCGTCTGGTGTAGCGATACCAATACCGGAGGTAGAAGTAGAACCTACACATAAACACAATTATCATTTCAAACATATAAAATTGCAGATATTATTTACCAATTGCCAGTAGGTGACAGATTATAGAGTCACACATGCATAGAAAAATAAAATCCGCAAAGCCCTTTGGGGGTTGCAGTCTTTAATGTTATGCAATAAACTTATGACATGAAATAATAATTTAGAAAATATCATGGAGGTTTGTTCAGAAGTTCAAGCGGAACAAAACTAATTCAGGCATGCCAAGTAATTCCCTTGATCCACAAGAACATAATAAATCAACATCAAAAAGAAAAGTTTCAGACCTAAGGTACTAATATTGAAGATAATTAGCATACAAGTATGAATGTTAAGAAACATAAGCCTATGTACTTTCTTATTTCTTTTTTAACATAAACCCATTGAAATGTAAGCACTCTAATTAGAGAATGAAAAGAAACATCAAAATTGAAATTAATTACTTTTGACAACTACTTTTAGTCAATAACACATTGCAGTATTCCATTACACAGTTTGGCTGCAAGGTCTACTAGAATAAAAGCTGTAAAAGAAATTTTCAAGGAAAAAAGTTGAAAGACTTACCCCCAGCCAAAGATAAGCACTCTGGGCACAGAAAAGTAGCATTAAATTCCTTTTCCTTGACCCGTACATATTTTCCATCAGGAGCAGTAAAATCAGAAGGGCAAAACTCCCATTCGTCAAACACATCATCTGAAAGAAGACGATCTTCCTCGTATAATCCACATCGCTTGCATTTTTTACTTGAAAAATTAGTCAAAGGCTGGAAGCACAGAGCAAAATCTCATTAGTGGCTTCAAATAGTAACATTTGCCAAGCAACATGAATTTAATGACAAAGCTTCAAATGTTATTCAAATGGTTGCATGAAAATTATATCCTTATAATCCTATGAGCTAGTTGCCTGTCCTTTGGCCACAAGACATACACATACCTTGGTGACTAGGTTAAAAAAATGACATAAACAATTAAACAACAACAACAACCAAACTTCTCGTCAAAAAGTGGGGTCCGCTACAAGGAAAAGTGACGTCATAATATTCTACCATAGATCATGTCTATAGGAAAACCATTTATATCAAAATCCTTATTAATGGTTTTGTCTCTTCCTCTACTTCTAACAACTGATCTACCCTCCTCATTTCTACAATTCTTCTCCGCGCATGCCCGAACGACCTAATGCGAGATTCTCCATCTTTTCTATAATAAGCGATACCTCAGCCTTTTCTCTAATGCATTCATTTACAATCCAATCATATCCAGTGTCAATGTATCCACTTATCCAATACAACATTCTCATCTCTAATGCATTCAGTTTCATATATCATTACAAGTTTTATAGCAATGCGATAAAGTTTTCCCTTAAGCTCAAGTGATACTCTTCTAAAGACATAAACAGTTCATGAAAAAAGAAAAAAAGCAAAGATAGTAAATATAAGGAACCTGCCAAGACTCTTCACTCTTGAAAGAATAAAAGGTACGCTTTTTCTTAACATCAGGCAATACGGTTTTGTTCTCATCTTTGCATTTGAAATACACAGTTGGAGTAGCTTTTAACCACTCATGGGTTGTAAATATCTCCATTGAACTTAACGTCACATCTGCACTTAATATCAATCCTGAACAAACCCAAATAAAAAAAATCAAACTTTATCATAAAAATCACATATTTCAATCTCGTAATAAAACAAAACCACCATAACTGAACAAATTTAACATACCCCTTCCATTAAGAATACAACTTTCAGCTAAATAAGCGTAAAAATCGTATTTTTTTTATAGATATGTTATGTCACAAATAAAAAAATAACAAAAAAAAGATTTTTTTTGTTTATTACCTGGAAGATAGGTGAAGAATATGCAGGTGATTAAATGAAGATGATAATTGCGAACCGTCATGGCAAGACAAATTAGGTATACGCAGCGATCAATTCCAAAATGTTGAATGAATAGGGAAATTAGGTTTAGAGGTTATGGTACGTTAAACGTTGAAACGACGACGTTTAAGGGGGTTTAGAGAGGGGAATGGGATAAAAAAGTTGAGCAGGAACAGCAATGTATAATTGGAATCTCATCTGTAACATACGCAACGTGCGCATTACGCACCCACCTGCCACGTCATTATTCTATCTTCTTTATTGGCGGGAATCCAAAAATTGTTTGTTTTGTTACCAATACAACATATTTAGAAATAAATATATTTATATTTTTTGTTGGTATATTTAGAAATAATATTAATATGATTTTATTGGTTGTGTTACTATGTCTACATACAAATATTTTTCTTTTATGCTTTAATTCTTAACAAACATAAAAATATAAGAGAGTCGAAAATATTGAGTCTAGCCCTATTGCTTAGAAGATTCTTTGTAATGAAGACTAAATCTTGCATCTTGCTTAAGAGTAAACAAATATTTATCATTTGAACGAACCATTCATTGGTTAATTTAATATAATATTATGTCCTTTTAAGTTAATTGACGATTCTTACTAATTTATATATATATATATATATACTCACTTTAGTTATCATCTTACACTTTTCAGATGGTCAAAGCTAACCTGTGAATTATCTCTTTTAGATGGTTAAAGCTAACCTGCAAACTATGGGATGGTTCGCATGTATGCGAAATAATTATCAGTGGTTGGATCAATTGTCTTGAAATCTCAGCCATTAATTTTCAACAAGTAACTGAGTAGATAGTTTAATAAAGAAAATGTCTTGCAGCATACAATTAAAATATTCATGTTTACCAAATGAGCTACAAGGCACTTTGTTTATTAAACGTACTCATAAGTCGTATTATGGCAACCTGACTTTCATTCATGACTTTATTTTTCACACAGAAGTCGTGAACACTTTTCACGACTTCTATAAATTTTATTTTTATATAGAAGTCATGGATGTCTTTCACGACTTTCATGCATGAGATTTTTTCCCTTTACTAGAAGTCATTTTTGGCCATCATGAATTCTATCTAAAGTCGTATAATGCCACAACGACTACTAAAAGGTGCACAAAACGATAACCAATTACCAAAAAATTTCATCCAATGACTATAAAGCAGTTCGCTTCAAAACAAACTAATATACTGTTCAAAGGCCCTTCCAGATTCATTCCCAAACTTCCATTTAGTTTTCTTAAACAAATACGAATGCTTATTCTTTGTTTTATTGTCTACTTAAACAGTCACTGATATTTGGCTCCCATAACTATAAGGTGAGATAAGGGTTACGGAGATCATGTAATAAATTGATTAAAAATTTACAATACATTCTATGAAATCAGAATATTAAAATTATTCTAGAATAGAGATTTATCAGTAGTTTTTTTTTGAAGATTTGTATAATTCCAATTACAACTTTTATCCTTTCTATAGTAACTAAAATGGTGGGTATCTCATAGCTATAGGCAGATAAGTCAAAACTTTTATATTCTTCAATCTTTATATATATTTATATCAATTTGGGTTGGGCTTATCTATTTCTTTATTCATGTATATCTAATGCTATTGGATACTGCAATAGAATACCAATTTGGTACCTATCATATTCATCAACTTGTGCTGCTAAATGCTGTAATGAGAATGTTTCCTCAGTGGATTCATCTCTTATGCTAAGTCAACCACATAGCTTAAGAGTTCCATTCTCTGTCCCCAATGAAAAGTTTGAGGAGAATATTTTTGGTATAAATTCATTTATGGCTTTCTCTTTTCCTCCATAATATTGTTTTGTGGATGCAAAATATGATCATTAGGTAGGAGTCTCGTATACCAAACTGTGCTTTAACGTAATCTGATGCAACCAGATCATTATGATTGAAAATACAATATAATAGAAGGATGATACAGTTATGGAGAATAGCGCATATGGAAGATTAGAGAATTGCAAGTGAATAGACAGAGAATTTGATATTATATATCACTATAAAGAGTAACTAAATCTTAGCACAAGTTTATGCTATATCAAAATTCAAGTCAAATTGAGAAGACTTTAGTTTCCAACTGATAAGCCTTAGTGAAAAATGCTGGCCAACATAAATATGTAGCCATTATGCTACTAATAGTTGATGCACCAATCATCATATTCATTACCACAATTTGTAGTTGAATTGCTTCTAAGGGAGAAGCTCCTCCCATAATAAGACCAGTCATTGCACCAGGAAGAGAGATTAAACCCACAGTTTTGGTGTTATCCACAACAGGAGAAAGTGCTATGATCAATGCCCTTTTCACTTGTTCATGTGTAGCTTGTCTTGGTGTTGCACCAAGAGCCAATGCTGTCTCAACCTGTAACATTAAACCAAGTTCATCATTGGAAAATTCAAAAACTTTGCTTGGTCATTAAAAATATCATTTTTTTTCATAGGCAATGGCATACCAAGTTCATTTGAACTTTAATGTCGTCGCGGAGTCTTTTCATGGTTACTCCGGTTACGGTCATCGAGTTACCAACCATCATTCCTGCTACAGGGATAATGTATCTTGGAGTGAAAGGGAACACATTCAGCAACACTAGTACACACAAGGTCACCGTTGTTCCGGTTAGAATTGAAGCACCAGCAACAAGCTTCGAACGAGGTACGTGTTTCGCACGCTGCCCTGCTGTATAACCAGCAATAGAAACCTGCAAAGGAAAAACACATTATAGTAAACATCAAATAAAACTACTTGTAATAGAGTCACTCACTTTATAATCCTAGGATGAAATATTTGACATCATATCATGTGTGTGTGATTGTTTTGTCCTAGGCCAAAGGTGATGATTATGTAAAGTAAAATCTTCCTCAAAGTTGTACTCTTGAACCAAAGGATTGGTAATCATATAAAATGGTTCTCAAAATGGAAATTCTGGGATTGAAACATTTCATCTCAAGTACAAGCCATTTTACTATAACCAACCAAGGAATATGAGTGTGTAAATGTCTTTAACTCAAATTTTGATTAAAAATCCAATTTTTAGTTTAAACAGCTTTAAGCCAAATAATACAAATTCATCAAGTTATCTATAAAAAGTAGCTAAATATTGAAACTCAATTTCCACCATATTCTGCTATATCAAAAGCTCTGCTTTGAGGGAGAAGAGTGGTTCAAAGTTCAAAACATTGAATCCTGTAAAGTTAAAAGTTACTCATGTCTAATGTTTTTGGTTTTCCACAAGTATCCTCGCACCGGAGGCAATCTTGTCCGAGCCGCGAACATACACAGGTATGTGGTGCTAACTCTCCCAGCGGGTATTTTTTTCATTCACAAGACTCGAACTCGAGGACTTGCTTAAGGGGAATGAAACATGTAATATATGTCTAATTTGATAAAAATGTATAGATATTTCAGTTCATCAAATCAAATAATATAAGCATAGGTATCCTCTTTAAGAAAAAGAATGAAAAGAGGCCATTATGTATTGAATCAAATGAAAATGAATGAAAGAGTTAAGAAAGAATAAAGGAAGAGAAATTACCATGAAAAGATATGCTAGAAGGATCCATCCAGAGTTATCTTGATTGAAAATGAACTGCAATACAAAGCCAATAATAGATAGCTGAATAAATGCTCTCAAAATTGCAACAACCATTTCTACTTCCATCCCAAGTTTCTGTGAGAAAGACAAGGCCATAGCCAAAAACACCACCACTGTAGCTGCCACTGGCTTCACCATGCCCTTCATAAATTCAACCAACCATGTCAAATCCATGTCCCCAAATGGAAGAACTTGTTGCTGAACAAAGGTGTAGTTCTGGTGTGGCATGGTTTTCAAGATCATAGATTCCATGTTAATCATTATATGCTAGGTATAATATAAAGTATGAACTAGTATGTGTATATATATGTATATAAGGATGTTATAGTCAGAAAAGACCTTCACCAGAATGTGAATTATCTAGTGTAGTCACTAATACTTTGTCTGTTCATCATTTTTGGCATTTTCTAATGTTAGTACTTAGGAATCACATGCGCATGGCTTTATTATTAAGAATATTAATGTTTCTAATCATGAAAATGGATATTTGTTAGTATTTTTCACTCATGAAATGAAATTTAAAGCAGAATTTGAGCTTAAATATGATTAAACTTTCTTCAATGTCTCTTGTGAAAACATGGTATAGTTTTATAAAATTAAATGAATGAAGTCTTTATTGAAAAACTAAAAAACTTTGAGTTTAATTTATTGAATGCAACACTTTCTTTAAAAATAAAATAAAAATGACTATTTTAGTAGCATTTAGCTTCTCTATGGTAATCAAATATGAGGAGAAATACAATTTTCTTAATTTAAAATTTTTTTTGTTGAAAAATAACTTAAAATCGTAACTATTACAATTTTATTTGTATCATGTGTCATAGTACTTAATTCTTCGGTATTAGATGTGATCTATTTCAGTAATGTTGTGTTAGTTTTAAAAAAATAGAAACTATGTTTTGAATCTTTAGTTTTATAATTACATTAGCATCAAAGAAAAAGTTTTTATTGAAGAACCGTTAACTAATAGCTTCATTTTTTATTCCTTTTTAAATATTATTTGAAGGACAATCTTTTTGTACTCTTTAAAACTTAAATAGAGTAACATGATTATTAAACTATTACCCATTTAGATATGACACACATGATGAATAGTTGAGTCCTTGACCTTGAGATTAGGGATTTATTGTCTTTCACCATAAGGTAGGGTCACCCTTACACACACAAAAATAATAAATTATTATGCAATTTGATTAATTTAATATAAAAAGTGAACAAACATGTTCTGACACTAACTGAACGAACGTACGACCGAGGACGGTAGCAATAAAGGAAGTGATTAGTTAGGACATGTCCTACTGTCCTTGGCATTAATGGGGACGGTTCACATTGTTCTCACACAAATCTTGTTACCTTTTTTGTTTTTATCGGATTTATTATTCTTTTCGATTTTTTGATTTCAATGTATAGATTTATATATAATTAATATATTATTTATTTTAAAATATCAATAATAATATAATATTAATTATGAATGATGTAATAATAAATAAATGTCAATTTTCTATAATAAAATTTGGTAATTGAATTTGTGGTAAACCGGTAGTGGGTATTTGACCAATATTCATCTAATGTCCATGTTCCTAGTTATCGTGGTTTTGTTGTTGTAAGGTCCTTTTAAGGAGTACATCTGTTGTCCTATAAAGTATACTATTTCATGTGTCATTGTTTATGATTGGTTAAAAATATATATTTAAATTAAAATTTTAATAATTGATTATTGTTTTCATCACTCAGAAGCAGTGACACATAAAGTAGTACAATGTTTTAGGAGAGTATATGTCCGTCCCGTTTTTAAGGAGAGTATATGTCCATCCCGTTTTTAAGGGTATCATACCTTTGCTTTCAGTGACCAGAATAATAATAAAATTTTAATAATCACGTCATTCATGACATCACTGCTAATTACTATGTCATGTTTTATTTGTCATTATTAACCTTTAGTGATTCTTTTTTTGATAGTATTCTCACATTTGAGATAATCATGTTTAATCAGGAATATTTACAAGTATGTGATGCTAACTGTTATAATGAATATTTTTTCATTTATATGATTCAAACCTGAGACTTTGCTTAAGAAGAGTTAACTATGTAGTACTTTAACCAACATCGATTCTTTACTTGTTTGGTTTTTTATTTCTTTCTTAAAGTTGATTTTGTTTTTGCAGACTTTTTAACGGTTAGTGTGCAACTTGGTTGGTTATAGTGAAAGCTATGAAGAGTAGTTTTTGCGTTTCGATTGAAAGTTTACATTAAATGGAGTATCTCCTTGTATAAGGAGATAAGTTATCTCCTCCTGCCAGTGAAATTATGACATGTGTCATGTTTCGTCATTTTCTATAAAAATATTTTTAAAAATAAAAAAATAGCACACATGTCACATTTTTACTGGCTAGAGGAGATAAGTTATCTCCTTATATAAGGAGATACATTATTCTCTAAATTTTAATATAAACTTCTACATGCAAGTTTTCAAATATAGACCATTTCATTTGAAACATTCTACTAAATCAAGTTTATCTAAAGTCATACACAAACTTTACCTCAGACCCATCAATTTAAAGCACTGAATTTCATTTCGTTTCAACTTTGAAGAATGTTTCCAATAAGTTTCATGTTATCAACAAGTTACCCTAGGAAAATAAAAAATAAAAAAATTCCAACAATGTTTTTTCTCTTAAACAAACATTGACATAGGATTCCCCGTTTCCCATTGAGAATGATTTGCAACTTTATCCATTGCCATTTTGTTATACCCTTAACAATGGTACAAAGAATAAGCCACCAAGTATTTTCCACCCACAATTTGATACAAACATTGACATAGGCTTCCCCGTTCCCCGGGTTCGAGTCTCGTGGATGGAAAAAATGCATGTTGGGAGAGTTAACCCCACATACCTGTGAATGTTTCCGGCTCGGATACCTGTTGGAAACCAAAAAAAAGATTCACCAAATAGTCCGAATATACTTTTATCCACTCACATAATCTACTGAGACATCAGCATTTGTAGTTATGTGATTACATTTACATAACAGAACATTAGTGAATGTTGTTGAAAGCATCATAGTAATACAATCCACCAAATAGACAAGTACAAAACAATATCAACCAATACTTTCAAACCTCATTGTCAATGTTGTAAAAAACAAAACAAAAGTAAAAAGAGTTTGATATCTATGATATTGTACGAGTTTTTTACACTGCTAATGCATTATTCACCATTCATATGTTAATCATCACATAATATAATGCAAATGAATCATAGATAATTAACTTGACTGTCTAAAAAAACTCTTGCATACATATTAAATCATAATAAAAAACAATATCAATCAAATTTAATAACACAACAAACTTTAGAATTTCCTGAGGGACCAATTCCTCAACAGGACTACAAAACAACAATAACCCCACTGATATAACATTTCTTTAGTTTCTATCAGCACTAATTTCCCAGTACTGGTGTTACATAACTCATATCTACAAATTACAAATCCCTAAATTTTAAAGTAAAGCCTCTCTTTATATGGAAGTATGGTGTACTTTCCTTTTGTTGTCCTTTTGATTTGGGGATTTTCTGAAAGATCTATATTCTTCCCTGCATTACCAGCAGATTTCTTATTTTCCTTAAGAACCCTCTTTGCCAATTTTTTAAGCGGAACCTTACCATCCGAAGGAACAAGCAACTCTTCTAACTCCACCCAATCAAGATCTTCAGACTCACCATCTTCATATAGAACCCTGTACCACTTTTCAAACTTTGTTACCTCGCCTGCATAATATCGTCCCTCGAACCACTTTCGAACTTTCCTCCCTACCAACCATTTACCCAAACCAGAAGGCCCATGCGTTTCAGCAGCGCTTGAAGCATCACCACAAGGAAGAGTTTTGTTGCTGGGAATTATGTCTGCTACCTCATTAATTACAATAGCAGACTCGGCACTGGAAGCGTCGCCAGGAGGAATATTGTCATTGTTGCCAATTATGTCAGGCACTCCATCAATTACAATAGCAGGGTCAGCACTTGAAGCATCACCAGGAAAAATAGTGCTGTTGCTGGCAATTATATCAGGCACCCCCTCAATTACACTAATGGGATCTCCACCAGCGCTTAATGCTGCAGCATTTGATTCCAGATGATTTCCTTTCTCGTCCATTTCAGAATCTTTCCGAGAAACCTACCGTAATATACAATACGACTAATTAAATACGAAATGATAATCTATGTCAACACTCTACATTCTACAGCATTATGGATATTGTAGCTCAGATCATGATTCATAACACTGGGAAACAAAATCAATCAAAGAAAGCGCATAGAAAATTAATCAAAGGACTGAACAAACCATATAGTACATTAGAAAAAACAAAATTAATCAAAGAACGTTCGATCCTCGGAATTACTTTCGCCACACTCTTCTAATCCTATAAGAGATTTCACACTTCCACTTCCTGCAAAATTGCATCATTCCAGAGCCTAGACAGATTTTTCTAACATATTTACAACTTTATGTACAACATTGAATAATTTTAATACAAAAAAAAAAGCATGTATGGTTCAATTAATAAGAACAACCTCAGATTATTTAAATCAACCAAATCACAATTTTATTTTCCTTTCACAATAAGAGCCTGAAACCTTCTTAGATGAGGTTGATATTCTTCAATTACAATAAACATAATTATACATTATTTACAAAAACATTCAAATTGCAATTAGAGTGAGTTATTAACATAAATACAAAAAAAGTGAGTTATTTTTGTAATTGATGTGAATAAAATGAAAAGAACGTAATAATTGAAAGGAACCTGGTAAGAAATTGAGATAGGTGAGTGTAACGGAAGCTGCAAATGTAGAAGAAGACCTAACTCAAGTTTAAACGCTGCGTTCCACGTAATGCAGTCCTTTTCTCTTTTTATATTCGTAATTTTCTTAAACGTTGCGTTTTACTTAGTTAGGTGCTATTCCTTTCTTTGCAATGTTTTTTTTGGCACATATTTGATAGAATATGATGTTTGAGTGGGGATTTTAATATTATGTTTTAGAAATAATTGTGAGGGTAATCTATTTTCTTGCAATCATATATGTCATTTAGAATTTATACAATCAAATAGAGAAAAAAAACTATAAATTATAAATTAAATTGTCTATTAAACATGATTCTTTTATATAAATAAATATAAAAAATAAAGTCATTATTTCAACATTATGATAATAGAAAATTTATTTAATATGTAGTAATAATTGTTTAATCAATATAACATTACATTATAATATATTTATGTTACTTTATATATATATATATAAGGATTTAGGACGGAATTTTGGGTCTAAATATCTTGTTATTTAGATTTAGATTTGTTCAATGAATTCTTAAAACTTTCAGTCCCAATTAACAGTGATTCTAAAAGCATGGACCCAGATCCACCATTACAATATCAGCCACCAGGTCCGTAATTTCATCTTTATGTTTGAGAGCCATTTTCAAATTTGATTATTATATATTTCCTTGATATAATATATATTTTTGGGAATAAAATTATTTTTTTAGATGTTATTGATTGAAAATCAAAGGTTAAACAAAGGAGGTTATAAAAGTCATTT
This sequence comes from Lupinus angustifolius, assembly GCF_001865875.1. Lineage (NCBI taxonomy): Eukaryota > Viridiplantae > Streptophyta > Magnoliopsida > Fabales > Fabaceae > Lupinus > Lupinus angustifolius. Next base: position 25,931,069 of record NC_032013.1, on the reverse strand, counting down.
CATACTTTCTATGGTAATCCAACATTCACAATTTTATATTCTCGCGATGTTACTTTTATGAGTAATTCCTTTCATATATTTTATGAAACATGAACATAGATAGGATAAACGCAATTGTGAAAGAATAAGCTAATGAGATCATTGGCAAAGAAAGTTATTGTGAATTGTGGTGTGGCTTTGCTTATCACAAGAAGCATGTGAGATAGAGATTTGCTTTCAGTTCTAGCTTTTCAATTTTGGGATTTGGTCATACTCTTTTCTTGTGTTTTTCTCTTCCTACATTTTTTGATGAATTTGTAGTTTGACCTTTGATTCATGTGAGGCAATATCTGAACTTGTTCGTTGATAAATAGAACAAGGCCTTAGCCTATACCAATAGTAACTACTAACTAGATTAACGAACGGTATATTAACAAAAATCAAATAGTCGAAAAAAATTAAACTATCGGTATTTAGCATTGCAAAAATCCGCTAATTATCAGGTAGACATCTAATGTCCCAAAACATAATCATTGACACATTGAGTGACACACATTGTGGGACAACAGATGTGCTCCACTAATTATCAAGGTAGATTAAGTAACACTAAGAATATGGCATTGATTTACCCAAGCCAACACCAAAAAAACAAAATAAAGCTTTTTAACACCATTTGAATCTTTGCCATGACTTAGAGAAAGGTGTCACTTCAAAAATGAGAGATGGAGGCCACTCTGAGAACTTGAACTGTTAAAAAGCTAGAACTACAGAAAAGTTGAAGGAAAAAGTTGTCAAATAAAAGGAAATAATATCACAAATCAGGTTAGTTAAATTTGAGATATGTAATTAACCAAAAGACCATTTATTTATTTGGAATAAGAACTTGCAGAATAAGGTAACTTACAAGAAAATTTCCTACAACAAAAGATGCAATCTTCCATTCAATCTCCTCCTCCGGCTTTGCCTGCAATAACCGTGTTCTAGTATAGAACCGGAAAACATATTAGTCAACACAAGAATAAACTTTTTTCACCTTCCTATTAGTCAAAGTATTGGAAGTGACCAAAGGGGCTTACTGGCTCAATGCTTCCCTCGCCATTAACTTGTGATAAGGAACCTGATGATGGATTCGAAAACCTGGGAGGAGAGAACAGAGATTTTATAAGATACAATATGAAAGTGGGTGAAACAAAATACAATATGAAACTACCTGAGCGCCCTTGCTTTCCTTTTATCTTCCTCCACAGGGTCAGCAGTGGCCTTTGAAGCTGGTGAAAACCTGGCAAGCCGAGCTTTCTTCTTTGCCTCCTCTTCAGCAGTTGTGGTTGGACCGGGCACCCCAAACCTGTGAAGCAGGATTGGTAATAGTGTTCAGTTATATTTGCAGTGCAAAAAGCCATGATTTAGGGGCCATTTGTTTAGGATTCTCAAAAAAACTGATTCTCCAAAATCAATTTTGGCAAAAACGTTTTCCTAATTAGCTTCCCCTAAAAGCTGAATTTCAGCTTTTTTCATATGAAGGTTTTTAGTAAAGCACTAAGGCCCAACCAAACAAGCTATAAATGTTAAAAGTGATTCTTCAAGTTAGTATGTTTGCAACATTCTTGAAGGGATTATAAGTTAGCTATAGTAGTGAAAAAACTTGCAAGAACTAAGCTAGTAGTCAACAAGCTTCTTTGACCAAAAATAAGCTAGTAGCCTTGTTTAGTAAGGGCTTTGATTGGCAGTTGGCACAACTAGCAGATAAGCTAGGTAAAGACTTATAAGTTAGGTGGAAGGTTATAAGTTAGCTGAAGCTTATAAGCTAGGAGCGGAATTGGCAGCTGATAAGCTAGTTGGTTGAATTAGAAATGTTTAGTGATATTAGTTCATAAGCGAGATGGTTGAAATGGAACCGTTTGGTAATATTAGCAGATAAGCTAGCTAATAAGTGTAAAATGAAATAAGCCCATAGCTCATAAGCTATCTCATGGAGCTGATCAAATACGAGCTTATAAGTAACTTATTGAAATAAGCCCTTATGCAAGGTATCTTGCTAGTTGACTAGCTTATAAGCTCATTAATGGTCTCTTTATGGGTTATAAGCTATGATCTTTTCAGTCATTTACACTTTACTTGACCAATTAACTTCACCAAACACTTCCAAAATAATAGCCATAACCTTAATATAAGAAATTAGAAAAGTTGAAAAGTGAAAACCTCTCTGCCCTAGCCTTTCTCTTCAGTTCCTCTGCATTTGATGTCTCTGATCCCTGTGTTGTAGAACTAGTGATGCCAAACCTGAAATAAACACAAAAATCAATTTCAGCATTACATTACTTTATTCTATTCAAAACTAAATGATACCCTAATACAATATCTAATTAGTTTTTAAAGGGAGAGATAATGTGAATCACTGAATGTATATTAGATAAGGAAAAATAATTTAAGATTGAAATGGAGAGATATTGAATTAAAAAATTGGAACCCCAATGTTATGAAATAAAAACCCTGATTTTGTATAGAGAAAAGGTTCAACCTTTCAGCTCGGGAATTACGCTTCTCTTTCTCAGACAATTGGAGAGTAATCCCAAATCGCTCAGCACGGCGATTCTTCTTGTCTGCATCAGAAAGCGAGGAATCGTTCCCGGAATCGGAAGCAAGTGCCAGAGCTGGATTGGATTCGTCGGCGGCGGCGTTGGGAGGGTTGTTGGTGGTGGTGGTAGCCATTGGAAAGTGGAATTGGAAGAGAATGAAAGACCGCGGGAGATTTTTATGTTCAATCTCACAACTCTTAATAAATGGATACATGACTCTCAACATCACCCAATATAAATTTTGTATATTATTATTACATAATTTATTATTTTTAATATTTAATTATTGTTGATTTTTTAAAAAGATAATTCAAATGAATAGTAGGTAATAAAATACATTTATATAAATCTTTATATTGTTAATATATAGATTTATTTGGTGATGAAAAAATATTTATTCAATTTCATGTGAGGTGGATCATATTATTTGAGGTCACACACAAAATGAAAACATATTTAAAAATAGTCTAATATTTGTATAAAAATTAGAAAAATTGTTAATGTAAGATTTTTATTTCATTATATTCATAGTTATATATTTCATAGAGTATACATTATTTATTAATAAATAATAATTGATTTAAGATTTATATGTGTCAGGTGACTAAATCATTAATAGAAGGATACTAATGAATTACCATCCCTTCAAAATAATATTATTAGTGCATGTTTGATAAGTCTTAAAAAATTTAGGTTTTATTTATTTTTTGAAAAATAAGCTTAAAATTTAAATTATGTATTTAGACAACCAAATAATATTATAAATTCAATGATTTTTTGAAAAACTAAGCTAAAAGTATAAGCTTCAAAATCATGAATTTGTTTATTTTTTATTAGCTTGTTTTTTAAAAAATTTCTATTTCTCATTTTACCTCATCATAATTTTATTTCTCTCATCATTTTTACTTTTCCATTAAACTTCATAATTTTTCACATTATCACTATAACTTACTAATTTTTTTGCATTAAACTTGATATTTATGTATTATTTATTTTGTGAATTGTGTAATTCAAGTTTAACAACTTCTGTTTATTTGTGTTATGTTGTTTTTTAATATTGATATTTTATATATTTTATTTTAATATATTTTTTAGCGTACGCTATGCAATATTAAATTTTTTAAAATATATATGATGATAAATATTAAAAAAAATAATGTAAAAACAACCAAAATAATTACAACATAAACAAATAAGTTCATACTATTTTCTGTAATTTACTGTCTAAAAACAATCTTTATATATTATCCAAATAAAACATATTAGTTTATATTCAGTTTTCAGCTAATATATCTAAACATAAACATATTATAATTTCGCATTTTATACACTGAAACCAAAAACATAATCTTTACTAAACGCATGCCTAATGTCTCATAAAAATGTCACTTTTTATGTTTACGGATATTATTTTTTTCTTGAGTAAATTACACGCATATTCCTCAGTTTTAGTAAAATATACAAATTATTCCTCCATATTTTAAACTTACATAAAAAATCACACTTAATTATATATAAATATTATATTTATTACTTTTGTATGAGAGATAAATATAATTTTTTAAACAAAAAAATGGTGATGAGTATAATTAATTTAAACAAAATATGATATGTTCTGAAGACAAATCTAAATAATATAAAAGTCATTGTCTTCCATTATTTCAGTTTGTTACAAAATGCATCAATAATTTTAAAAAAATATTTAAATCATTCTTATAATATATAGTAACTAACTAAAATAATGAATATATATTAACTTTATACTATTTGAATTTGTCTTCATAATATATCATATTTTGTTTAACTTAATTACACACGTCACAATTATTTTTGTATATAATTAGAGTTGATTTGTGTATATTTAAAAAATGTAAATATATTATATAATTTCACTAAAACTCGGCCGTCAATATATCTTTATTCATATTTTGACATATTTATATTTATGTTGTATGCATCTATCTATGTTGGGTCAATTTCATGTTTCTTAACTAAGAACCATTCATTCAATAAATTTCCAACTTGAACTATAATTTCCCTTCCTTTTCCCTTAAAGTCATTTATGAGAGTAAGGGAAGTCGGGTTGGGATAGGTTATGACTTATTCTTTGCTCGACTTAAATGTTGATTGAGTCATTTTTTAAACCCGGACTAAGCCATAAATAAGTAAATATCGATCGAGACAATCTCTAAATTCGAACCTGACCTAGACCGGTTAAATATAATGTATATTGATTTTAGATAAAGTATTCTCAATATTACTTATTATTATGAATATAAGTTAATGTATACAATGATACATGTATACATGATGAAAAAATTAGAGAATCAATTATACGTTCAACAAAAAATGTATCATTATTCTCTACACAATTGAATAGAAACACATACAATCATGATGAATGAGTGACCAGAGGACGGGTCAGAACGAGTTATGTTTGGTCCCTTTGTGACCCTAAATATTGTCTATGTCTAATTTTGAACTCAAACCCAACCATAAACCCGATGAGACTCGACCATATTCGAACCCGATCATGATCGAGAGCTGGTAAACAATGTTAATACATTCACCAACCGCATACACTCTTCATTCAAAGGAGATACACAACAAACTGTAGTAAGATCTGAAGCTTCTGAATGCAAGAACAGATTTTATGGATAGAATTAATGGATGATTTAATTTTGATATATTAAACCAGGTGCTGCTTTTGAGTACTTGGAGAACACTCTCTGTAAATTTGATGATGGACCATTCTTCCTCGGCCAATTTAGTTTGGTAAGTTGAAATTATCACAATTCTTGAAATTTTGCTAACTTAGCCATTAAGATTTATTGCTAACTCATTTCACCATATATGATCTAACTTAGTTGTTTATATGGCCTTAATTGTATTATGTTTATTATATTAATATAAAGATTTATACTCAACTAAATATATTATTTGTTATAAAGTAATAAATTTATATAAATTTAATGTACCTACTATCATTATAAATTTATTTGTTTGAAGACTTTAAAGTTAATCGATTAGTGTTTGGTGTGATTGGTGACGCACGCATTGACGTGTCAATAGGAAAAGCAAGAAGATATAGTGAGTAGTGGAGACTTCTACGATCACCTTTGGACTATATCTAACACCTTTGAATCTAGACGCTATTTCGATTCATTCATTTGTATAAGAAAATATATACACATAAGAGTCTTCTAGAATATGATCCTATCATTCTCATATTAATCATCTGAAAAAGTTTATACTGAACAAATTTATACATATAAATGTTATGTATTATTATTCAATTCCTTATTATTCATATTTAATTAAGAAATAATATAAATAAATGATTTATTGACTATATATAAATTTTTATAAATGAATGAACGTTATATTCTTTTTTTGGAAATACTAAAGGTATCTCTTACCTTTTTAGGTAAGGAACTAATCATTTTCGAGGTTCATGATCGTCTTTTTCAACAAGTGTTACTCCTATGAATCAAAACTTTGTCGTTTTGGTTATCTTGGAGATCTAGTTAGCATGGTCTTACACCACTAGACCAACAGATACACATATGTTGTCATACATGTTGTATCATTAGATGTGTCATCAGTTGTGATTTATCAAAAAAATAGTTAATTATTAATTTTTTAACTTAAAAAATATATTTTACCAATCACAGACTCATAATATATACAGTGGTACAACTTGTGAGACAATAGATTTGTTTCCTATACCAATACCACACACATGCTACAATAGCCCGGACAAAGGATCGCGATCCTGCGAGGGTGAGCTAACTCCAAAAACCCGTCCTCGGTTCAGATTCTAGGTTGCAATTTACCTGCATGAAACCGAAATCACGGGTAGTCGTCGGTCAATCATATAACGGTGAATTCGTTCACTATCATCAATAAGAAAACCCTTAGATTTGTTATCCAAAAAACATGAGTTTTCGCTAGGTATTTGACCAAATAGGATCGTCGAGTTCCTATAGAACCTATCACTAAAATCTGAATATTATATTCTTTAGTCATTATATAAATATTTAAGAAAGATTATTACACTACACATTATATATATGTATATTCCCAATTTCTCATTCTCAATCAAGAACTACAATTAGCATCATTTCAATGGCAACTGCGTAAGACTTACATTTATTCATATCCACAATCTTCTTCTTCCTCTTATTATTTTATTCTTTAACTCTAATCTTCTTTTGATTTAGCAGTGTTCAACAAAATCGTCCTCCACCTTTAACTGCCACCTCAGATCCACCTCCTATTTTTGATGGAACTACAAGGTTCACTATTTTTAATTTTAATTTTATTTATCTAATTCATCACTTATATCATGTTTTTGTTAGCATGTTATTATGTTTGGATTGTTTTTGTCTTAGGTTGTACATCAGTTATCTCTGTCCCTTTGCACAACGTCCATGGATCGCTAGGAACTACAAGGTTATTCTTCATTTCCTCTCTCTACTATTTTATTTTTATTTTTATTTGGATTTAATATGTATACAGTAATAATGTAAGTGTTTTTTACACTATCAACAAATCATTCATCATTCATATGTTAACGGGAAACTTACAAAACTTACCCTATAGAAAACAATTGTGGATGATATGCTTACGAACAAAACTAATATAAATCAATTGCGGATGATATACTTAAAGTATAGAAAACTTTACGCCATCAGTTTAAACTCTTTTTATTTTGTGAAAGCTCTATCATATTTTATTAATGACCCACCTTGATTTTATTTATTACATAAATTTATATTATTACACTTTATTTGATCCTCCGTTGTTTATCCCTATTTGAAGGGCTTGCTTGTTTGTTAGGTTAAATGCTTATACAGATGTTCATCTGAAGTAGAAAGGAAAAAGTGAAATTTAGCTTTTAATAGAAGCTGAAATTTTAGCTTCTCATGAAACCGAATACACATCTGCTGTCTACAAATTGTGTGTCACTGCATGTACCATCAACTCTGATTAGTCAAAAAAATAATACTTAATTATTAACTTTTTAGGGTACATGTAGTGACACGACTTGTGGGGAGCACATCTGCTGTTTCATTTTTTGTACCACTCCATGTACTATCGGTTCTGATTGGTTGAAAAAAATATATTAAAGTTAAAATTGCATTTGTTAAATATTTTTATGGCCAATCATATCTCCTGGCACATGGAATGACACAAAGGAGAGGGACAGCAGATGTGTACCCCAACTTGTGGGACAACAATTGTGCTACCCATGAAACCATGATCAATTTTGGAGAATCCTAAACAGCCCTGAATTTATAAGGTTTTTCTGTTTTTTGATTAGTGATCATATGGTTATTACTACAGGGACTACAAGACAAGATTGAACTGGTTCCTATTGACCTTCAAAACAGGCCTGCTTGGTATAAGGAGAAAGTCTACCCTGAAAACAAGGTGTGTGCATCTTTGTGAATTTGATCTACTTGTACCTCTTTTTCTATGTTAATTTTTCTGATAATTTGGTTCATGACTTTCTTGTTATGTTATAGGTGCCATCTTTGGAGCACAATGGAAAAGTCTTGGGAGAAAGTCTCGATTTGATTACTTATATCGATGCCAACTTTGAGGGACCATCTCTTGTTCCCACTGTAAGAACTATACACATGCTTTTGCTACTTCCCTCTTATATCTATTTATTGTTCAATGGGTAATGTTTCTTTTTCTTTAGGATTCTGCGAAGAAAGAGTTCGCGGAGGAGTTAATTTCCTATGTTGGTACATTCACTAAACCGTTGTACACTACACTGAATGAAGATTCAATACAAAGAGCCAGTAAGATTTTAAGTTTATAGGTAGAGAAAAAATGTTATTCAAGTGAGTATAATATTAACTTTCAGAAGTGTTCATTTGAATCAGGTCCTGTCTTGGAATACTTAGAGAATGCTCTTGGTAAATTTGATGATGGGCCATTCTTTCTTGGCCAGTTTAGTTGGGTAAGTTGAAATCAGTAATCTTTAGATTTTCCCATTTCATTTAGCTGCTTTTTTGGTAGATTGTCTACCCGACTATTCTTTTTTGGTATCACCGAGGGTTTCTAGGAATCGAACCCTTGACCTTTTGGCCATTCTGGGGATATAGCAGAATCTTAAATTACTAGACCAACGCATTGTTGGTGGTCAAAAAATTATTCCGAATTCATATTACAGTGCACGACGATTTGACGAAAAAAAGCATCAAAGTAGGCATGACTTGAGTACAAAAACAGTATATGAATGATAATATCCATGACTGTAGCTTTCTTCTCATGTAATTTTGTGAATAATTGTGACTATCAGGTGGATATTGCCTATGCTCCTTTTATTGAAAGATTCCATCTTGTATATTCTGATGTGTTGAAGCATGACATAACTGAAGGGAGGCCTAAACTTGCACTATGGGTTGAGGTATAGAGTAAACCTTGAACTTAGTCCTCCATAGAGAATAGTTTCATCATTCACCTATGAAGTACATTCAAAGATTTAAGACATCACATTAGTCCTTGTAAGGACTTAAATCACCAATTAAGTCCTTCAGTTTAACACTAATTAATATCTTTCAATGACTTATTATTGGCTCCGAAGAACGGATACATTGAACACCCTTACGTGTCGGTGTCGGACACGTATCTGACATGGATAGCTCGGATTCGTGAATGATACATATCCCTAAAGTATCCAAAAATTTAAGATAAATAAATAAATAAAATAAAGATGAAGATATGTATCTGCTATGTTTTCAACAAAAAAATAGGATAAGATACATTTTATCAATTTTATGAATTATTCTACTATATTTTCTAGTTTTGATACTTGGAATTTTGAAGGACAATGATTTACAATTTCCATTATATTTTCTACTTTAGATATTTTGATTTACACTTATAATTTTATCATATTTTATATATTTTTACTATTTTATACACATATCTCTAAACATATCGTATCCTATATTTTAGAAAAAATGTGTGTCGATATATCGGATACGTATCGTATCCTACACACGTATCCTTATCCGTGCTTCATACATTATTAGTAACAGAAAGCTTTGGATGAACTAAATAGTGATACTATCATCTTTGGACCTGGTTACTAACTATTTCAGAGTATTTACTACAGAAGATATATTCATTTTTGTGATTCAATGTTTCTTTTACAGGAGCTCAACAAGATTGATGCTTATACACAAACAAGACTTGATCCTAAGGAAGTAGTGGATCTTTTCAAGAAACGTTTTTTGGTACTATATACAGTGTCCACATATCTCACAATTTTGAATAATATTGATAATTTTCTTCTTCTGTCTGTTCTTCTAAGGTTTTGTACTTGTACCTTGCAGGCTCAACAGTGAAAATTAAGTTGCAGGAAGCATCCTCTAAGATATAGATTGTTGCCAATAAAGTGTGTTTGTGGGATGTTTCTTTAGTCAAATGTTTGTTGGTTTGTTTGGATTTGATGTCAGTGATGTTGCTGTAGAAGCTTGTTTAATGTATAGTGATGTTTATGCACTGATCACTTGTATTATCCTACAATAATTATATATCTCTATATAAATAAAAAATCAAATCCTCTTGAATAATGGCTTATGTTATTTTGTAATTTTATTTACTTTTAGATATGCATCATTTGAGTATTTGGGAATATCCATTAACTAAGGGTATATCTTCATCTTATAGAGATAAAGAACTAATTCGTTTCTGGTACACCAGTAGAACACTATTGCATAGACAGAAGAAGGCACATCAATTATGAACCCAACAATTTAATCTTCAAAACAAATTTAGAGAAAAAGATGTGGAAATACTATCTTAGCTCCAAAAGGAAACACATGGGAAGTTTTGTGCACCAGAAAAGGAACAAAATTTTACAAGGTTTGTCACAATTATGCTCTGAACTGAAAAAACACCACCAAAGGACAATGTGATATTAACATCTATAAATATATATCTTGAAGCTTGTTGAGAAGGCCACCATTGGCCACCATTGATTGAGCTCTATATCATTGTCCTCTCCTTGTTCTAGGAGGAGTATTAGGAGAAGAGTGAGAGTTTTGAGCATTTTGTGTAATATGATCATATCTTTGTGAAGCAAGGTAAGACAAAGCAGTGACAACATCAGCTATAACTGGCCTCATATTAGCCTGCTCTTGAACACACATTGCTGCAACAGCAAGGGCTTGGTATAACCCTCTTGGAGGATATTGACCTTGGAGCATTGGATCAGCCATTTGTGAGAATTTTCTTCTATCTTTAAACAAAGGTCTAGCCTGCAATTAAATCAGAGTATTCCATAAGTTACTACTCAAATAAGGAGCATAGATCAACTCATGTATATCAAATTTCATTATGACATACTACAGATGATTCAAAAGCTTGTTGTTAAAGAATGACTATGCGATATACAACTTTAAAAGTTCACTAACCATCAGAGAAATAGGAACTCCTCATAAAAGAAGGGAAAACCATAAGAAAGAACTAAACCAAAGAAGAAAATATCAGCTTCAAATTCTTTTCACTATGCCAAATATTCTTTCAAAGCAATGTCCACCCTTAATTATGTACTATGTTTAGTTACTTTAAATATTGGAATGCAAATGATTTCTTGCCACAAATTTCAGGCTCAGTACAAATATGCAAGAGAATAATCCTGAAATTGCCTATCCCTCCCTTTACTTTATCCACACTAGTTACTTCTTAAGTTTAACCACTTTTTGTTGTGCATGAAACCAGAAATTTAATGCCATTCAAGCAAGAGTATGCCACTGTCTGAGTTTAAGGTTTTGTCTAAGTAGTTTGATAGCTCATCTTTTATCTGCTGCTTTCAAATCATCAACCAATTCTATAAGATGAAATAACTAGGAGTTTCTTACCCATGCAACAAGATTCTGCTCTGCTGCAGATTTTGAATTGTCAATCGCTTTCCTTCCAGTAATTATTTCCAGAAGAACTACGCCGAAGCTATAAACATCTGATTTCAGAGTCAGTTGACCAGTCATTGCATACTCTGGAGCACAATATCCATAGGTTCCCATAACCCTTGTTGATACATGGGTGTTCTCCCCGACTGGACCAAGTTTAGCCAAACCGAAATCAGATAACTTTGGATGGTACCCTTCACCGAGCAAAATGTTGGAGCACTTTAAATCTCGGTATATGACAGGTGGGTTAGCTCTGTCATGTAGGTATTCCAATCCCTTTGCTGCCCCGGCAGCTATTTTCATTCGTGTGTTCCAGTCAAGTTGTTTCTTGCCAGGAGGAATATCTGCAAATCAAACATATATGACCAATATGACTTGAAGACGATACAACAGAGAATCTAAAGAGAGAACGAAAATTATCTTGCATAGTAGAAATACCATGCAAGTGGTCTTCCAAGGATCCTAATGGCATATATTCATAAACTAGAAGCCTTTGATCTCCATCAGCACAATAACCAATAAGGTTGACAAGGTTAGAGTGGTGAAGTAGACTTAACATCAAAACTTCAACAAGGAATTCTCTATTCCCTTGCAGTCCATTTCGGTCAAGTTGCTTAATTGCGACAACCTATATTCAACATTTTAGAAAAGATGAAACGCGTTGAGAACTCCATCTACACAAATTTTATGCCGATTTTCACCTTGGCTAAACTCAATCTATTATTCTGAATTAGAAGAGATAAATGCAGAATAAGGGGAATGATGGATACCATAGAAAAGGAAGAATTACTTCATGGCTCTGCAACTTTCTCCTATTCTTCATAATAAACAAATAAATCATGAGAAGATAGACTCACCTGATTAATACTTTCCAAACGCCCTTTGTAAACTCTACCAAAACCTCCCTCACCTAAAAGACATTCTGCTCTAAAATTTCTAGTAGCCGTTGCTAACTCACGGAATGAGAAAGTCTGCGCAGCAATATGATCGGGGTTCCCATTTTTAGATGTATCCTTGGAACTTGTAGATAAGTTCCTCTTCAACTTCCCTGTACTCAAGTGACCAGAATAATCTGGTAAGAGGGGAGAAGCAAAAGTGACAGCATGTTTATACTTGACATCTATGATATGAATCTAAGACTAACCCATGTTTATTCGATCTCTCGGAATCATATAAACACTACATAGCATTTTCCAAGTCCTAGAAGAAGAAAAATTAAGATAGTGCAAACATGTGCAAGTTAAGGATGCATAGTTTCAAATGACTATTAATAGTACAAATTTAAGCTTGGTGAGTTGGTGTATACTTTGCAACTGAGGAAACCGATTAGCTGAAAGAAAATAACACATAAAGAAGATAATTTCAGATAAGTTTATTAACTCGATCTCTTCTATGTTGTAACTTAGAGCATCACCTTTATACATGCAATACACCAATCAACAATGGAATGTATCCAAGATAAGAATACAAGTCAATATAAAATGACAAAATATACAATCAAAGTGCTAATACACAAGTCCTTCAAATTCAAGAACTTTCTTAGGATATAATTAAATATGTTAATAGATTATACATTTTTCAGATTCCAATGTTCCCACCCCAAAAAGGAGAATAACTCTTATGAGCATCATTAGTCATTGAAGTAACACATTAAAAAGACAAAAAAACATTTTACTACAATTAAATTGAAGTTATTCTAAGATTTTGATTGGTTATTATTAGGCTGAATAGGCAAATATAGACACTTTCCTGAACAAGAATCACTCTCAAAAGGATTGCATTCATTAACTAGATCAAATCCCAAATATCTTAATCAGGAAAGTTCACACATTCAAGACACCAAACACAGAAAACTACTCCAATTTCGAATTTTGAAAGAAACCCAATAGAAAGCAAGAGATAAATTAGTATAAGACATATTTTATAACCAGTAAATAATCTCATTAATAATTTGAAGAAAAAACAAACAACAATAAGAGTGTACCTTGAGAAGGTTTGATCTGATCAATCTTATCAATATTCTCCTTTATCTTCTTCTTCTTATTATTCTTAGTGCCTGAAGCTCCTCCAGAACATGGAATCCAACCCATGTTTCTTCTTCTTCTTCTTCTCTCTCTCTCTCTCTCTATGCACTGCAGTGGTCAGAAAGAAGAAGAAGCAACAATCAATTATGACTTCAATTCACAGAATCAGACCCGACCCACAAGATTTTCGGGCAGCTATAATTAGAAAAGAGCTTCCTTTCCTCTTTTAACTCTTTATACCTCACTCTCTCTCTCTCTCTCTCTCTCTCTCTCTCTCTCTCTCCTCTTGCTTTTATCACGTGTTTATGCTTTTTGACATCGTGTGTTTTATTTTGGTAAATGCTCCTTCAAAAAAATGCTTTTTTTTTTCTTGCTTAAATCAAAGTCTCTAGTTTATGATACAATTAAATTGCTAGGAGCTAAGAGTTTATGATTAATTATGCATTTTTGAGAAACTTAATTGATTAACTAATCTAGAGTACACATGACTTAAAATATCTTAATTATAATGAGTTATCTTCATTAATATATCAAATTAGTTTTTTTAATTAGAGCTTATTTTAGAAGGTATAAAGTTTTTTAAAACAAATTAGTCTAAATTAAACAATATTAACTCATATTGGGCTTTTAAGACATTCAAGTGTATAGAAATTTACTCTTTAAAGTTTAGAGAGACATTATTTTTTTTCGTTTGAAACATAAATTTTATTATCACTAATCGTTTTTAGTACCAAACTTGAAATTAGTATTGTACACGGGTAAAATAATAGTTATCCTATTTCAAAAATAAAAACTTTATTCTCTCATTGTTTTTAATGGTTGAATGTATATATGATAAATTTCCTTGTTCTTTGGATTGTTTTATTTATTTATTTAAAGAATTTGATTGAATAAAAATATGAAATGTGGAATCAAGTTCAAACCAATCTCATATTAATGTTAGAATACTATGCCCTTTTTCTTTTGGCTAAGTATAAAGTAATTGTTTTTTTTAAATCAAGTGAATTTGTGTCATAACATGTCATGTTACACACTTGTATTATGTGTATTCCTCCTACCCCTTACTCTAAGAATCTGTGAAGTATACTCTCACTTTCATATGATTTGGTATTTTAATTTGTTTAATATTTTATAAATCAATATACATTTCTGTTTTATATTATAACTTATCTTTATTTATTATTCCTCTTTACAAAATGATAGTTACTTATCCCATTCAACATGCTAAAATGATAATAATAATAAAATGACTCTACACACTACTAATAATAAAGTAGAAAATTAATGTTATATAATAATAAAGTGAAATGTCGATTCTTGATATTAGTTTAGTTTCGGAGATACCTTTAGTAGTACCAAAAAAAGTAAGAGACTAGGAGCACATAAGGTGTAATTTGGTATATAGGTAACTGAGTAAGAGAGGTATTGAAGGACAATAGTACCTATGATTCCACAATAAAAAATTACAAATTACCAACACTAATACTATTATTATCAATAATCTCCCTCATAAGTAAATACCCTACTCTCATTAGTTACAACATTAAAAATTGTCATTACCTTCTAATGAACTTGAACTATTCTCGACATAAGATAACTTTTGGATTCAGTGACTTTGCAATCTAGTGCAATTGTTAACTAGTCGGTTAACATATTAGTCTGACTGCACCAGATTGCGTAGTCACTGAATCCGAAGCTAACACATTCTTGCTAACTAATTGAAGTATCAATCATGGCTTGTTTTTGCTAAGAGAAACCTGTGAATCTTTATCATATGCAACACTTGCTGAGTTCTTGAGTGGCATTTCATGATTATGCTTTCCCTCATATGTAGTAACAAATGATCTTGGATCATCTATTGCTCTCTCTACATGTTTTCGAACGTTACAGTTGATATTAGTGCATCTATAGTAACTTCTGCAATACAATATTAGTTCATGCAGTCAGAAAAAATTATGAGATAAAAAGATATTAGTAATTTCAATCAGAATTCAGACTTAGCTTTGATTTCGTAATTAAAAATAGATTTTTTTTGTTACTAATAAGGGTATCTCATTACCCTATGGGTAAAGAACTAATTTTTTCGGGATGCGCGACTACCCTTCTCAATAAGTGTTGTTTTCAACCTCCTAAGAATTGAACCCTTGATCTTATAGTCTTCTGAGGATCTAGTGAGACTATATAGAAACATAAGATGAGTTCAAGGTGTATTTGAATGTGTGTGGCATGTTCATCACACAGCTTATAAGACAAAAAATTAGCTATATGGGAATGTTTGGTGAAAGAGCTTATGTAAATAAGCTACTAGCTTATAAGCTCAAAGCTAATAAGCTTGTAAGTGTAGCTCAGAGCTTATAAGTTAAGGGTGAACAAATTTTACGCGTATAAATTAGATTATCAGCTAATCATATATAAAAAATTGATTCAACTAGTTAGCTTATGAGCTTTCAACTTCTAGCTTATAAGCTATTAACTAACATTAAGTTTTCAGCTAGATTATTAGCTAGTTGTGACAAACTAAGTCATTATTTAGAATTTCTGTGTATCTACTGACTTAGCTGCATATGCAGAATCCAAAATCTTCCCTTCAAAGCATTTTTGAAAAGTGCTTTAATGGAAAGCATGTCAACTTATAGGAATTGGTATTGAAGAAAAGGCAACAAAAATGAACCTGGCATATGGACTACCCTTCACCACCTTCTGTCCATATTTCCTCCAGCGAAAGCCATCGCCGAGTACTACAGAATCTGTAGAACTTTGCACCATAACCCGCGGCTCTACTAAACCTTCCTCGGATATTGATGCTTCATTCGACTGATTCTCATTTTTCCTGAAGGATGAGAAACATTCTACTTAGTATATCTATTTGATAAAATAGTTTTAGTATATCTATTTATCTAACATGAGATTTTGAAGTCATTGGCTCATTGAAAATGAATTCATTCAAAAGCTATGAATGAATTCATTTTCAATAATATATTTATGTGCCCAAGCAAGAGCTTTTACCTTCTTTTGCTTCTTGGTTCCTCTTCCTGTGCCTCAAAACCTTTCCTTCCTTCCTCACATTCCGCACTTAGACCGCAAGAGTTTTCTTTGCTTCCTCCGCCAGCATTAGTTGCACCGAATAGAGCAGAAACATTAGGCTGTGAAGCTTTGACATGAAAAGCTGAATGTACATATAGTGTGTCATTCTGAACTTCATTCCTCTCATTGTGATTATTACTCCATATATCCGGAACCAGTCCTGATCCTTGTGTTCCTTCCGAGTTGTGCTTAGGAGGCTGTGTCTTCGAGTGGTTGTGTTCACCTTTATACACAATTTCCGCAATCTGTCCATCAAATGATCTTTCAACCTTCTTTTTCACTGGACAATTAGGATATGTGCACTTATAATAACTCCTTGGATATTCACTTCCTTTTACTTGCTTCTGCCCATATTTCCTCCAATTATATCCATCATACGAAGGTCGATCGCCATTCGTTGCAGACGCTAAAGAGTTTAAGTCCTCCTCCGAGTTCTGTTTTACTATCCGACAAGGTTCACTAGTCAGATTTGTTTCAGCACGCGGTGCAATGCTCTGATGAACATTTGTGCTCTTGTTGGTCCGAACGTTTTCAATGTTGAGATTTTGAAGATTGGCCTCGATTAGTTGTCGTGGTTGTTGCTGACTAGTACTGCAATTTCCCTTCTCCAAAACAAGAGAAAAAGTGGTCTTAGGACAACATAAACTCATGCTAGAAAGTAGAAACAAAGAAGTGTACCAAATACATATGTTAAAGGAGTTAGGAGGGGAGCACTTTAGAGCTCAAAATGTATATTTATGATCATTGATCGAAAAATCGATGAATATGATTATAACTCCAAAGTTGTATAGATACGAACATCATCATTACCGTTGTTAATATATATAAAAGCATAGGCAGTATATACTCACTATATTTGCCAAAAGAGAAACAGTAGTCTTTGAAACAAGTTTTGCTATTGGCCTATATATCAGGGACTGTTTGCTATCAGGTTTAGGACTCTTATCAGAAGAATCACTAAGTGCAGCTCCAAAAATGTCGCCCTGAAATATCAAACGCCGAAGACGTTGGAAATCAAGAAACTCATACAAAATAGTTTTTTTCTACTTCTACACTGAAAGTTCACCTGAGAAGAAAGAAAACCAGCAGGAGGGTGATTCATTGCAGGTTTTAACCTCACTGTCTTTGGCCTAATAACCGAAACTGTAGTACGAGAAGATTCAATAGGGGACGAGTCGTTGATTGCACCAGAAAGTAGCTCTGAGAAAGATTTGTAAGCAGAACAATTAGGCCTTGAAGCAACTGGTTTTGCAACAACTACCCTTTCTCCTTCTTTAGTATCCATCTTCAATAACTATCCTTTGTAGGGTATGCAGTATCCCTATAAATCTAGGACCTTTTGCACTTTCCAAAACTCAGTGGCAATGTTGCTGATGATGGCTTTGATTCACCAAAATAGCAGATATGTTTAATTAACATCACAAACTTCAAAAGTTCAACTATGCTTGCTAATCCAAAATGAAATTTTATATCATAAACTTTGTTAAAACTATGGCTAAAATGGAATTAGATAAGTATTGTGTTGGTAAGTATATGCAAGAAAACTTTTGTATAACTTTTCATCTTATAACACAAATAATTGTCACACATAAACATATATAAAACATATCTTGAGTTATATACATACTTATTATATCTAAATCTGATAAACACACTTTAATTTTGTTACACTTATTTTTTCATATCTCCATTTCAAAGAAGGTGGTGGTAAAAAATTTGTAAACATATTAGTATAAGTATATTAAGACATGAATATGGTGATAAAAAAAGTAGATTGATTAAAAATATAAGTTGTAGAAGTAGAAGTGAGTTAAAGAAAGAACTTACTGAAACATATGAAAGGTGGTGGGTTTTGGTACTATAATCTAAGGTTGTTCTTTTTGAACCAAAGAAACAAAAAGCTAAGGAGATTCTTCTTAAGATCCTGAGTTTCTCAAAAGTCAACAATCAGAAAGATCTTATTATATAGAGTGAGAAAGAGGGAGTGCTTTGGTTCAAGAAGTTCAGAATGTGAATCACAAATTGACAATGGTTAATAATAAGCCAATCAATGATGTAAATTTATGAAAATAACAGAGGTTCCTATAAAATGACTTCTCAACCTCTGTCATTTCGGGTACATATTTGTTGTCTCACAATATGAACCAGTCTATGTGTTACAGGCTTGTGATTAATCGGAAAAATACTTAATAATTAAATTTTAATTTAAATATATTTTTTCTGACCAATCATAAACTCATGACACAAACTATGAAACACAAGATGAGCTTCTGTCCACTTTAGCTAATAAAATGAGTGTAATGTTTTTATATATTCACTATATTATTCAATGTTAATATTCACTTGTAAGTTATATTTGCATTTTATTGGTTTTTTACACCATTTTATACTTACTAATTTGGTAATATTAAACAAAACAAAATTTAGCTAATTTTATTATATGTTTACAAACTTTCAAGCTATGAGTCTCCAACTAGCTGTTTTTTTAGCTTAAGATAATTTTCTAGCCAATTACACTAAATATAACATTTTACTTATTTAAATATATCATTTTCTATATAATGGGTAGAATAGTGATAATTGGGATTGGTGGTTGTGAGTAGAAGCCAACCACCAAAATGGTACGGACAACTTACCATCTGTGTGGTTAGCATGCTTTGACTATTAGCTAAGCTTCACTCTCTCCTCTTTATCCTTATGCTCACATCACTCTCTTTTCTACCACTTTATGCAAATAGATAAAGGACTCTTAAAATCAATGGTGCTCCTCATAAAACTATTCAATTGAAAATCATATACTCTCATTTCTACTATCATTATACTTTAATCATTAATGATTAATTTATAATTCACACATATATATATATATATAACTTTTTTTTGTAGATAAAAGAATTTGTACAAGTATATAATAAAAGAATGTAATGTCTATGCATTGATAGTATACAAAATTATATATAATCAGTATATCATCCACCATTCATTTGTATTACTTTTATTTACGAATAATGATAATTGAAAAATGAATAATATATGATATAGTAACTATAATAAACTTTTACACTACCAACTCAATCATGGATTAAGCTTATGGGGCGACATAAACTTTGTGCAACGTGCTCTAAACAATGGTTATGTCTTACTTTTTATGTTTTCTACAATGCACTTTTGTATAATGGTTGCATAAAGATGTATGTAACAATGAACAACACTCTCTTTCCAGTGACATCTTGTGTGAGCACTAGATGAAAAGTACGAATTTTGGACTATTCAAACCATTAGTATGTTATAACTATGAATTTCTCAATTCAAGCTTGGGAAAAAACTTTCTTATGCAACAAAATACGTATATATGAAACTTACTCACGAAGATATGAAATTGTCATTATTAATTGGGGGTGAAAATAAGGTTTTTCATCTACTATATTGATAAGGTCGTGACGAAAAAAATTGGACTCACCGAAGTGTAACTTACATCAATTATAACAAATTATTCGTGTAAAAAATATAACCATTCTTAATCATTACAATAGATGTGATAACAAAAAAAATATATGAATAGATGTCAAATCGTCATGTTTCTTATGGAAAAAGTCATGCTCTTCAAAACAAGGAGCATTCATTACATGTTATCAAACCATTCTCCGTCCTGGACCAATCAGATATTTCACATGAATAAAAAGAAATTTTTAAAAAACATATGGTAACATTATAATTGGTCCGAGATAGGGAATGACACATCATTGAAAACAAATGATCTTTGTTTCAGAACAAGAAGTTGACAAAGGATCCCTTCGGGAGTGAATAGAGAGTGAACATAAAGGAAAGGCTTCACCACATGAAATACAAAGATGTCAATGCAGTCTTCTATTTTCCTCGAAAACTCAACTCGCAAACCTCTATTCCCGAGTTGGTTTTTAGAGGATAATAGAAAAAAAGTTGAAAACTATGAAATATACACTAAGAATATAAATGTAGGGCCAAGTCTATCTCCAACCAAGAAAACTTAGGCAGTGGAGAGCTGGTACTGTGCCCTGTTTGAGTTTTTACTTTAGCAGCTGTGTAATCTTACTGGTTAGCTAATACTAAAGCCAACCAGCTCGGCCAGCTGCAATGTAAGAAAATCCCCAACCCTTAAAAAGTCCCATCTCAACCCTTTTCTTTCTCCCAAACACAACCCAACATGTGACAAACACAATGGGCTACTTTGACAGAATCATTCAATATATTACAATCATCTTTTATTATTGTACCTACTAATCTTGAAGAGTAAATACAATCTCAACCAAACAACATCAGGTATGTGAAATCTATATCACTGAAAACAATAGAGAGATTTTTTGAATAAGTATTCACATTGAACCAACAAAGATATGAAATTTCATAGCAAGGGATAGTGAATGAAAAGAAGTATGGTGAGGGTTGTGAAATCAGCAAGCATTGTTAAGCAGCAAAAGACATCACAGATTAGGGTTCCCATGGCCAAGTGGATAATACAAACATAAGTTCATTCAAATTTCAGTTACAACACAATGATTATGTTTCAATCCTTTTTGAAGCATATTTTGCTAACAAATTATCTATGCAGCAATTCTGTCAGAAACTAATTGTTGCGAACAAATTATAAGGAACCAAGGCCCTTGCTATAAATAACCGAATCAAAAAAAATGAAAAACCCAACAGGGCATAAGTTTTATCAGAATATGGCACTTACTGATATCATTATTCGTTATCCAAATAATACTAATAGAAATTCCACCTTCTACGGTTCTCTTTACTGCAAAATTGCCAAGCATGCTATACATGCATGCAAAGAATGAAAGACACAAGTTTTTATGATACACTAGTACATCTTATGCTGCAGCAGACTGCTTCTCCTCATAATCATCCAGATCAAGAGCATGAAGTAACTTTGGCCAAGATTCTGGGATTCCTCCGGGCAGGTCAAACTCCAATAATTTTCCTCTACTACGATAAAATTCCTCCACAGGCTTGCTCTGGAATAATGAAAGGAAACAGATTTTAAAACAATCATAGATGGAAGGCATAAAAAAATCATTTGCAAAAAAATGATTCAAAGCAACAGGAAACTAGAAACAACTACTTTTTATACAGGTTTGTTCAGACCTATTACAAGTCCCCCACGACAAAAATGCCATATATATAACTTCTAACTCTTGTAGCGAAATTGCTTACGTAAGTCCATTAATGATGAAAAAGATACAACAATATTATTGGGGCAAGTACCGTTTCGTTGTAAATACGAAGCCTTTCTTTGACCACTGCTTCAGTATCATCTGCACGAGTAATGAGCTTTGACATGCAATGTGCTGGAGGAAGAAGTGGAGGCATGACCGTCCCAGGGCGCCCATTTTCACCCTTCATGTTAATGGAGGCAACATTAAAGTTTCCTCCACACTCACTGCACATTCTCCTGCCAAGGCATTTCTCAAGCAGTATTTCTTCTTCGAGCTTCAGATTGACCACCAAGTCAATGTCAGTTACCCCTTCCAATATTTCCTGAGCACACAAAAAGGTAATACAGATATTAAAACAAAGTTGCCGTAAAATGTAAACACATAACCAAATCATCGCAACTCCAACACATAAAAAAAAGGATAAAACTTCATTGGGAAGGACAGCTGCTAGTTTGGTTGGTTAGTCTCTGGGGTATATTGAACATTGGGTGAAACCTTGGTTATTTGAAAATTTGAGTATAATATTGATTCATCTTCAGTTTAAACTATTTTACACTATCATCCAAAATTACTTTGTTGTGTCATTAATTTTTTTGACCTATTAGGTAGTTGCAATCATAATTTAAACGATGTGGCAAAACAATAAAATATAATTTAGATGATAGTTAAAAAACAGAAAGCATATAAATATTAAATTTGAAGTATTTATGAAGTTTTTTGGTGAAAACTGAAAAGCAGTAGATGGAGGTGGAAAAATTAAAGTAGCCTACATAAGCAAGGTTTCCTATGAAAATCACCATAATAACTAAGAAAAATTAAAGCAACCTACATAAGCTATATGTTTTCACAGGAAATCACATTTTGAGTGTCAGAAACTCAGAATCTACAACATGATAGTTATTTCAAACAAGTGAGGACCAACAATGAAATATCGAGATGATGTATAAATATAAAGGTTCACGATACACATAATCTGGCTCCGATTGCAGCCGGAGAGGATCAAAATCCATGAAATATAAAGATACTCACAGCTTGGTTTATTGTTCGAGGAAAACCATCAAGAATAAACCCTGACTCGCCTTTAGCTTCACCAGCAGCAAGCCTCGCTTTCAATAAATTTATAATAATTTCATCAGACACCAATTTACCTTGATTTACAATCTCAGATAACTGCAATGCAATACATCATAAATTCCAAAATCAGAAAGCATAAGAGAATGAAATAAAATAGAGAATAAAGTATCTCTTTATATAAGTATATAAGTTATATAGTTGCGGCCACTAAAATTTCGATGTGTAATATTTAATTATTTTCTATAAAAATATTTCTAAAACTAAAAAATAGAATATATGTCATGATTTTAGTAGTTAAGAGATAATTTATCTTCTGATATAAGAAAATATTTTATTATCTTTTATTAAAGATATTTAAGATTTCAGTAAACCCAAATTTTACATTAGAAATCATAATTTTAAGTTTTTTTAACAATATTAAATTCATTGAATTAATACATGATTACATGGATTTGGTCCATTGAGAAAGGAGGTTCTACAATGAGGAATACTTGTCAGATACTATAATATTAGGAAGGAAATAATCATAATACTATCTTTAAAAATTATGGTTAAATTTCATGTCGATGAAAATGACATGCCTAACATGAAAGAGCGTCATGAACGATATATTTATAAAATTAATAAATATGTACTTTGAATCTTAACATTCCAACAACATGAGCTATATGTGGTTATCTTGACGAATTAGTCAATTATATTTTTTTTCTCATGTCCAAAGGCTTATGATATTTTCTAAAAATCATATTCATGGTTCAGTCTTAATTCTATATTTCATATAAAGATATTAAAACTCATTTACTAAACCATGAGGACATGGTTCATATGGTTAAAAAGAAGAAAATAAATTTGGATTTTTAACTAGTTTACAATCATTTGTATTATCTAATAGCTTAGAAACATATGATTGTTTTTAAGAATAAAAGTTTTCACATGGACGAAGCTGCAAAACTAATCTACTTAAATTCTTGAGCATTCTCAAAAGCAATATATGCAACTTTCAATTATTCTTGTGCAAATGAGTGTTAAACTATTTAGATTATATTAATTCTTGTTAATCTCTTTTTACATTTTGGTGAAGTAGAGTACCACTTATTCTTCATATTCTCCTCACTTTTTGTAACAGAATCCAAATTTATTTGCTTATAAAAATAATATTAAATACAATATTTTAATAAAAAGTTATATTTTCTAAGCATCACATTATTTCTTCAACACATTTATTAACATTCTCTAGCAAAATAACAATGCTTAAAATTATTATTCAACAACCCTTTGGGCACTATCTATATGAACGTAGTAAAATGTAGGATTAGAGTCAACAATACTTTTGAAGTGCCGTAGAAAGTAGATATTTAAAAGTGTTCGTTTGAGTGAAATTTTTTGAATGTCCACTTTCTAAGTGCTCACTTAAGCAATCACTATAGAAAATGAATCAGCCACTGAAGCGAGGGTTATTAAATGTCTAATTTATACAACGCTCACTCAAGTGAATACTGGTAAATGTCTACTATCTACGATGCTCATTCAAGCAATCGCTATTAGATAAGGCAAAATCTATCTCAAATATTCTATTAAACATATGACAAGTGTTAGGTATCACTGGACATAACACTTGCAAACTACATACAAGCCTCCCCTTCTAATCTCGGGAGATTTTCTTCACTAATATTGAATCCAATGTATTGTTAAATGCAAACTTCCAATACAAACACTTAGGTGATCCCTTATTGAATTCAAGAACCCACTTTCTTGGTTTGACTAGTCTAATCGCCTAAGAAAACATTTCTTACGATCTAGCCCCAGCCAAGAAAACGTTCTAAACTCAAGACCTCTAAGTCTTGGTGAAGACTCACTGAATCTCTTAGGTGGTAAGACACCAAGAGACAACTTCCCTTATTACAATAAAAAAACACTATAAAAATAGAGTATTATAAAGCATAATGTATGTCAAAATATTACAATTGAAACTCAACTAAAAACCTATACAAAACAAAAAAAAAAAAGTACAATGATATGTGAGAGAGGTTGAATAATTGACCTGTTGAGAGAGGGGACCTTTGGAGGAGAGTTCATGGCGAACGAGATCTCCGGTGGCGATGTGAGGAACACGGAGGAGATTACAGAGGCGCGTGGCGTAGGTGCCTTTTCCGACGCCGGGACAGCCTAAGAAAACCCACTGCACGTTCCTGTCCTTTGGATCTACGCGTTGAGGCGCGTGAGTGAAGGATCTACGCGCCAAATAAGAGAATGAAGAGGAAGTGGTGCGGTTAATGAGGCGGGTTATCGCCGCCATAGGAAGTGGTTAGAATCACACACAAACTCAAATTGCGTTCAACTCTCTCTGTCTCTCTCTCTCTTCTGAAATCTAAATTACTTTATAAGGTGCAAATGCAAACCTAAACTTTGAAATATTCTCCGAATATCTACCTTGAGTTTGTGTGGAATGGACAATTATGTCCTTCCATGGAAACTTTCAATTAATTTTTAAATTGATAATTGTATTTTGTATTTTTGTTTGTATGATAGGACCCCTTAAAAATGTTACTCTATTCTTTCCAGAAGCAATTCACACTCTTCATTTTGGGTTGCTTGTGAAATTTAAAAAATCAAGGCACTCATGTTATCATTGTACTGTTGTGATTTCCACACATGTATTGAATTGAGATAAATATATAGAATCTTCCAAATATTTCATTTTTCACCGTCTTATATTTTTCTCGTAAATTATTCATGTAATATATGTAGAGCTGTCAAAATAGATTATTTGAACGGGTTCAGGTTAGTCTAAAAAATATGTTTGAATTAACTTGTTTAGTGTTTAAAAAGCTTGTAATCAAAAGCTTTCTAAGTGATAGTTTGATATATTTTGGACAGTGTAAATATTTTCTATATTGGCAGTTTAAATATTTTTTGTAGTTACTATTATAGGACACCAAATATATTCCCAACTTGAGTGGGCCCTAGTAAGTCCAAATAATCAAACCCTAAAAAGCCCAAATAAAAAGAACAATATATATATTCACTGATTAACCCTAATATCCCTATAGAAACCCTAGCTAGCAGCACTTTAAGCTCCACCAATGGCGGCAGCAGCAGCAGCTCGTCCACTTGTCACCGTTCAAGTCGTCACCGGCGACAATGCCACAGACTCCGCCCCCACCGTCGCCCTCCCCGACGTCATGAAGGCCTCAATCCGCCCCGACATCGTCAACTTCGTTCACTCCAACATCTCTCGCAACAGCCGCCAACCCTACGCCGTGAGCCGCAAAGCCGGTCATCAAACCTCCGCCGAGTCCTGGGGAACCGGCCGAGCCGTCTCCCGTATCCCTCGTGTCTCCGGTGGCGGTACTCACCGTGCCGGTCAGGCAGCCTTCGGAAACATGTGCCGCGGCGGTCGCATGTTTGCACCAACCAGGATCTGGCGCCGCTGGCACCGCAAAGTTAACATCAACCAAAAGCGCTACGCCGTCGTCTCCGCCATCGCCGCCTCCGCAATCCCCTCTCTGGTACAAGCCCGTGGACACAAAATCGAGACTGTCCCTGAGCTTCCCTTAGTCGTCAGCGACACCATCGAAGGCGTCGAGAAGAGCAAGGAAGCAATCAAGGTTTTGAAAGAAATCGGAGCTTTTGGCGATGCCGAGAAAGCAAAAGATAGCCGCGGAATTCGTCCTGGTAAGGGTAAAATGCGTAACCGTCGCTACATTTCACGCAAGGGACCTCTAATTGTGTATGGAACCGAAGGCGCGAAAGCGGTTAAGGCTTTTAGGAACATTCCAGGCGTTGAGATCGCCAATGTTGAGAGGCTGAACCTTCTGAAACTGGCACCAGGCGGTCACCTAGGTCGCTTCGTGGTTTGGACTAAATCGGCTTTCGAGAAATTGGATTCGATCTATGGAACATTCGAGAAGGCTTCGGAGAAGAAGAAGGGTTACGTGTTGCCAAGGTCGAAGTTGGTGAATGCTGACTTGGCTAGGATTATTAACTCTGATGAGGTTCAGTCAGTGGTGAAGCCTATTAAGAAAGAGGTTAAGAGGAGTGGTATTAAGAAGAATCCGCTAAAGAATTTGAATGTTCTGTTGAAGCTGAATCCGTATGCGAAAACTGCGAAGAGGATGGCTCTTTTGGCCGAGAAGCAGCGTGTTACTGCGAAGCAGGAGAAACTCCAAAAGAAGCGAACCAATGTCTCTAAGGTATACTATTGAATTTGAAATTGTGGTTGTTAATATTTGTTTATAACTAACTTGGTATCTGCTGTTTATTGTTGTTATGTTTGAGAACTAAATTGGAGATGATTATCATATAGGATCAAATTCGATGTCGCACTCCATGTTCAATTGATATATTCATTGTTGTTGTTAAGTTTTGAATTCATTTACTACATTTAATTTATCATTGTTATGTATGATGACTAATTTGAAAGTGATTTAGACATAGGACCCTATTAGTTTTATTTGCCAGTCTTGTGTGTGTAAAACACTGAATTTCTTAAGCTGGACTTTTGGGCATTACATTATTTAATAATTAGATTATTTCAAGTTCAAGGTGAGCACACCCTAGTTTCGTCAATTTGTGCTATAACACCAATCAGTGGTGAGGACAAAATTGGAATTCATTAAAATGTACATGACCAAATGTATAGTTTAATCTTAATAATTTCAATATTAATGAGTGTGATGCATGACATATTTTTGTTAACTTCACTTTTTGGTATTGGTTGTTTTTCAGGAGGAGGCTTCTGCTATCAAGGCTGCAGGAAAAGCATGGTATCAAACTATGGTTTCTGACTCTGATTATGCTGAATTTGACAACTTCTCCAAGTGGCTGGGTGTTTCACAGTGAAATCTTCTACCCTTTAGTATCGTTTAAGTTTTGTTTTTACCTGTACTTTGTTTTGGATCCTGTTACTTTGCTGTTTCTTTGGAGAGCAATTATTACTATATATATTTTTCGATGGAGACTTGCAGAATATCAAGGAATGTTTGGCTTGAGAATTAGCTGTTTTTGTGCATTTTTAAGTTTTAGTTTGCATTGTTCATTTCTGTTTCGCTCTCATCAATGTACTCCTTTTTTTGTTTATAAGGAAGTCTAAATTTAAATCATAGGATTATTTCATTTTGATTACATTCATATAGTATAATGAATAATATCTGGATTTATGTCCCTTTTCGCCCTAATCAAGTACTAATCCTTCACAAATGAGATCATATATCTCCAAATTGCCTTCGTTTAAGCAGATAAGTTATCCCCTCTAGCAAGTAAAAGTTGATATTTGTATTGTTTTGTTTAGTTTTAGAAATATTTTTATAGAAAATGATTAAATCAAACACATATTATGATTTTAGTGGTCAGAGGAGATAATTTATATCCTTATAGGAGATACTTTACTTTGTCTTGTAAAACCAGTTTGAAGGGTTTGTTCAGTTCTGTATCTAGGAAGGTGAAGATAATTTTGGACCCAATCCATATACTATGTTTGGAGTACGTTTTTTATCTATATCAATTTCTTTCCTCTATATGATTGTGTAGTATCAGAAATAATCGATGAATACAGAATACAAAATGAATTTGACCAATGTCTTTAATTAAAGTTGAAGTCTCCTGGATATTATTTTGGATGGATTAATTTTGATTAATGCATTCTACTTTCTATCCACTTGAACTTCAGTGGTGAATTTGTGCAACATGGTTTATCATCACTATTAGTACTACAATTTGTTACACTTGCCAAATTCGTTTTTACCTCTTCTTGAACGTTAAATTGGAGCATGAATTCTCAAACAGACATCAATGGTTAATCACTTAGCATCTCGGGACCCTCGTTGCCACAAATTCAGCACGAGTGATTCATGCATGCTTTTGCTTAAAGAAAGACTCAAGTTAGAATTATACTATTAGTAAATATGAAAAATTTCATTGGAATTCATTATAAAAATCTTCAAATTGTCCTTAAAGATCTTACTTATGGGTCAATTTTGTCTCCGGAAAAAAAAATATTAAATAATATCTAAAGATTTCTTCCATAAAACATTTTAGTTCGTTCAAATTTTCACTTTGCCCAAATTGATCCAATTATTTTGAAAAACTTTTAAACTACTCTCCTAATAAGATTTTGAGGTTCTACTCTAGAATGTACATTAAAATTAAGTACTTGTCCTATGATGTTACCGAATTTAATATAATTTGAAGTACTCCATATATATATAAAGACAAATTTACAAACATCTCACACAGCATGGTATAAATAGTGCTGCTACTTTCACTCCAAAATGATTGTATCATTGGTCCCTATACATTTTATGTAATATTTTTCTTTATCAACTGAGTCACTGCTCACAAATTAGTTCATCACAAGATTCACAACTAATTGAAGTTGCTTTTCAATTTTGGCATAACAAATTGCAAAGTGAGGTCTCCTCTTCTTATAATTGGGCTGAATTGCTTCAATACGTGGAATCCAACTTGGGCTTTTGTATGTTTAAATTTTATAATTTGATTTTTCTTCCATAAAGGGAAAAGTGGTGAGAACCTATGATTTCTCACTGGACCACATTCATTCACAAAAATAGTAACAGCACTAACAAAGTAGTAACCACCAATAGGCGATGTTCAAGTGATACATGATTGATTCCCTTTAAGTAAGAATCCGGGTTCGAGTCTTGTGGATGGAAAAAATGTCCGTTGGGAGAGTTAGCCCCACTTACCTGTGGATGTTCCCGGCTCGAACAAGATTGCCTCAAGTGCAAGGATACCATTGTGAAACAAAAAAAAAAATAGTAACCATGAAAATTGTGGGTATTGTCCCTTGTTTATCACTTACCCCACTTCAACAACTTAATCATAATGTGTGTTTTTTTTATCTCTCCCTAGTACATCAACTTGTCAATGTAGTATAATATGGGTTTATTATTTATATTGTGAATCACAAATATTATGTTTAGAAAGCATACAAATTCGTTTTAAGCCAATTAAACAAAGTTGAACTATAAGTATTTATATTTATGATTCAACTATCATTTAGCCTAAAATTGAACCAATTTTTCACCACATATTTTTACCAATTGAAAATGTCATTCAAAGGTAATGTTATGAAGAAGGAAATTTCTCTTTTGATCTCTAATTTGTTTCTATTACTGTCTCATGATTTAAAAGTTTTATATATATATATAGCTACTTAGTTCTCATGTAAAAACTGTGAGAACAATAAATCTATGTCTTTACGATCCATTATGGATAATTAAGATTAAAAATTAGTTATTGGTCACATGATAACTATGTACATATATATTTTAATTTTAACCATTCAATTAAAATCTACTGATCCAAATTAAGTGTGCTTATATCTCACAAATAGCGCATCATTGTTTTCACGTGAATAGTTTAATATATATATATATGTCTTGTAACATTATTGTGTTTTTTGTGGGAAAGAAAGAATGGACAAAGGGGGATGATGAGTAGGGACAAAAGGGTGCGAATGGACTGAGAAAGTGAGATTTGTCAGCAAAATAGCAAATACTAAAAGGAAGGCCCCTCCTAAATCCTCTCTTTATCACAAATATATACATATTTTCCGACAAATCTAACAAAAACATTAAATATTACCAAATCTGAAGGACAAAAGTAAAAGGGTCAATCATGTTTATTTTTACTTAGTTACACTCTACTCTTTTATATTATCCCCTTCAAGTTTATTATTATTCTTTTTTCTTTTGCATTTCACCAATTTTTTCAAGAGTGTAGTTATTAGTTTATTAAACACTTGACATTACCTAGAGGCACAATCTTGTTCAATTATGATCAACCAATGTTATCACTATATTTATATGTTGAGATTTATTTTTTAGTTCTACAAAATAAATTTGAAAGATTAATCTCCTAAGTATAATTAAATGGTTAACAACTATATAGACTAAATAAACTAATAAAATGATGATCTAGTGATGTAATGTCTTACTTCATCTTCAAAATGTACAAAATATCAAACTTTTGATTTAATGGACCAATGGTAGGAAAAGACAATCAAACACTCAAAAGAAAATGTCAAACTAATAAAACCTTATTTTCTCTTAGTTAAGAACAACAAAAAATTGTTAATATTTAAAAAAAAACAAAAATAATAGATAATAAAATAAAAATGTTATTATTTCGTTCAAAACAACTTTAAAAATAACTTGTTGCTTAGAAAGAGACATATAGTCTTTATATAATATAAAACTCATGGTGAATTTGTGTAGTTACTCCAAGAAGAAAAGAAACAAGTATATTCAAGTCAAACACCCATAAAAAATAAGGACAATTTGATCAAAAGTAAAACTATCATTATTCCACATTACTAGTGGTAATTACATGATTAAATATAGGAATGAAAGTAAAAATAAAAAGTAGGTCTCCCATAATATTCACTTTGGTGCTCTTTTCTTCTCACACTCATTCCAGGTTCCGTTTGTTATATATTGTTAATGTGAATATATCGATTAACGAACATCGGTTCATGTGGTACATGTGTGATTCATCTAAAGGTTTCGGATAGAAAAATACTTACCGGAAGGATTTAGTCCCACATGTCTGTGAGTATTTCCAGCTCGGACCGAATCGTGGAAACAAAAAAAAATTGAATATATGAGTGTGTGTTGTGAACTTCACTCAACAAAAATATATGACTCATACATTACAATACTCTTTCATTTCTTCATTCTTCTTCTAACAACTTTTCTTCTTCTAACAACTTTTCTTCTTCATTCTTTCATTCTCTCAAAAACTAACTAACTAACAATGTTGGATCTCAACCTCAACAACACTCTTCATTTTGAATCTTCTCTTAGCTTCAATTCCTCTTCTTCCATTCTCAACCCTACCGATACCGATGATTCTTCTTCCTTCGATAACACCACCGCTTTTCCCTACAACTTCCCCATTCTCAACTCCGTCAATCATTCTCATATTCCTACTATTCAGCTTTTTCCGCCTGCCGGAGATGTGCAACAGTTGCCGGAACCGCCGTGTTCGGTTATTGCGTCGCAGAGGATAATTACTTCTCAGACGCAGCAGAAACAGGTTGTGAAGAAGAGTCGTCGTGGACCGAGGTCACGGAGTTCGCAGTATCGTGGCGTTACGTTTTATCGAAGAACGGGACGATGGGAATCGCATATTTGGTATGGCATAAACTACGTCGTTTTGTTTGTTTTTGTTTTTGTGTTTTCAACTTTTGTTTAATAAAACTGCGTCGTTGTGTTTTCTTTTTAATCTTTGTATATTATGAAACTACGTCGTTTTTGACGTTCTGTTTTTGAGGTTCGAGCTTGTGTTTATGAATTTCTTGGTGTTGTTAATGCAGGGATTGTGGAAAACAAGTGTACTTAGGTGAGGATCCAACGCTGAAAATGATGATATTATCATAGAGAAATTCTATTTATATATTTATTAATCGTTGTTGTAATTGTTTTTTTCTTCTGAATTTATAGGTGGATTTGATACAGCGCATGCTGCGGCAAGGTAATTTACTAATTTTCCGTAATTTGAGATTTTAGTTTTTTTATTTTTTTATTTTGAAATTTAATTAAGCATATAAAATGTTCCATGTGATCTTTCCTTTTAATATTATTATTTTGGTTTTATATTGGCATGTAATTTGTGTTGTTTTGTGATAATATTGTTGATTTAACTATTTGTATGAAATGTTCCATGTGTCTTATTTATATTTTTGGTCTGTAATTTGTTTTAGGGCATATGATCGAGCTGCAATCAAGTTTCGTGGGGTTGATGCAGATATCAATTTTAATGTCAGTGATTATGATGAAGATATAAAACAGGTTATTAAACAGATATAACAGACTTGTTGTATTATTAATCTTGAATTTTTCTATAGTTTTGTAAAGCATGTGTTAAATGTAAAAAAATGTAAAGGCACTTAATGAAGAAGAGTTTAAAGAAGATATATTGTTTCTCAAAATATTTCATACAAGTTCTAATTGTAATCTCAATTCAATTATTATGCAGATGGGTAACTTCACAAAAGAAGAGTTTGTGCATATTCTGCGTAGACAGAGCACTGGTTTTTCAAGGGGAAGCTCCAAATACAGGGGAGTTACTCTGCATAAATGTGGCAGGTGGGAAGCACGCATGGGACAGTTTCTCGGGAAAAAGTAAGCAAATCCTTTGAATCAATTCAATTGCGTTCATTGTTCAACCTGACATGCTTTGCTAATCTTGCCTTTGTTTTCTATCAAATTTTTGTATGGTTTCTATTTGCATTTAAATCATCTGAAGAATACATTTTATCCCTTTATAAAATGAAACAAAGTACTGTATGGTTAGGTTCTCAATAGCATGGTTTCTTTTGTAATAAACTAGAATTCAGTTGTTGGGTTCATTGATTGCTTGCAGGTATATATATCTTGGCCTATTTGATAGCGAATTAGACGCCGCAAGGTTTTACTTTCCCCAATCTTATATCAGGATATCTTACACAAAATACCTCAAATTTTTGGATTCCATTTCTTTTGTATTCAGTGTGTTATTGAGTTGCTATGCAATGATTTCAGAGCATATGATATGGCTGCTATAAAATGTAATGGAAGGGAAGCAGTGACTCATTTGAAAGTGATTTAGACATAGGAACTTATTGGTTTTATTTGCCAGTCTTGTGTGTGTAAAACACTGAATTTCTTAAGCTGGACTTTTGGGCATTACATTATTTAATAATTAGATTATTTCAAGTTCAAGGTGAGCACACCCTAGTTTCGTCAATTTGTGCTATAACACCAATCAGTGGTGAGGACAAAATTGGAATTCATTAAAATGTACATGACCAAATGTATAGTTTAATCTTAATAATTTCAATATTAATGAGTGTGATGCATGACATATTTTTGTTAACTTCACTTTTTGGTATTGGTTGTTTTTCAGGAGGAGGCTTCTGCTATCAAGGCTGCAGGAAAAGCATGGTATCAAACTATGGTTTCTGACTCTGATTATGCTGAATTTGACAACTTCTCCAAGTGGCTGGGTGTTTCACAGTGAAATCTTCTACCCTTTAGTATCGTTTAAGTTTTGTTTTTACCTGTACTTTGTTTTGGATCCTGTTACTTTGCTGTTTCTTTGGAGAGCAATTATTACTATATATATTTTTCGATGGAGACTTGCAGAATATCAAGGAATGTTTGGCTTGAGAATTAGCTGTTTTTGTGCATTTTTAAGTTTTAGTTTGCATTGTTCATTTCTGTTTCGCTCTCATCAATGTACTCCTTTTTTTGTTTATAAGGAAGTCTAAATTTAAATCATAGGATTATTTCATTTTGATTACATTCATATAGTATAATGAATAATATCTGGATTTATGTCCCTTTTCGCCCTAATCAAGTACTAATCCTTCACAAATGAGATCATATATCTCCAAATTGCCTTCGTTTAAGCAGATAAGTTATCCCCTCTAGCAAGTAAAAGTTGATATTTGTATTGTTTTGTTTAGTTTTAGAAATATTTTTATAGAAAATGATTAAATCAAACACATATTATGATTTTAGTGGTCAGAGGAGATAATTTATATCCTTATAGGAGATACTTTACTTTGTCTTGTAAAACCAGTTTGAAGGGTTTGTTCAGTTCTGTATCTAGGAAGGTGAAGATAATTTTGGACCCAATCCATATACTATGTTTGGAGTACGTTTTTTATCTATATCAATTTCTTTCCTCTATATGATTGTGTAGTATCAGAAATAATCGATGAATACAGAATACAAAATGAATTTGACCAATGTCTTTAATTAAAGTTGAAGTCTCCTGGATATTATTTTGGATGGATTAATTTTGATTAATGCATTCTACTTTCTATCCACTTGAACTTCAGTGGTGAATTTGTGCAACATGGTTTATCATCACTATTAGTACTACAATTTGTTACACTTGCCAAATTCGTTTTTACCTCTTCTTGAACGTTAAATTGGAGCATGAATTCTCAAACAGACATCAATGGTTAATCACTTAGCATCTCGGGACCCTCGTTGCCACAAATTCAGCACGAGTGATTCATGCATGCTTTTGCTTAAAGAAAGACTCAAGTTAGAATTATACTATTAGTAAATATGAAAAATTTCATTGGAATTCATTATAAAAATCTTCAAATTGTCCTTAAAGATCTTACTTATGGGTCAATTTTGTCTCCGGAAAAAAAAATATTAAATAATATCTAAAGATTTCTTCCATAAAACATTTTAGTTCGTTCAAATTTTCACTTTGCCCAAATTGATCCAATTATTTTGAAAAACTTTTAAACTACTCTCCTAATAAGATTTTGAGGTTCTACTCTAGAATGTACATTAAAATTAAGTACTTGTCCTATGATGTTACCGAATTTAATATAATTTGAAGTACTCCATATATATATAAAGACAAATTTACAAACATCTCACACAGCATGGTATAAATAGTGCTGCTACTTTCACTCCAAAATGATTGTATCATTGGTCCCTATACATTTTATGTAATATTTTTCTTTATCAACTGAGTCACTGCTCACAAATTAGTTCATCACAAGATTCACAACTAATTGAAGTTGCTTTTCAATTTTGGCATAACAAATTGCAAAGTGAGGTCTCCTCTTCTTATAATTGGGCTGAATTGCTTCAATACGTGGAATCCAACTTGGGCTTTTGTATGTTTAAATTTTATAATTTGATTTTTCTTCCATAAAGGGAAAAGTGGTGAGAACCTATGATTTCTCACTGGACCACATTCATTCACAAAAATAGTAACAGCACTAACAAAGTAGTAACCACCAATAGGCGATGTTCAAGTGATACATGATTGATTCCCTTTAAGTAAGAATCCGGGTTCGAGTCTTGTGGATGGAAAAAATGTCCGTTGGGAGAGTTAGCCCCACTTACCTGTGGATGTTCCCGGCTCGAACAAGATTGCCTCAAGTGCAAGGATACCATTGTGAAACAAAAAAAAAAATAGTAACCATGAAAATTGTGGGTATTGTCCCTTGTTTATCACTTACCCCACTTCAACAACTTAATCATAATGTGTGTTTTTTTTATCTCTCCCTAGTACATCAACTTGTCAATGTAGTATAATATGGGTTTATTATTTATATTGTGAATCACAAATATTATGTTTAGAAAGCATACAAATTCGTTTTAAGCCAATTAAACAAAGTTGAACTATAAGTATTTATATTTATGATTCAACTATCATTTAGCCTAAAATTGAACCAATTTTTCACCACATATTTTTACCAATTGAAAATGTCATTCAAAGGTAATGTTATGAAGAAGGAAATTTCTCTTTTGATCTCTAATTTGTTTCTATTACTGTCTCATGATTTAAAAGTTTTATATATATATATAGCTACTTAGTTCTCATGTAAAAACTGTGAGAACAATAAATCTATGTCTTTACGATCCATTATGGATAATTAAGATTAAAAATTAGTTATTGGTCACATGATAACTATGTACATATATATTTTAATTTTAACCATTCAATTAAAATCTACTGATCCAAATTAAGTGTGCTTATATCTCACAAATAGCGCATCATTGTTTTCACGTGAATAGTT
The DNA here is from genome assembly GCF_001865875.1 of Lupinus angustifolius. NCBI lineage: Eukaryota > Viridiplantae > Streptophyta > Magnoliopsida > Fabales > Fabaceae > Lupinus > Lupinus angustifolius. Next base: position 25,894,640 of record NC_032013.1, on the reverse strand, counting down.
TAATATATATATATATGTCTTGTAACATTATTGTGTTTTTTGTGGGAAAGAAAGAATGGACAAAGGGGGATGATGAGTAGGGACAAAAGGGTGCGAATGGACTGAGAAAGTGAGATTTGTCAGCAAAATAGCAAATACTAAAAGGAAGGCCCCTCCTAAATCCTCTCTTTATCACAAATATATACATATTTTCCGACAAATCTAACAAAAACATTAAATATTACCAAATCTGAAGGACAAAAGTAAAAGGGTCAATCATGTTTATTTTTACTTAGTTACACTCTACTCTTTTATATTATCCCCTTCAAGTTTATTATTATTCTTTTTTCTTTTGCATTTCACCAATTTTTTCAAGAGTGTAGTTATTAGTTTATTAAACACTTGACATTACCTAGAGGCACAATCTTGTTCAATTATGATCAACCAATGTTATCACTATATTTATATGTTGAGATTTATTTTTTAGTTCTACAAAATAAATTTGAAAGATTAATCTCCTAAGTATAATTAAATGGTTAACAACTATATAGACTAAATAAACTAATAAAATGATGATCTAGTGATGTAATGTCTTACTTCATCTTCAAAATGTACAAAATATCAAACTTTTGATTTAATGGACCAATGGTAGGAAAAGACAATCAAACACTCAAAAGAAAATGTCAAACTAATAAAACCTTATTTTCTCTTAGTTAAGAACAACAAAAAATTGTTAATATTTAAAAAAAAACAAAAATAATAGATAATAAAATAAAAATGTTATTATTTCGTTCAAAACAACTTTAAAAATAACTTGTTGCTTAGAAAGAGACATATAGTCTTTATATAATATAAAACTCATGGTGAATTTGTGTAGTTACTCCAAGAAGAAAAGAAACAAGTATATTCAAGTCAAACACCCATAAAAAATAAGGACAATTTGATCAAAAGTAAAACTATCATTATTCCACATTACTAGTGGTAATTACATGATTAAATATAGGAATGAAAGTAAAAATAAAAAGTAGGTCTCCCATAATATTCACTTTGGTGCTCTTTTCTTCTCACACTCATTCCAGGTTCCGTTTGTTATATATTGTTAATGTGAATATATCGATTAACGAACATCGGTTCATGTGGTACATGTGTGATTCATCTAAAGGTTTCGGATAGAAAAATACTTACCGGAAGGATTTAGTCCCACATGTCTGTGAGTATTTCCAGCTCGGACCGAATCGTGGAAACAAAAAAAAATTGAATATATGAGTGTGTGTTGTGAACTTCACTCAACAAAAATATATGACTCATACATTACAATACTCTTTCATTTCTTCATTCTTCTTCTAACAACTTTTCTTCTTCTAACAACTTTTCTTCTTCATTCTTTCATTCTCTCAAAAACTAACTAACTAACAATGTTGGATCTCAACCTCAACAACACTCTTCATTTTGAATCTTCTCTTAGCTTCAATTCCTCTTCTTCCATTCTCAACCCTACCGATACCGATGATTCTTCTTCCTTCGATAACACCACCGCTTTTCCCTACAACTTCCCCATTCTCAACTCCGTCAATCATTCTCATATTCCTACTATTCAGCTTTTTCCGCCTGCCGGAGATGTGCAACAGTTGCCGGAACCGCCGTGTTCGGTTATTGCGTCGCAGAGGATAATTACTTCTCAGACGCAGCAGAAACAGGTTGTGAAGAAGAGTCGTCGTGGACCGAGGTCACGGAGTTCGCAGTATCGTGGCGTTACGTTTTATCGAAGAACGGGACGATGGGAATCGCATATTTGGTATGGCATAAACTACGTCGTTTTGTTTGTTTTTGTTTTTGTGTTTTCAACTTTTGTTTAATAAAACTGCGTCGTTGTGTTTTCTTTTTAATCTTTGTATATTATGAAACTACGTCGTTTTTGACGTTCTGTTTTTGAGGTTCGAGCTTGTGTTTATGAATTTCTTGGTGTTGTTAATGCAGGGATTGTGGAAAACAAGTGTACTTAGGTGAGGATCCAACGCTGAAAATGATGATATTATCATAGAGAAATTCTATTTATATATTTATTAATCGTTGTTGTAATTGTTTTTTTCTTCTGAATTTATAGGTGGATTTGATACAGCGCATGCTGCGGCAAGGTAATTTACTAATTTTCCGTAATTTGAGATTTTAGTTTTTTTATTTTTTTATTTTGAAATTTAATTAAGCATATAAAATGTTCCATGTGATCTTTCCTTTTAATATTATTATTTTGGTTTTATATTGGCATGTAATTTGTGTTGTTTTGTGATAATATTGTTGATTTAACTATTTGTATGAAATGTTCCATGTGTCTTATTTATATTTTTGGTCTGTAATTTGTTTTAGGGCATATGATCGAGCTGCAATCAAGTTTCGTGGGGTTGATGCAGATATCAATTTTAATGTCAGTGATTATGATGAAGATATAAAACAGGTTATTAAACAGATATAACAGACTTGTTGTATTATTAATCTTGAATTTTTCTATAGTTTTGTAAAGCATGTGTTAAATGTAAAAAAATGTAAAGGCACTTAATGAAGAAGAGTTTAAAGAAGATATATTGTTTCTCAAAATATTTCATACAAGTTCTAATTGTAATCTCAATTCAATTATTATGCAGATGGGTAACTTCACAAAAGAAGAGTTTGTGCATATTCTGCGTAGACAGAGCACTGGTTTTTCAAGGGGAAGCTCCAAATACAGGGGAGTTACTCTGCATAAATGTGGCAGGTGGGAAGCACGCATGGGACAGTTTCTCGGGAAAAAGTAAGCAAATCCTTTGAATCAATTCAATTGCGTTCATTGTTCAACCTGACATGCTTTGCTAATCTTGCCTTTGTTTTCTATCAAATTTTTGTATGGTTTCTATTTGCATTTAAATCATCTGAAGAATACATTTTATCCCTTTATAAAATGAAACAAAGTACTGTATGGTTAGGTTCTCAATAGCATGGTTTCTTTTGTAATAAACTAGAATTCAGTTGTTGGGTTCATTGATTGCTTGCAGGTATATATATCTTGGCCTATTTGATAGCGAATTAGACGCCGCAAGGTTTTACTTTCCCCAATCTTATATCAGGATATCTTACACAAAATACCTCAAATTTTTGGATTCCATTTCTTTTGTATTCAGTGTGTTATTGAGTTGCTATGCAATGATTTCAGAGCATATGATATGGCTGCTATAAAATGTAATGGAAGGGAAGCAGTAACAAACTTCGAGGCCAGCTCATATGAAGGGGAGGTAATTTCTCAGGCTGATAATGAAGGTACTACTAGTTTAGGCTGATAATGATCTTATTTTTATTTTTTCTTGCTTTATGATATGGTTAGTGACTGAAATGTGAAGTCAATATGCATTAACAAGGCATGGTACTGATCACTTTGTGCAGATAGCGAGCTAATTCTTGATCTTAACTTGGGCATAGCTCCCCCATCATATGATGGCCAAATCAAGAACATGCACAACAATGAGAGTGGTTTACAAGTTCAGCGTAGCTGGGACGACATCCCTATTGATAGTAGACTTATGGTAAGGTGGAGAAATGTTGTCTGGTCCTCTAGTTCATGAAGTCAGCAATTATACGTTTTAACTTGGCTTCGATTTCTGATAGTTTGAGCATTCTGGACCAAGACCAATGATGGCTCAGCCATCTCACGGCTTCTCCCTAGCATCCGAGCATCCTCCACTCCGGAATGGTACAAATTTCCTTCCCATCTGCAAGGTGATTTTCACATTCTAATACCATCATAATAACAGACATTAGTTTCTTGTTAGTTATGACTTTTGATCAGTGATTTTAATTTCTATTTACAGGAAAGAGCAATAGAGAATAGGATGGAAACAGATCCCTTAGCAAATAGGGCATGGCAACTCCAAGGTCCTTATGGAGGGGCACCTCTTATTCCACCATTCTCTGCTGCAGCATCATCAGGATTCCCTTCAACAATAATACCATCAGCTGCGGAAAGTCAACTTCATTTTCCAAATATGATGTTCTTCAACCCTCATTTCCCTCCCTCAATCCCCAACTCCAGCACCATACCCAATTTCTACTGCAGGAGCTGAAACCAAAACATGGTATAAGAGCAAATCAACAAATTGCAAATCATCTAGACTCAGTATTATATGGAGGTAGGAGATTGTTGAGTAAAATTAGTAACTGGATTTCAAGAATTGTAGTTTTCTATGATTTGTCCAAGAACTTTAGTTTTTATCACTCACTCTTCCCTTAATAGACTGTTTTTCTTCAATGTAAAGAATTTGCCATGCCTGGTCTGATTCTGCCTTTGATCTCAAAGTATTCAATTTCCGTATTTGAAAAATTGATTGGCCAATTAACTTACCTAAGAGTGTTACAAGTATCGATAAAATTAAAATGTGAGTTGTGCACACTATTAGTTTTACGTTAGAAATGGAATTTGATTTAATATATATA